>NC_086173.1:50167150-50474991 GCF_023053635.1 Elgaria multicarinata webbii | reverse complement strand
ACACACAAACTTCAGATGCACTTCATCTTCTCTCAAGAGATCTTGCAGAAGTTTCAGAAACTAGCAACCTCCTACAAAAATTGAGGTGCCCTATCTCCATGTGTGGAAAAAGAACACACACACACACACACACACATACGAGCATGGGGTGGTACTGCAAACACCCACAGAGAAAAGAAAACCCAGCAAAGAAAGCTGGCTCTGGCCATGTTGGGAGAGGTGTTTCTTCTGGCCCCACCCTACCCTCGACCAAAATTAGATGCACCCTTTTCTCTGCTGCTGCTGATCCTTCTGAAGTGCAGAAGTCGGGTGTGGGAGGTCTTGAGGCTCCACCCACACCATCTCCTTCAAAACGCAAGTCTAGCACCTGGGATTATTTTTCTTTGGTGGCGGTGGAACCCAGGTGTGCTAGATCTTAAGAGGCGGAGCCCCTTCAAGCCAGTGGTCAGTCTCAGGCTGGCAGCAGCAGCAGCAGCAGTGCTGTGGGCAAGGCTCCCACCCCCTGCACCCAGAGGCAGGCTACTGACCCCACTGGACCAGTAGGGCAATGATAGAGGGGCCTTCAAAATGCCCCCAGATAGGAAGGTGCTAGGAAAAGCTGATGGAACTTTCTCATTTCCACGACTTTCAGTCAGCCTCAGCCACATTGTGAAAGAACAGTGCTACATGCTTTCTTTTATGATTTGCAATCCCTCCTCCTAAGCAATGTGATTGGAGGGGGGTTAGGGATGTGACTGTGGCTATTGGTTAGCCACATATGTCAATCTCAAAACTACCCCTTCCTCACCCCTCAGCATCTTCCTAACATGGAAGTGTTCAGTTAGCTGTCCATCAACATGAAATGAGCCTACACGTCTCGTTTCATTCAGGGCTCCGAACGATCTAAAAACCTTTCATTCAGGGCTCCGAACGATCTAACCACACTGTGGGTTTCCAACGGTTTTGAAACCGCCCTGTAACCACACTGTGATTTTGGAGGTCCATTGGACCCCCGGATTTTGGGTGTGGAGCGCACACCCCTAATAAGCATGTGCTACTTGTCTAATATTTCCACTTAAGGTACCAGCCCAGAGGTTATTCCCATGTTAGAATGACATGGGAATGGCATTTAGAATGTTAGAATGACATTTGGGGCCAAATGGAAGGCTACTAAATGTGACATACATGAATTGTCTGTTTCTTTCATTGACAACTTACTGTACAGCATGCGACACATATTCCTTGATCCACGTCTTCCTCCTTCTCAGGCTGTTCTTCTACACGCTCTTGATCTTGACATCTCCTCTGCTTTCCTCTTCAGCAGCATCCCTCAGACTTCATTTCCTCACCAGCTCTCACTGAACGCCTGTTGTTAAATCCCTGCTCTATTTTGCTGAGAGTGCTAATTCTGCACGCCTTTTGCTCTCTGCCTCTTGCCTGCCTATCCAGACATCAGAAACCCACCAGCCGGGTGACCTGCTTATTACTTGCTGCTTGATACTTATATCCCCAGGCTGTTTTTCCCTTATCAATTCTCTTTCCTTAAGCCATGTGCCTATCTTTCTTTTTTTGTTCCTCTTAAGTGGCATTCCCTCCTTGTGCTCACTCCTTTGCTTAGTTCAGCTGTTTTCTTATCCTGCCCTTCTGTGGTTGTCTTTGGAGGAGACTGAGCCAGAAAAGAGATCTCAGAGCACTAAAAGCTATGGAGTGTAGCGGGCAGGGAGACGTCCAAGGGAGAGGAAGGCGTTGCTGGGCCAAAGCAAGGAAGGGCGCTCTGGTTGCCTCTACACTTGCTAATGTGTAATATGCTTTTTATTTATTCCATTTATATCCCACCCCCTCCTCCAAGGGACCCAGGGTGGCATACATTGTTCTTTCCTTCCCCGGCTCCATTTTATCCTCACAACAAACTTGCAAGGTAGGTTAAGTTGAGAGATAGCAAATGGCCCAAGGCTGCTCAGAGGGCTTCATGGCTGAACCGGGATTCAAACTCAGGTCTTGCTAGTCCAGCATTCTAAGCAGTATGCTACATAGGCAGTATGTGCAACTATGAATGTGTTTTTTCAGCCTCAGTAGTGTTGGGGCAACATCTACCATGGCTAGATGTGTGTGTCTGGTTATCAGGTTGGATCCAAACTTAGTCACAAAGGACATGTAGCCTGCCTAGAGGCTTTCATGGGAAATTAAGATGGCAGTAGGCAGAAGCTCCTACTTCACTTTGAAACAATCCCAGCTGCCAGTAAGCACATTTCGTTCTTTCTTTTTAAAAAATTAAACTAAAATTTGGTAGGAGTAGGATGCCTCGCTGAGCATTGAGAAGGCATCTAGGGACACTTTGGTAGAGAGTGAACTTCTGCACCAGCTACTTCTCCTTTTAAAAAGGGAGCACTGCTCCTCCCTCAGAGACAGCGGCTTTGACCTGACCTGACCTGACCTCCTTCCCCGCCTGGGGAGTGGGAAGAGCCAAACTCCCCTGGGGCAGATTTCCCTTGAAGCTGGAGACGATCCTGCACTGGGTGCAGCCGCAGCACACGGTCAAGCGAGAGATGGGTGATGGCGGCGGACTACCAGGCAGCATCCCTGCCCAATGGCGTGCCAGGATGCGCCCCCTTTGACTTCTCGATCGGCGCCACCCGTCCCCGACCCTGCCCCCGTGGCGGACCGCGGACGTGAGGCGAGGAGCTGGGGATCACCGTCCCGATCCCTCGCCGAACGGCGCCCGGGCTTTCCGTGTCTGCCGCCGGCTCCTCGTCCTCTGTGCCGGCTGCCCAGTTGCTCGGGATCCCTCTCGGTGCGCACGGGCTGCCCGGCTGCCTTCCCTCCCTCTCTCCCGCCCTCGTTCGGTCCCCCTTTGCGCTCGCCTGGGACGCTCTTCTGCCTCCGCCTCCCGATGGGACACCGGGGTCCCCGGTCTGCAGCATCCCAGCCCTCCACGAGGGAACTTGGCGGCGGCGGCGAGCGCTTGGAAGCGCGCTGCGTCCCTGTCCCCGCTCGCGGCCAATCCGAGAGGGGGTTTACCCCGTCCTCTGGCCCCATTGGCTCCCCACGCCCCGTATCAGCAACTAGGCGGCGAGGCGGCGGCGGAGGGCGGGAGGGGACCCGGCGGAGCGCCCGTCCCCGGGGCTGATTCCAGCTGTGGCGGCTCCCTCGCCCTGGCTCTAGCCCTTTCTCACTGCTCCCTCCCGTGGCCAATGAGGAGGGGCCGAGGGGCCGAAGGCGGTGGCGGATTGGGCGACGCGGCGGCTGCGGGGCGGAGCTCCGGCTTGAAGTTGGAGTGAGGGATCCAGCTGTGAGGTGCGCGGAGCTCCCAGCTTCTCGCTCGCTTTTCCCGTCCGACGGAAGCAGCGGCGAGGAGGAGCATCCCTCGTTCTGCAGCTCCAGCTCCGCGCGCTTCTTCGGCTCTTCGCCCTCGCCGCCAAACCCGCCCCACCCTCTTTCTTTCTGACAGCCCCCCTCCCCACGCAGGGCCGAGGAGCCCAGCCCCCCCGGACGCCCCATCTTCTCTGCCCCCACCAGGGTTCCCGCAGGTGCTGACGCCGCGAAGATGAGGCGCTGGCGGGGCAGCAGCGGAGCCTCTGAATTCCGCCGGGCCGTCTGAATCCGGCGCCCCTTCTCCCCGCTCGCCCGGGGGATGCGCCGCGGAGTTGGCGGCGAGCGGAGGAGCGCGCCAGGGAAACGGGCGCTCGGATTCCGTCCTGCTCGTTAATCCGAGACCTCCCGGCTTCTTCCCGGCTGGCTCGGGATTTTAGAGGAGAGGAGGAAGAAGGCACCCAAGTGACGAGGAGCTCCCGCGCCGGCTCTGGTCTCGATCCCGATGGGGAGAGCGGGACTGACGCCACCGCCCGGGCGGGAGCGGACGACCCCTGGCCGGTGCTGCTGAAGCCCCCTTCCCGCCCGATCCGCCCCGTCCCCCGCCCCGCTCATGGCCAGCGCCTTCTCGCCCTCTCCGGGGCCAGCGGCGCCTGCTACCGCCTGAGAGCCGCCTCCGCCTCCCTCGCCCTGCCTGCCTGCCTGCTTGCCTCCCCCCGGGGGGCGCCCCTTCTCCTGCCACTTCGTCGGACCCGGGTCGGTTGGCCCGAGAATGGACGAGGATGTAGCCCGAGGAGGAGCCGAGGAGGAGCAGGAGGATCCCGCCGAGGACAACCTCTCCAAGACCTTCGTGCGCCTGAACGATCTCTCCGGAGATGGAGGTCGCTCGGGCCCGGGGGACAAGGAGAAGGACCCGGGCAGCGGCGACTCGGAGGGCGAAGCGCTCCCTTACCCGGCCCTGGCACCCGTCGTCTTCTTCTACCTGAGCCAGCACAGCCGCCCCAGGAGCTGGTGCCTGCGGATCGTCTGCAACCCATATCCTTTCCCCCGCCCGCCCCCCCCCCCACGAGCTGGCAGCAGGGCAGGTGGCGGCGGCCGCTCCCGCCGCTGCCAAGGTAACCCCTGCAGCAGCGCGGCCCCTCCGCCTCACCCCACCCCGCGGCTTCTAAGGTAAGAGAACTTTTCCGCCGTCCCACCAACACAAGGAGTGATGCCTCGCCTGGGGAAGTTGCAGGGAAGACCCTGGCAGCAACTGCGCACAAGTTCTTCCAGGTGGTTAAAAACGAGCCGGGCGTGGGGGGCAGCGCAACTATTGAAAGAGGGCGAAGCGATTTGTGTGTCCACATGTGTCTCTCCATCGCTCTCCCCGGGGGGGGGGAGACAGGCTCAAAGCCCAAGGGAGATCGGCAGCGCCCCCTTCTCTCTCGCTCGCTCTCGCTCCCCCCCCCTCAGGCGCTTTACCTCTTTCTTTCTTTTCTCTCTCTCTCTCTCTCCCCCCCCCCCCCCAAACAAATCCCATTTCCAAACTTTGACGCGTTTTGTACCGGGCCAGCAGAGGACGGGCGAGTGTGCGTGTGGTGCTAGTGGAGGTCTCCGTCTCTGCGTCTCCCTCGCACGTCTGTCTCCAATTCATGTCTTGGAAGTTTTTCCAGAATCTGTTGAGGGGGTTTCTCAATGTTTCCTGCCCTACTAGGCAGGGATTTCTCTCTCTCGGGCTGAAGTCATAACATGAGATTCCAGAAAAGAACTAGAAAATGGAAACAAGATGTAATTCTCGACGGGAGGGAAGAACGAGGGAAGGAAACAGAGTCTCTCTCTCTCTCTCTCTCTCTCTCTCTCTCTCTCTCTCTCTCTCTCTCTCTTTCTCTCAAGCGCGCTCGCCCTCCGAGACGGATTTGCTCTGATTCCCTCTCGCCTCTCTCCCTCCCCTCCCCGCGCCCGCGTTTCTTTCTCATCTTTTAGCTGAGGAGATGAGATGGAATAAAACTTAACGTGGATAATCCTGGATTGGTTTGATACAAAAACTCGCCATCTAAAGGTCCTTCTACACAGAAAGCTGGGCTAGCGGTGGCTGCAATGATACCATGATCGATGGGGGGTTTGGGAAAGCGGCATACAGCTCTAAGAGAAGTTTAAAGCGAGGTTTTGGTTTTTTTCCTTTTAAAAACCAACCAACCAAACCTTCTGTTCGTTTTTGCTGGGCAGTTCTGATTCAAATACTTGTACGATTTCTAAGGAAAGACGCACACACATGCACACACACACACACCCGCCAGAAACAGAGCTCAGGAAACCCACTGGCATGTATGAATGCAATGCATCTATTTATTTATACACCAAATCTACACCACACCACCCCTACCCCCAAATTTCAAACCCAGACATAACAATGTGTCCGGAGCGCCAATGTATTAAACAAAAGTTAGCATTTTCCAGACGCTTTTCTTTTCACTTAACTGTGGCGGGATGTAGAAAAAGGGTAGGTAAATAAAATCTTTAATAATTTCCCTTGCCTTAATAACCAGGCAGTTTTGGTGGAGTGGAAAGGGGTGTTTCTTAAAAAGTCTCTCTCTCTCTCTCTCTCTCTCTCTCTGTGTGTGTGTGTGTGTGTGTGTGTGTGTGTGCAAATTGGACTATAAGGGAGTTTAGGGAGGCAGAAACCTCTCCATTTCCACTGCAGTGACAAGTGAATGCGTTTCTGTTTTAAAATATAATTATTGTATTTGCATGAGAAAAAGAGAGAGTGTGTGTGTTTCTTTCTAGCAAACACACACACACACACACAAAGCTGTCCTAGCAGCAGTGCTTTTCACACCCATCCTGTTTATGATATGATATATAGTTACAATTGAGAGCACACAGACACACACCAACATTTGTGGCAGGCTCTTAAGGAGAGAAAGCAGTTTGGAATGTAACCTTGGATCTGATGTACATAAGAGAGGAGGGAGAAAGCCAATTAAATGGGAAGGGAGGGGAACGCTTCCTGCTGTAGGCCCCCCCACCCTCTCCTGCATAAGCCCACTGACCTGAATGGGAGTGCTATTACACAGCTCCTGTTCACTTCGAAGAGAGACTTCCTACTGGATTGGGTCCATGATTTCTGTCTACCCAGTGGTGGCAGCAGCAGCAGAGAGCTCACTTACCAGTTCAAATGCAATCCTGAGCCAGCAGCGGGAGTGAAATCTTAAACACTGATTCAGGAAAAGAGAGACAGGAATGTCGCTTGCCCATTCTGTTATTGCTTAAAGGCTGTGAGGATCCTTCCATGGAATTCCTTATGGGTTGCTTTTCTCCACTCTCTGACTCCTTTTTATAAACTTATGGACCACTCAAGGGCCAATCCATACAATTGAATGCCCTGGGGGTGGGAGGGGGCACAATCCTACAGGGAACACCAAATAGCTAGCTGCCAGCCATTTTGCCCAACAAGGAACACTTAGCCACATCGAAATTACAATCTGAACCTATGTTAATTATCAGAATTTCTTTGAAGTATCTTGACAAGTGTACTTTTGTGATTCCAAAGCTGATTATGATTTATTAGAGACCCGTAATCCCATCGTAGTTGTGCTCCTGAGGTTCCTTTGTTGGAAGCCATGAAGCCAGTAGGTAGATTGATGATTATGACACTAGATAAATTAAGCTTGAGAGTTAAGCAAGTTTGAAACTGGGGTACATTTGTCATGTAGACATACCCCAGGTATAGTTGCTAGAGTGAGGCAAACGTCCCATCTATCCATAGATCTTTTGGGAAGTGCGGCCATAAATCCAGACATATGAGGCTCCAGACCTGTGGAAATCGGGAGCATACCTGGAGCTAGCCTGGGATCCATAGGTGATTTTGGGCACAATCCTATGCATGTTTACACAGAGAGAAAAATCCCACAACTCCCAATATGTTGAGTTGTAGAACTTTTAGGGGGTGGGATCTAAACTTGCCTAGGATTGTTCCCAAAATGGATTTGTTTCCCAAAGTCACAGAAGGCAACAAAAGTAGTTCCAATAAATGGGAGGTCTGACTTGGAGCTGAATTTGAGCTGGAGCTCAACAGGCCTTAGCCATGGGACTTGTCTTCCCCAGGGACATAGTGCATTTTCATAAAAGAAGAGATTGCCTTTGAGGATGCACATACTGCCTTTCCTTCACCAATAAATAGACACACAAAAGTGGTCCAACAGGGATTAGAGGAAGGGCTTCCAGGTTAAAGGGAATAACTCCCTGGCAGTTGAACCCCATAATCTCCCCCTTCAGAAGTAACTTAAGTATACTACTGGCCTGGGTTAGATGGCAAGACGTCTAGGCCATCTGGCCCCTACAATTTCAGCCTTGTTCCATTTCACTTGTATTTGATGTAATTTGTATTCCGTTTCACTTGCCTTTGAGGCTACTAGGAGGTCAGTGAGGGAATACAAGATGCCCCAAATCCAGTATCAGAAAGCAATGTTTTGGATAACAACAACCCCTGCCAGTCACACACACACACACACCCCATGCACACACAAGTGTTAATTACTCAAGGTCTACTGCAAGAAATGCAGGTTTTTGGATTTAGGGTTTGTAGTATGCATTTTTTAAACAATGTTTTTAAATATTTTGTCTGGCTATAACAATGCTTCTCTTCTGATCAGGGCAAGTTGCTTCGCGAGAAAAGCCATCAAATCTGAGCAACTGACTATATCGCAACAACCACTTTTTTCTGCTTCAAATGAAAGTTTAGTTTGGGGGTTTTCATATAGAATCAAATAGAATGTGGGCCTTTCTAAACATAACAGGCAGCTGCTCACCCATTTTAAATCTTCAACACAGAGAGAACAGGGGGTGCCGGTGGCCGGCAGGGAAACACTTGAACAGAAATTGAAAAGTAGCAACTCTAAACACACACTTATGAACAGGGCAATTCCAAGCCATTTTGCTGCCTGAGGAAGAGCAGCAAACACACACACACACACACACACACACACCATCCATCAAGGTGCACATCACCTTGATCAAGTTGTCTGGGCAACTGAAGCAGACAAGCCAACAAGTGTTTTTCCATCTCCCTGGCAGTAAGAATACAATAGCAGTAAATAACAAAAACACACGTTGCTGCATTTTCATGTCACCCCAAATCAGTTTCCTGGTGTGGCTGCCTCGCTCTGCCCAAATGTAGTGCCATGCCAGCCCTGTTTATAAATATGCGAGTAACTCTTACGGACTTCATTTGTGTGTACGTCTAGGATGGAGGCCTAGGGTTGCTGGAGAATTCTGCAATGGTTTCAAATGAATACGGATTTTTATGAATCCATCCTTTTTCCAATGGTCTGGACCAGCCCTACTATTAGGCAGAATGAAGCTGCTGCCTCCGAGGTGGGGTGGGTGGGTGGGTAATGGAGGACCGAACAGTGTGCGCCAATTGGCCAGGCCTGTGCCCCCTAAACTAGGCTGTGACCCTCAGGTGTGGTGGCGACATCGCCATCATCAGTGCTGAAGTAAGCTTTGCCAGTCCAGCTGGCTTTTATACATGGAACGGGTGTTCATATGTGTGCCATCTGGTCCTCCACCTCAGGCAGCAAAATGTCTTGAGCAGACCTGGGTTAGAGTTGGTGTCTCTAACCCAGTAGTCTAATTCCAGCAATGGGATGTCCAGAAAAGTGTTCTGTTTGTGTGTCCCTGGTCGGCAGCTGGCTGGCCACTGTGTGAACAGAGTGCTGGATTAGATGGACCCTTGGTCTGATCCAGCAGGGCTCTTCTTCTATACCGCCCAGAGAGCTCTGGCTATTGGGTGGTATAGAAATGTAATAAATAAATAAATAAATGTTCTAAGATTATGACATTCATTGGTTGTTGCCGGTCCCCAGAATCCGACACTGATGAAAGTGTGGAAGGGTGTATTTCTCGCTACCAGAATTAGTTGCTCTTGCAAGAGCTATCCTGCATGAGTTTATCTTTTAAAAAAGTCAATTGTCCAAGATGAATTGTGACACTGAATTTGAGAAGTTTAACATGCATTGATGAAGGACCTCTTTCTACCTCCAATATGCTTCATTGATCCCCACTCTTATGCTTTTCCTCTGTTCACTTTCTCCATGTTGTAAACCTCATTACATCCCTCTCAGTTGCCTTCCCCCGCCCTAAGTCGAACAGTTGTTGTTGACAGTAAATAATAAGGCTATTCTTTTTTATGCAATTATTTATAAATAATGATCTTCCAACATCCTTCCTTTTTTTAGTGATCTCAAACAGGTGTTCATATCTCTGAAACATGCAGGCATTTTGTGTCATCATACCTGATGATAATTTCAATGGTAGAATTTGTTAAATTCCAAAGCACAGGGTTCTGGTAGAGATTTTAGACTTGAATCTTTGTTTATATCCCATTTCAGCTGTGGATTCAGTGATATATACTTTGAGGTTTAGGCGCTGCATTTTAATGTTTCTGTAAAATGGGAATAATAATAATGTTCTTCATGGATTCCTCTGAAGCTGGATGAACCAACAAATTCAAAGCACTGTACACATGCTGTAGAACAGTCCCCTGAAATCCCTGTACACAGGGAAATGACAGGGAAACTGCAGATTATTATTATTATTATTATTATTAATAATAATAATAATAATAATAATAATAATAATTTTATTTGTTAACCACCTCTCCCTCTGGATCGAGGCAGGGTACAACACAAATACAAATGCCATAAAATACATATAACTAATTAAAACATTTAAAACTAAAACATTATTAAAAGCAGCAAATTATTAAAAAGGCGTCTTAAAATTCAACTGGGTAGGCATGCCGAAATAGATCAGTCTTTATAGCTTTCTTAAATGCTAAAAGACTGTTAAGTTGATGAATCTCCTCTGGCAGGCCATTCCACAGTCTGGGAGCAGCAGAAGAGAAGGTCCTCTGGGTAATACTTGTCAGCCTAACTTTGACTGAAGTAGATTCTTCCCAGAGGACCTGAGTGTGCGGGGCGAATTGTACGGGAGAAGGCGATCCCGCAGGTAGCCTGGACCCAAACCATGTAGGGCTTTAAAGGTGATAACCAACACTTTATACTTCACCTGGAAACTAATTGGCAGCCAGTGAAGAGATTTTAAAACTGGTGTAATGTGGTCACCCCTAGATGTACCGGTGATCAGCCTGGCTAAGGCAATGATATGGCCGGTAATGCCATAAGCTCCCTATACCATTTGGAGCCAGGCTATTGGAAAGGTTACCTTCTCCCTTATGAGCCTGCCTAGGTTTTAATATCCTCAGGAGAAGCCTTTCTCTTTGCTCCACCATTATCAGAGGCACTTTTGGTGGGAATGTAAGAGGCCTTCTTCATGGCTGCTCCTAGATTTTGGAACTCCCTAAGTGAGGCAAGGCTAGCTCCATCTTTATCGTCCTTCCACAGGCAAAGCCAAGCCATTTTTATTAGTCAAACTTTTGGCTATGAAGTTTAATTGGTGAGTGCTGTGTTGTTTTTAACGGATGTATTGTTAATGCGCTTTTAACTGGTGTGTTTTATTGATGGGGTTATGTTTTAATTCTGCTCCATTTTATCTGTACTTTATCACTGTTTGCGATGTTGAACATTATTATTAGGAGGAATATAAATTAAACAAACAAATCCTGAGAACTAGAGTGCAGCCGATTGATTCCAATGGAACATACATCCAAGTAAAGCTGCAATCCTTAAGCCTGCTTATTTGGAAGTAAGCCAGGTTGAAATGAATAGAACATGCATCTAAGTAGACATGTTTAGGCTCAGGCTGTAAGCATGTTTAGGATTACAGGCTAGGCCGTTTTCAAATTGAGCTGAATACACCACACTAGCCTCACTATCTCTTTTTCATGCCCATCATCTAGTTGCTCTGCTCAGGATAGATGCTTCTTGTTGTAACTAATAAGTGTCCCCAGAAAGAAGTCAACAAAGCAAAACCAGTTACATTTTTGTCCTTGGGAAATTCATGTTCTTTAAAAAGTCTCCTGCTGGGCACCTGCAGGCACTGGTTCAAAGAAAGGCAGGCACTAATCATAGTCTGGAAAGCCAGAAATTCCGCTAGGTAGTTGCTTCTCGGTAAGGAACAGAGAGCAGAATCAAGAGGGAACCACAGGACCATGCTGGGTAGAGGGAGATGTGCGGTGACCCTTTATCTGTGGTGAAGCAAAAGTTGTCCACAACATCACCAATGAGTACAGAAAGAGTTTAACATGTTAATTTTCTTGCCCCATGATGAGCAGGAGAGCTGCTCTTTTCTCCTCTGGGTATTGATCAGGGCTTGCTGAAAGATTTCAATAAATACCATTAAACCAGCTGGCATCACCCTTCCCTTGGCAAGTGCTTGACTCCTTTTTACTTTTAATTAATGATTGCTGTTGGGAGCTTGGATGTTTGCCTGTTTGTGTTCCCCCTCCCTCCGCTCCCCCCAGCTTCAATAGTCCACTTGTTCAGAACAGCGATTTGGTGCATTACAATGTTTAAGGTTCACGGTAATACACTGGTTGTTTCAATTTGTACTCTGCCCAACTGGCAAATGCCCTCAGGGTGCTTTACGATCATAAATACACATGTACCTTAATTCATTCCAGATTAGATCAGGACACTCCAGGTTTTCCAGTAGTCCCAGCTGACAGTGGTGCCATCAGGACAGGACTTTGAGGCAGCAGCAGCCCAGGGCCTCACTCAGTAGAATGAGCAGAAGGGTCCCCAAATGCAGCAGGGTTACCTGGTCACATTTGGAAGCACACATTATTACCATTGCAAGAAGGGCCCCACTCATAAAATCATGAAGTTCATAGTCTAAAATAATTTAACTGCACCACTGCTACCTGTTTGGATGAAGGGGAGAAAACCACACTTTAGGTGACATCTGATGGAGATGACAGACAGGCAAAGATGGGCAGTACCAAAATTGGCCAAAGATATTTTTTGCCTGAAGCGAAAGACAAGTTGGTGCCCCCATGACATGTACAGAAACCAACTGGACTGGATTTGCAGTTGAACCTTACTTCAGCATTGGCAATTGATAGCAATCCAAGGGCAGCAAGCTAGCTTATTATTATTATTATTATTATTTATTTATTTATTTATTTATTTATTTATATAGCACCATCAATGTACATGGTGCTGTACAGAGTAAAACAGTAAATAGCAAGACCCTGCCGCATAGGCTTACAATCTAATAAAATCATAGTAAAACAATAAGGAGGGGAAGAGAATGCGAACAGGTACAGGGTAGGGTAAGCAGGCACAGGGTAGGGTAAAACTAACAGTAGAAAGTAACAGTAGAAGTCTGCACAACATTAGGGGGCACAGGGCTGGCTGAGCAGCATACACAGCTCTGTCCTCTTCACTGCCATCACCTGCCCCTCAGCATCTGCTGCTGCCTGAGGAGAGTGCTTCACTCTGCATAACAGTAGGGCTGGCCCTGGGTAGCACTACAAGTACAGGAGATGCAGGAACCTTTTCACAGGTGGCTTTTTTCTTTGGTCAAAGGAAAGTGAGAAGTGGCTTAGAAAAAAAAAGTAAAAGGGGATCATCAGGGCAGTAGCTTGGTCCTTTTTGCTTCTCCACACCCCAACAGGCATCCTGCATGATCCGGGAGATAAGATGAAATGCCACAAAGGCTGTGGCACAGTACTTGCTGCACAGTACTTGCTGCATGACCAACCATGCAAAGGATTCTGGGGTCAGATTGCAGACGGCTTCATGGGTGCCCTGAACAGTGCTGCCATGTGGGCTGCTTGCATTTTAGCTCACCACTGGGCAGGATGATCATTCCAGCACTGATTGGCAAAAGATGACTCTTTTGCAAATGTGCACTCTGTGTGGGGCTCATGTATAACAGCATCTGTTTCTTTCCTATTATTTACCTTTTTCAACCTCCCCTCCCCAGTGCCCTTTATTAATTCAATTAATTTACTAGCTGTATTTGTCAGACGAGGACAGATTGCGGAAATGCACTGCTTCCCAATTTGGCAGGGCCTCCTTACCAGTGTGGGCTTTTGTCATATGGTAATAGAAATGATAAACTTTGCCATTTACTTGGGGGGTGTTGGAGTGTTCTGCCAATCCTGGGGCTGTGTCCTTGGCTTCCACTCTGTGTCCCCAAGCTAAGGAGAGGCTTCAAAACAAACCAAGTTTCCTCTTGGCTGGAGCAACCACATAGGGCAGGAGATGGGAAAACTCTACCAAAAGATCTCTACAAAGTGGGCTGCTATTTGGGTTGCCCTTGATTCTAAGGGTGGTGAGGGTAACACTGGGAAGAGATGGAAGGAAAATAACACTGGTTAACTCTTCAGCATAGAGGCTGTGAAGGTCCATTTTGAGAGTGCTTATCTTTAGTATTCTTTTCTTTCACAATTCAATGCCATGGGGCTTTGATGAAGCATGGTTGATGTTTGGCTGCCTGGAATAAGGTAATCGTTATATTCAGGAATGAGGAGAATAGCCTTGTTGCATCTTTTGATTCCCTTCCTTCTAAATCAAGAGAATCTCCTTAGAAGCCAACGATTTCTTCATTTGAATTTCCAGGCTGCATGTCTTAGAAAATATGAATGTGATCTGTTATCTACTCTTTCACATTATGCTAGAACTAGAGGCTGATCTGTAAAGATGTACTATTCTGTTCAAACCAAAAGGAAATATTTGATAGAGTGCATAGACAGTGCAGTGTGCATTCAGTATAGCACAACCAATATTAAAATTTGTATTAATTCATCCCAAACTCAATCCTCGGAACAAAGAGTTCAGAATACAATCTTGGGAATAATTTCCTCTGGGCCCTTAGGAAATGCCACAACCAAAGACAGAATGGATGGTGTGAGATGAACCCAATAAAATTTCCTTTGGGTTGTCCATGGGGTTTTCTCATGTTCAGGGTCATTTGACCTGCAAACTGAAGTCAACAAGGAATTTCTCACTTTTTTGTGCTGGATAAGGTAAAAGGGAGGGCCAAATCCCATTAAAAGTTTGCACATGGCCTAATTACACATTTGAAAGACTATCACAAAGGCTGACAATCTTCACTGACTAGAAGTCAAGGAAGTGAGAGTTCAAGACCCAGCAAAGGCTGACTTAGGGACATATGAGAATTTCGTTTTGCTTGCAAAACATGTGGGCATGCCTTGTTCAAAGCCCTAAATCCGACTGCAAGCATATGTCCACCAAAAATATTAGCAAATTTCTAGACATGTTCAATTTGCACAAATTTCCCTGTTTGATTTTGCCCAGATTTCCCTGTAGGCTGAATCAGCTGCACTTTAGTCCATGAAGGAAAGTTGTTGGAATTAGGAAATATGTGCAAATTTCATGTTCAGTTGCTGCTCAATTTACACAATCACAAACAGCACATGGTTTCCATGCAGGACATCCCAGAGCCCATTCCTGGAATATCCAGTTAAAAATATTCTCTGACAGCAAGGAGAAGATCTCTGCCTGAGACCTCCAGGAGCTGTTGTTTATTAATCAGTAGCACTGGGCTAGGAGCATCAATGGTATAACTCAAGACAAGGCAACTTTACCTGTTCAGTTAGATGCAGGTCAGGAAAATCAACTCTGAATGTCCACTCCTAGGTGTGTTGTCATGGCATGTTCATCAGGAGCCACAGTTTTAATTCAATCCTGTTGAGCCAATTTAGGGATTATGGAAGGACCAGTGTACTGCAAAGGAGAGGTGAAGTACTGATAGTGAGACATTGCTTGCTGAAGCTTACCTTGCATTTCCTTTGTCAAAATAACCACCTGCATAGACTCTGGCCAACAATATAAAATCATGGGGGTAGAGCTGTTGTGTGAATCATCTTATATCAAGGTGAAACAATTTGAGTGGCAAATGTAGTTGTTATGGGTAATTGCAATCTCCAGTAATTTCAATAATGGGTTGTTCAGTATTTTCCATTTTTCTTTCAACCTGATGAATGATGTGGTCATGATTGCAAAGCTAAGAGATATAAATAAATAAATAAATAAATAAATAAATAAATAAATAAAGGGCTATTGTAAGTCAGTACATTTGGAGCCCGTGGTTGCAGAGAGGAGGTTGAAAGCATGATGGCAGTGTATGCTAAATGCTCAGAAATCAGAAGAAGTGAGACAGTGACCTCCTTTGCGCAGGGGTCTTTTTACCCACCTCTTAAGGAAAGGATGAGTATAGTTCTGATTTATAGCACTCTAGAGAGCTTTTAGTCTGTTGATGCTTCAAAGTTATTGGCAGCGAGGAAACATTTCTGTTGTTGTTGACTGATTTCCAAAAGTGTATGGACCCTCCAAATTCAGTATGAGTTTTTGGTTTAAAAATATGTATGACATTAGCATTTTGCCATTGAAACTATAAGCAGATCTTAGGTTTCCATTTGAAAAGCAACAACTCCCATAATCTAAATTAGAAATAGTTTCTTTTGAGAATTATCCAGATCCCCTGATCCTCTTGATACCCTATAAGTCCACATAGTAGTTTGATATCCCCACCGGAGTTTCCTGTAGCATAAGCATATGCAAACACCATTCCAGTTCATCTGAACTGTTGATCGTCCAAAGGTTTTAGCCTTACTCCCAAGCCGGTTGGCTGTGTGTGTATTGGGATGCATAATCATTTCTTTTGACAGACATTAATAAACAGAGAAGTTATTTCAGAGATGTTACAAGGCATTTTCATGCTGGAGGCAGAAAATCAAAATGGCGCCCAGCATGATGTAATAATACTAATAAAAACAACACCGCTAATGTGATACCCCCATTTCTGCTACCTGGTGCAGTCCACTTCGTCCAGTTTCATGGTAGAGTCAGCCCTGTATTGCTCAGAAAGCTTTATGATGTGAAGTGTGAACTATCTGTAACTCTTGGCTAAGTTGTTGCAAAGAAATGGCATTCACACCTTGCAGGATTGAGGCCCTTGACTGAACTTGGAAACTGATCATGCTCTAGTGTCCAATTGTGCAACAGCCAGATTTGGAATGGTGGAGCCTAGCCAGTTTTGTTTTTAATGTTTAAGTTTAAATTGCCTTGAAAAAGCAGATAGTGAGTGCTGGATTCATTCCCTACAGCTGAAATATCACGGCTGACCTTGGAGAGGGTCAAGCAGCTGGGGTGTAAAACATTGACTGCCTCAGCTCTATCCCAATGGCTGACCCAATGCTTGGGCTTCCCTTTTATCATAGACACTGCTTCTGTAACATGATCCACAAGGGATTGACGAACTGCTCAGTCATAGATGGACATGCCAGAATGCACTGTGATAGAGGATAACAGCCACTGGCCTGCTTCTGTCTCTAGCTTGTTTTCTGAGTAAGCAAGAGGATTGCTAGCGTAAGAGCTGTAATTATTTGTTCTTCTGGAATCCGTAGGGAAATTCATCACTGTGGATTTCCATAGTGACACCTGATGATTTGACTTTGAGCAAACTTTTCAGTGGGTTTGACAGTGTATAATGGCATCTCTAACGTTGCAACTCTCAAATACGGCATAAAAACTCTGGATCTCATTTCCCGGCAACATTATTCCATGTGTACTATGATGGTAGGTTGGATTAGTACAGCCACAATGCAGCACAAATTACCTCATGCCTGTGCTTTGGTGTCTCATGTGCCTCACAATCTTCTTACTTTTGTATTGCTGCAACAAACCCTATGTTCAAATCTTTGAACGCTGCACCCACAGGCTGTTCAAAATGGCACATTCACATTTCTAGACTTCAGCATTTTTTTGCCAGTGAAAAAGAAATGTCTTTCAGCATAGAAACATAGTTTGGCCATGTCACACAATGGGTAATGCGACACACCAGCCCTAATGAGAGCCAACACAATATTTTTATGTAGGATCCAGCAAAAATAAATAAATTGCAATCATTGGATTGGGTAAAACTGACAGTCAATGATAGATGCCATCTTAGCTTGCCAGCCAAATAACAGAGAGTCATCAGGAAGCTGGATCACTGGGCAGACCCATCTTTTTGAAACCCCCTGCTTCTGGGAAACCAACTTTTGGCAGATCACAATATAAACTTTAAGCTCACATTTTTGAAAACTCCCAAACTTTAAAAATGGAAAGCTGCTTAAAGGGTTGAACTTTAGACCAGGGTGGGACAACATGTGGCCTTTTTTGCATGTACACCCCCACCGTTGAATTGGCTGTGGTGGTAATGGCAAAAAAAGCTGGGGGTGATTTTACTTCAAAACAAGGGATGTGGAAAGCAAAATCTCTGGGTTTTTTGCCCCTGCTGCTCCACTGAATGTTAGTGACATGGCTGCAAGGGGCAGCCTTTAGTCAGTTCTCAGGTGAGGGGCTATGTCGTCCCCGCAACCCTGCAAGTGGCCTACACTTACTTTAGGCTGATCATTCATCAGAAGTCTTGGCTGCATGTGAACCAGATCCCAACTTGTTTTGGACTACAACTCCCATCACCCCAGCCAATAATCAAGGATAGTGGGAATTGTGGTTCAAAACATTAGGAGGGCAACATATTGGAAAAGGCTGAACTAAGGAAAAGGTGATTTCTATTACCCTTTGGGGGTGGATTGTTGCTTGTAGTACTTCGCTTCTCTCCTCTCCCCGTTTTTCCTTACTTCAACCCCCCCCCCTCTCCCCCTATTTCTTTTTAGGGGAAGGAAGGATGATTTTGGCTATAAGCTGTCCTGTGGGGATTGTTTTTAGGCATAGGATGGGGAATGTGAGAACTCATTTGGATGGGCATTTTGTAAACTGGAAATTACCGTATGAGATAAATACTACTTTTTGAAAACAGTTGTTGTTATGTTATTATTGGAAGAAAACTTTAGGGACAGAAAAACAGAGAGAGAACCATATTACTAACTGTGAAGCATAGTGATCAGGTAACATGTAATGAGAATAATTTGATACAGCTATAGCTAGCACTGACCTTGCAAAAAACATGCATGCTTCTTTCTGGTGTGTGTGTGTGTGTGTGTGTGTGTGTGTGTGTGTGTGTGATGTTCTTACAAGCTCCATGTCTGTAAGAGTCAAGCTGAACAGGTATGAGCTGCCGGGAGTACTGTTGCTTCTTGAGGAGTCCTTTACCAATTGCACTGGCAGCAAATTCAGCCTTTCACTGCTAGGATGATGTAACTGTTGTTGCCTACTAGAAGATGGAAAGAACAGAGCTTCTGGCCTAGAGAGCCAGGGCGGTATAGAGATTAGAGTAGCATCCCCCAATCTGATGCCTTCTGGATGTGTTGGCCACACTGGCTGGTGATGGGAGTTGTAGTCCAAAATATCTGGGGGGTACCAGATTGGGGTAGACGAGGTTTAGCGTGCCAGTTTAGGACTGGAGAGACCCTGGTTCATAATCCCTGCTCAGCCATGAAGTTCTCTGGGTGACCTCAGACCAGTTGCCACCTCTCAGCCTAAACTACCTCACAGGTCTGTTGTGAGGATAAAATCGGCAGGGGAGGACAGTGTATGATGCCTTGAGCTCACTGGAAGAAAGGCAGGATATACTTGTAAGAAATAAATACAATATATCAATGGGGGATGGGGTTGCTTCTTTTCCTGACAAAAGGCTCTCTGCCTTTAAAAGCAGTTATGATGGGTAGAAATTCAATAGTTAAGTAATTCTGCAGTTAGGGTCCAGTCTCCATTTTATGTCATGTCTCAAAAACAAAACAAAAGTCTGTAGTGCCTACTTTCTGTGCATCTTTCATCAGTCCTAGTTAATATTCACCTCAGTTTTCACCCTGAATGCTGTATACTCCACTTATATGATGCCTGCTTAATGTGCACAGATGCTTATACAAGATAAACATTATTAACAGCCACATACCATAAGAGGCAAATGTCTGCCTGTTTTCATTGAAAGGTTCAGAAATGACTCAGCCAATTCACATTGCCAGGTATCAACGGAAAGACTGTGGTGTACAGACAATACTTAAAAGGTTTAATTTAACAAAGAGTTGCGTATGGAACTTGGCATTTCAATTCTAAGATCTTTCCAGACCACTTTACCAGCAGACTAGGAGTAGGCTGCCCAGTCCTTCTTTGACATCAGAGCAGCTAAACCAATAGCAATCACAGGAGCTGTGAAAGCTCCGCCTGCCCAGGTCCATCAGGGCATATTAGCTATACACAATCAGACAACACTCACAGCTCTTTGGGTCTTGGATAATTTCTTGGGGCTGAAACATAAATCTCTACTTTATCAAATCAAGAGCCTCGTGCTTTAAAGGCTTGGGTGAAAGTCACCAAAAAGAATCATAAGACCCTCTTTATATATTGGGTTAGATCTACTAGGATGACCATATTGAAAGGAAGACAGGGCTCCTTCTTCATCACAACAGTTAAAGCTGCAGGAGTTATCCTAGAGTGACCAGATACAAAAGAGGGCAGGGCTCCTGCAACTTTAACTGTGGTCATGAAGAGGGGATTTCACCGGTTGTTGCATGCATACAAATAACACCTGATGAGATGCCCTTTTCTCTACAACTTTTAAAGATACAGTAGCCTTGTCTTCCTTTTCCTATGGTCACCCTAATCTTGCAGGTATGCTCAGAGCTGGAATAGGATTCAGCTAGTGCTGAATCACAATGGCTGCCTCCCATTTTGCAAGCCCTTCTGTGATAGAGTGACCATAGGAAAAGGAGGACAGGGCTCCTGTGTCTTTAACTGTTGCATAGAAAAGGGCATTTCAGCAGGTGTCATTTGTATATGTGGAGAACCTGGTGAAATCCCCTCTTCATCTCAAGAGTTAAAGCTGCAGGAGCTATACTAGAGTGACCAGATTGAAAAGAGGGGAGGGCACCTGAAGCTTTAACTGTTGTGATGAAGAGGGAATTTCACCAGGTTCCCCATATATACAAATGACACCTGCTGAAATTTCCTTTTCAATACAACTGCTAAAGATACAGGAGCCTGTCTTCCTTTTCATATGGTCACCCTACTCTGTGCGGGAGTATTTGGGTGATTCTCCAGGTGTGTGTGTTAAATATAGGTAATGGGGGTTACTGTAAAGACCTTTTCCACCAGGAGCAATCTTGGATGCCGCTAGGTTAGGGTGACCATATGAAAAGGAGGATAAGGCTCCTGTATTTTTAACAGTTGTATTGAAAAGGGAATTTCAGCAGGTGTCATTTGTATATATGGAGAACCGGGTGAAATTTCCTCTTCATCACACCAGTTAAAGCTGCAGGTGCCCTGCCCTCTTTTAAATCTGGTCACTCTAGTATAGCTCCTGCAGCTTTAACTGTTGTGATGAAAAGGGAATTTCACCAGGTTCTCCATATATACAAATGACACTTGCTGAAATTCCCTTTTCTACGCTACTGTTAAAGATATGGGAGCCCTGTCCTCCTTTTCATATGGTCACCCTAACTATGGGCATGATGTGGTGTCATTTCTGGGGGCTTCTGAGAGAAACCATGGCAGCTACCAGGAATAGCTCTCCTTGCCACCACCACTGCTGCAATGGTGGCAAAAAAGCCAAGAGAGGGGGAGACACTAGCACCCCGATTATAAGTGGAAAGCCCTCATCTGAGAACTTTTGGCTTGTCTCTAGCTGCAACTCCCTGTTGAGAGTATACATACTGGCAGAAAAGGATTGTGGCTGTGTAATGTATGAAACAGCCTATAGGCAAATGTAGTAGTGCATGGAAATGTGGACCGTACCCCTGAACCTAATTCTAAAGAAGACTATAGCCCTATTCAGGAGTTTGGATTCCAAGGCATAGAAATGTGATGGGCATTGATGTTCTGGGCCCAATTCCTTCTCCCTCTGAACTCCTGAACTCCCCGTGTTGACAAGAAAGGTCTGAAGTGAAACTGTTATGCAGTTTGGCTGAATACAGTTACAGTGTGCCACATGACTGGAAACCCTGATTGTGCAGGGCTCCCAGTCGGGTGGACCACCATAACCATGTGCAGCTGAATGTGATTATAGTTTCACTTCAGGCCTTTCCTGTTAACATTGGGAGGTCGGTGGTGGAAGTAGAGTGGTCCGGAGTGTCCATCCCTGTGAATCCAAATGCCTGAATAGGGCTTAAGTCTTCCCTGATGCCTTCTTCCCTTGCCTCCTCTTCCTAAAATTTGGGGGATTTATTTGGGAACATGCTTCTGGAGGCTTTCTCCAACCTACAGCCATGTGCATCTGTATAACTTCAAAGCAGCATGACAGAAATCAGCGATGGCACTCCAGATTCATGTCCATGTATGGGTTGAGAATTTGGATTGACCAAATGTCCCAAGGATAGTTCTTGTGCAATCGGAAATCTATAGTAACCCGAATGGTGATATTTCTGCTTCAACTGTGAAGGGAGGAATAATTCCTGGTAAAGAAGGTTAACTTATTCTTGAAAGGGCAGAAAAGAAGCGTAAATGTTCTTGCTGAACATTTGGTGAGGAGTTGGAGAAAGAAATCTTGCCCTTGTCTCTGCCATTCTCCCCTCTCACAATACTGTATAAAATTGTAATGTCCTTGTGGCAGAGATCTGCCTTTTGCTTATGTTATTTTCAATAGAGGCTGGTGGCTCTGATGTCAGTGGGGTGGTGAATCTGCTCTGGGTTTCAATCAGAACCAGTCAGAACTCTAAAGGTACCATCCAAGGTGCAAAGTTCTAACTGGTTCTGACTGAAACCTGGAGTGGATTCACCACCCCACTGACATCAGAGCCACCAGCCTCCACTGGTTATTCTGTAAAAATGCCACGTTTGCTGATGCTGCAATCATTCCAATAATAATAAATGAAGGAAATGAGTAGATAAAATCACCTTTTACTCATTCAAATCAATGAATTCAGCCAAGGTGTAAACTAAATCCAAATGCCACTTATACACCAGTGTACATATCCCTCCATCTATCTACAGATATTTCTGTTCTGTGATTATCTAATTTATCTGACAGGAGAGAGGGAGAGCATGCTTTGTTTGCCTTTTGTGCTTATGTGTAAATTTTTCAAGGAAGTATGTTCATGAATTCCCCCTTCCGGGCTGTTGTGTCACATCTGGAAGTTTGTGTAGGAGTTTATCCAAGCGCTGCAGCACAGTTACAGCTTTTTCTCATTTAAAAATCATGGGCTGGCATTTTGAATTGAGGGCTGGGAAGAGAAGGAGGTGGGGCGGGGAGCTATCTGCCAAATGTGAGGCTGGAGGAGAATTGAAAATGATTTCCAGAAGTTTTCTTGGTCTCTCTCGCTCTCTCTCTCTGTTTCTCTCTCTCTGTCTGTCTGTCTGTCTCTGTGTGTGTGTGTGTGTGTGTGTGTGTGTGTGTGTGTGTCTGTCTGTCTTTGTCTGTTAAAACTGTACTTACGGCCATCTCAGTGAAATTAAATCTTTTGTCACCTTTACCTTTTTCTAATATAAATGACTGAATTACCATCATTTAGGCTTCTTAATGGGTGCCACACAGTGCAATGTAACATGATAGTGAGCAGTGGCTGCTTATACAATGCCCCCAAAGAGGAAATGCATCACCAAAGAAAGCACAACCTAGGAGGAACTCATTTCCATAGACTTCCATAGATACTAACGTATATGCATACAGAAGCAGATTTAGTAAGACTTACTGTAATTTAAAATAGAAATACAAGACATCTCACCATAGCAAAGATGATGGTGAACTGCTCAGTCTGCCATCCAGGTGCGAAGCATTGATGGGCAATGTCAAGGCCTCGGGTCTCTTTTATTATCATTCTTTCTCTTTAAGCCAGACTTGGACTGAGCAGTTTTTCAAGCAGAGGACTGTCTTCCATCAGCGCTTCAAACAGAGGACCATCCTCTGAAAAGGAGGAGCCATGGCCAGCCAAGTTTGGAGGGTGAGAATCCAGGAAAAGGTATCCTCTGCTTTTGGGAAAAGAAGTACTTGTGCAATCACAGCATCCCGAAAGAGGAATCATACTCTTCCGAGTGGTGACAGTCAAATTGGGTTCTGCCTCTTGTAGGAAATCCGGAACAAGGATTCCTACAAGATGTGACTGAAGACCAAGTCTCCCGAGGCCTGGTTTTAATTTGTAAGGGTGAAAGGAATTTCTGCAGTTGTAGCTTCATAGATGGTTTGCCACCTCTTGAGGCGGCGGCGGCGAGGGGGGGGGAGGGGAACAGCTGTTGTTCATTTGCATATGTTAATAATTTAAATGTATGCAGTTTTTAAATTAGCTCAGCCCCAATACTAGGTAATGGGGGTGGAGGGGGCAGGAATGAAAATAGGTATACCTGCTTTCTATGAACAAACAAGGAATAATAATAATAATAATAATAATAATAATAATAATAATAATAATAATTCTACAAACGAGTCAGACTGGTTGTAAACTTGCCAGAGTGTAAGCTTTCCTCAGATGCCAAACAACTTATTATTGTCGTCACTGCTTAAAGGAATTTTACCACGTGGAATGAGCCTCAGTTTAGCAGTCTGAACTGGGCCTCATTTCACTGTCTGGGCTTGGTGAGCTTGATTTAGAGGAGTCTGGAGAAGGCCCCAATTCAAAGCAATCTAGGTTGAGCCCCCAATTTACTGTCTCAACTGGGCCCTGCCTTAAAGCATGCTGAGATTTACTCTCAGGTGTTTGTCTCTGCTTTGATATGATAATATATAGCCTGCTAGGGTGTCCACGTGACCTCTGATACAGAGTGCAGTCCTCTCTTTTGAAGGCATCCTCTGTTTGAAGAGCTGTCCGGTCCAAGTTCAACTTAAAGAGGACGAACCCTAAGAAGAAAAGGAGTTGAATTTGCAGGTTCAGCAGAATGAGCAAGGTAGACAGGTCACCTCCTCAAAGCCTTCCACACAAGATGTATTGTACTTCTATTTTGTTTATAATAATTATTTCTACACTTGCACCAAGACATATAAATTGGCACATGCAAATGTTATGCACATTGGTATTCTATGTTGCTGTTTTGTTAGCTGATTGGACTCCTCTCGTTTGGCAATGTGCAAGTGGCTTCCATAGCTCTGTGTAACCCAACAAGTCACTTTTGAAAGCAATTTTGGGGGAAAGATGGACATCTGCTGTTCAGGGTGCCAGAAGGGAGTGAAACAACCCCAGATGCCTAGGCACTCTTCTGATTCAGCCCAAACAAGACATTAATCAGGTTAGGCATTTTGAGGCTAGGAGAAGTACACGTTTGGCAGTCGTTGTGTGTCTGGAAAGCTGAGTGGCAGGAGAGCAATTTTCAGAGGGCACAAAATAGAGGAGGGGTCCTCCACTCTTCCACCATCGGCCACGTTCCCCCTACAACTCTCCACTTCCCAGTTGTTCCCCTGCCCCCATAAACTCAGATTCTTCTAGACCCAAGTTTTTGATGGAAACCCCAAATAAGAGGAAAGCAATAGTTGCTGCCTGCTGCTTCTCCCCCCCCCCAATTGCTCCCCCACAACACACCCCATTTTGCCTCACCGAAGCATTGGCCAAGCTTTCCAGTTCTACAGTGGCTGCTAACATTCACAAGTTCTGCCTGTTTTGGCTGAGAACATTTTTAGCCTGCATCTCAATCAAATCTTCTCTGGGAAAGGGACACAATAATCAAGAAAATAATAAAGCCAATAAAACAATCAAAGTCCCCAATGGATGAAGATTTTGCCAGTGAAGCACAAGCTACTTATCACCCATGGCTTATTGAGCCTGTCTTGTACGTTTCCCCCTTTCCTTGTGACATGTAACTACTCCCTGCATAATTCCATATTCAAGAAAGAGTTGCTTTGGTCAGCTTGACACCACTGTTCTGCTTCGCAGAGCCTGCTTTTATAGTGTGCGATGCCTCGGATGCACTGCCACAGTTTTTATAAGGAAGAATCTTTATCGAGCCATTCATCCCAAAGCAATTTGTACTATGCAAAGAGTGTGTGTGTCACTCATATAAATGATATAATTACAGGCTACCGCTTCCCCTGCATAGAGAGAACTTTGATCGTGGCATTTGGCTTGCTGTCAGAGAAGATAAGAATCCCTAAGCACTTCAGAGCGCGACAATGCCCCATTTGCAGCGCTTCCCACTCCTCATTGTGGTCCTTATTTGTATCACAGCCAGTAGCACTCAGAGGCCTCAATCAAGATCAGGCGTGCATTGTCCAAAGGTGCGGTAGAAACTCCGACAATCCGGAAGGGAGTTGGGTAATGAGGTAAACGCTTTGTTCCTGGGTGATTTGTGAAGGGTGGCTAAAAAAGAGGGACTGCATCACCAAAGAAAAAGAGGACAAGAGGGTGCAGATTTGCTTAAAAGGGGCATATGCAAATTTATAATGTATACAAGTACTATAACTTTAATAGAGACCCAATATAGTAGATCTCGCCATAGCAGGGAGGACTCTCACCAAGCGACTTGTATATCTTTAAACTGGACTTGAGCTGGACAGCCTTTCAAATAGCAGATGCCTTCAAATAAAGGACTGTCTGCCATAAAGTATGACACATAGCCACCTTGCTTATCTGCATTCGCAGAGTGTGGCAAGCCACCGAAGCCTTTTCCATCATTAGGAAAGGTTGAGGCAAAAGGTGATGAACCAAGCTTTTGTACGTGGGGCAGTCCTCCACAGTTAGCACATGGCCCTCTGACTGCCCACAGATGGACTCACCTTTCTTAAAAATGTCATACTTTTAGTCAAGCCAAAATCTTTAGCCAAGCTCACCACGTGTGTGCTTCAGACTGTGTGTTGCGCTTTTGTAATAAAGGCTACTGCGGCCACAAGCCAACAAAATAACATGAATATTTGGGTACGCAGGTACATTGACATTTATGGCACAGTGGCAGCTAGGCCATCTTGCACCACATCGTAGCCTTCTTACAAATGCCGAGGAATTCTTTCCTCATGGACATATTCCCAGTACTCCAAGCAGCATTAAAAAGGGGACAGCCAGCCAACAGAGCTCACGAACTTGAATCAAGTTTCTGTACATCAAACTTATTGCCCAGAAATTTAGCAGTACACAAAAAAGCCTGCTACATCCTTGAGAACTGTGGACTCTCCCGATAAACAGGTTTATATTTAATAGTGAGAGAAGCTCCACTAGGCTTTTATATAGGTGGGGGATACACTTTCCAAAGATAGGGGGCGGAGTGGGCACTTACACATCACCCCAAAAGGAGGAAATGCATCACCCAATAAGAAGTCAAAAGATACATCAATTTGCATAATATTTGCATATGCTAATTAATATGTATATATGCTAATTTAGAAATGATTATTATAATTTCAATAAAAATACAATACATCTCACCATATTAGGGGAGGCTGTACCCAGATGCTACCTGGCTGGGTGTTTGCTTCACCTGCAGTCCAAGTGCTAACTGTGGATGGGCAACCAAGTCGCCTTCTGCTTTTCCTTCTTATGGTTCTTTAACTTCAAACCAGAGTTGGACTGGGCAGCCCATTAAGTAGAGTGACTTGCTCTAGTCTAGCTATATGCAACCCAGTAATTCCACCTTAAATACAGGAAGGAGAAGTCCTAGTAAGGTTAATAAATACTCTACCACTGAAGCATCATTGAATTAATACCCACTTCATCAGACAGGCAGGGATACAATTCAATTAATATCTGATTTCTTATTGCTGCTAAATGTGCTTATTGACTTACTTTGCTTCGGAAGAACAGTATATAAATCTACTAACATCATATCCTATCCTGATTATTCAGGGATCTCCTTTGAACAATAATTGTGAACTTGGGGTTTATATCACAATTATAAATATTCATCAATTTTCTATCTATTAAAGGAAAGATGAGTGTCTCTGAATAGAAATGTTTGCTCTACCCCCTTCCTATATCTCCCAAACAAACAAATAAAAAAGCCTTGTCTGGGTGGTTTGCTTTTGATGAATAAATAATATAAAGTGGCATGGGACCCCTTTGCCTATAGGCCAGTGGTTTAAAATACACAGGGGGAGGGAAAGCTCAATTAGGAATAAATCCTTTTAAACTCAGCAGGACTTTCTTCTGAGCAAATATGCATAAGGTCTGTCTGCATAGGTGTATCTACCCTATAAACCTACATGATTTTATATAGAAGAATCCTGGGAATGAGTGGGAATACTGTGAATTCCCTTAACAATTCCTTGCCCTCCCTTACAGAGATTCAGTTTCCAGGGTTCCATGGAGAGAGTTTGACTGGGTTCAGATGACACAATAACCAATGGGGGGCGGCGGTAAATAGTCAACGGGGGATTAAATAGCCAATGGTTGGTTATTGTGTCATCTGTTGTGACTTTTTCACACCATGGTTGGTTATTTGGCCGAAATAACCAACGCAAATAACCAATGCTGTGTAGAGTTATTTGAACAACTATTGATTATCGTGTCATGTGTCAGTTACTGTTGACTATTTTGTCACACACAGTTGGTCATTTTCAGTGACTGCAGAGTCCCCTGGCTCTAATCCAGCCAGCAGAACTTGCAATGGCTGATGGGATAACAGCAGGAGGGCTGAGGGGGTGAGAGAGGGTGAGGGATGTGTCAATCAAACACACCGTTGACTAACAGTCAATTCAATGCTGGCCTTAATCCATGGTTGGTTATAACCATGTCATGTGGGAACCCCCTCGATAACCAACCATAGAGTTGACTATTAACGCACCATTGACTATTGTGTTGTCCGAATGCAGCCTTTAAGTCTAGTAAAGATGCCCCTTAAAGCAATTCTCTTGCATTTAGCAACTTAGGAAAGAGGATATTCATTGCCTTTTGCTTGGAAACACAGGAGCATATGCAGATCCTGAAGCCTGGGGGGGGGGGCAAATCCAGTCCTCCTGAGATCCCAATCTGGCCCTTTGGAGTGCCCCTTAAGACCAGACCACCACCCCAGACCACTGATAGTTAGTTGGTTTCCTGAAATGCCTTTCCTAAGGCTTAGTGACTGGCAGTCAGAGCTTTAGGCTAAAATATACTGGTATAGTTTAGCATTTGTGACCACCGCTTTTGGCTTTGGTTCCACCTAGAATGCAGCTCTCGAGGGCTTCCCTCAAAGGACATCTGGCCCTCAAGCTGAAAGTGGTGCAGGGGTGGGCATCTTGTGGCCCTCAAGATATTTTGGCCAATAGCTCCCATCAGCCATCACTGCCGAGGGTGAGAGATGATGGGACTTGTTTGGCAACACATCTGCCCCCCCTGCTTTCGAAGTTGGCAGAAGTGGGGGTGGGAGTGGCTCATTTTGGCTTCCCCACCCGCAGCAAGTTTTGCAGACCCCTCAGAGAAAAGAAAGCTTGTTGTGAGAAGCTGCTCTCTCCATTGGTCAGGAAAATATAAAGTGTGAAGATCTTCCATTCTCCCAAGAGTATTGATTGTGGAACAGAATTGACATTCTGGTGCTGGATTTGAAAATTAGATGAGATCATGCCATAAGTATAATCAGGAGACCACATCTCATGTATATTGCAAATTGAGGGTGCAATTCCATACACATTTAAACAGGGTGGGGGGAGTCCAACACCCCCCAGCATTTCCCAGCCAACATGCATTGCAGGACTTTTTTCTGTCTAAGCATGCATAGGATTGCACCCTAAGTTGCCCAACTATTTGTGGGGTGGGGGATTCACTTTAAAAGAGAAACTTATTGGAACCTTTAATGGGATCTCTCCTGAAGGAGACATGGGTGCTCAGAAACACAGTAGATCTTTTCTTTTCGCAGTGCTCTGGCCTGTGGCTTGCCAGTGCCAGCTGGAGGCCTTTATGTCTGCCTGCAGGAGAGTTTATCGGCGGCTGGCTCACTGTCCTGGAAGAAATGCAACTTCTCTGTAAAAGGCAACGAGAGCCCTGCAGGGTGTCTCAGTAAGTGAGGTGCTTGACCCAGCTGTGCTGTTTGTGCACTGTGGGTGGGAAATGCTGCCATGATTCCACAGGGCTCTGCCAAAGGCCCTTACTACACCATAGGGAGGGGGGAGGATCTTGCAAGATCCTGATTGCGAGATCCTCCCCTTAGTCCACGTGCGGGTGCGACATCCTGGGAGGAAGGAGGGTGTTGCACCCACCATTTTTTTTAAAGAAAGATGAGCACACGTGCGCGCCAATGAAACGTAAGGGTTGTTGTTGTTGTTTTTTAAAAGCCCCGACCCCGCTCTCCTCACCCCCGATTCCTCCTCCCTCCTTCCCTCTACTGATCCCTGCTACTTGCAGGGAGGAGGGAAGAAGCCGGGACAGGTGGCCACACCTCCTGCGGTCTCAGGACAATCCCAAGACCGCAGGAAAAATCGGGTTTTCCCAGGGAGTACTTATCCCTGGGAAAATCTGTTCTAGTCTCTCCTTCCTCCCGGGAGTCCCTGTGCGTCATTTGAACGCACAGGGACTCGGCCGTGACCAGCCCGGATTTTCGAGCTGGTGTAGAAACGGCCATAGAGACTTCTAGGGTGTGGAGTGGGAGAGAGGAGAAAAGCATCGTTCAGACCCCCCTTTCTTTGTCTGTGCTCCTTCACGCAAGGCTGTCTTTATTTTTCATCCGTCCCGAATGAATATTGTACTTGCTGCTACTTCTTCCATCAAACCTCTCAGCTGAGTGCCAGTAAACGTGAGTTTGGCTGCGAAAGGAGTTAACCTCCCCCTCCTTTGCGAAGATGCAACAGGCTTCCTGCCAATGTAGGCTGGGATTGTCTGGCTCGATTTGTGTTAACTCGTGGCTCATGATGACCTTTCCAGATGAACAGTTTATAGTGCAATAAATGAATGTGCAGCTGTCATTCATTTGCAGAGGGGATTCCAAAGGTCTTTCCTTAAGGCGGTGTTTTTGTTGTGCTGAGATTGTCCAAACCCCCCTGCGTTTGGAAAGCTAGCATGTTGTAGAGGAGGGTCCTAGGTTAGTCTTCTCTCTGATCTCCTAACTTTCCACATGCAGGAAGTTTTTAATCCGTGGCCTTTGTTCAAACATGTGATTCGAAACCTTCCCCCCCCCCCCCGCCAATATCCTGAAGTAGCACAAACTCATGAGAACTATACCGCATACTTTTTCAGAATATTTGAATTGGCTGCTGATTCACCTCCCTGAAATCCTCGCTTCCAAGCAGCGGGAGCTCCCTCTGCACATCTTTCAATGCCAATCCATCATCCATAGAGTGGTCATGACACCTCTTGTGAATTTGAGGAAAGATGAACCCTTTTGTGCTTTAATAGCCTGCTGAATGCAGACCTGCCAACTGCTCTTATTTCTCTGCCTTCAGAAGAAAGGGTGGGGTGGGTGGGTGGGGGGGTGGGTGAGGAAATAAACCACTGCTTAATCTGGGCATTTATCAGTACAAAGCCAAGCTTTGAGTATTTCTTACTCCTTTTACGGCTAGAGCCATATAAATGCAAGGATAAAGCTCCAAGAAGGATAAGGCCCTTCTCTTTGCTAAACATTTCCCACAAGATCCATGCTGGCAATCTTCTCCCTTTCTTCCCTCATTCCCTCCATTACCAGATTTGTCTGGCACTCTCCAAGGCAGTATTTGATGAGCTGTTTTTCTGCCTTTGGGTGCTTAAGCCTATAAAATGGAGACCTTTTGCCAGTTTATTGGGTGTGATGAGGAAACCTTAGACACTTCCCCCTTCATCTCTTCCCCCCTCAAAATCCTCTGGGGATATCTGGTGGTGTTCTCTCTCCCCCCACCCCCATATATTGTTACGCCTGCTTCTACCCTTAAAAGAATCCCTTCTGTCATCCAAGCTGAGCATGCTCAGTGTGGGAGTGGTTGGCTTGCTTTGTTTTCATGATTGAAACCACCATTTCTAAGACACGGAAATGAGCAGGCTGTTGGTGCCGTATGAACTTAAGGTGACAAAATGGGTATGTGAGGGGAAAACAAAACAAAGGCAGCTTCAAAAGGGCAAGGAACAAAATGGGTGGTTAGTGGAATCTCAGAACGTTCTGAAAACCCACTCATCAGCTGGCTCAGTTGACCAATAAAGAGGCCCGAAAACAGCCAAAGGAAAATCCACTTCATTAGGACAGGCTTGTTTTCACTTCGGTGCATCAAATTAATAGCTACTTCACCTGCTCTGCCATGAGTTTCTGCCTGCTTCCTGTTTCTGAAAGCCCTTGCCTTTCTTTTCTATTAATTTTTTTTAGCCATCTGCCAGGAGAGCTAATGACAGGGTTCAATAAGTCACACTGAAGGTTGAGTGTGGGTTGTTGTGTTGTGTAAACCCAGCCATGATAACAAACAATGTTTTACTAATCAGTAACAAACCATGAAGAAAACACATGATTTGTTTTTGGGTTATGAACTGTGGGTTGCTCATGCTTAACAAACCATTGTTTGTTAACACAGCTGGGTTCACGCAACACAACAACCCATGGTTCAATGGCAACTAAATTAACCCATACTCAACCTTGAGTGTGGCTTGTCATGCTGTGTGAACCTAGTCATTGGGCCAGTTCACATGCTCAAAATAAGTCATCATGGCTTATTTAAAGCGTGGCCCATACCAGGAGTGGGCAGGGCATGATTTCCATAATTGCCACCCAGACACAAATTGTCATGTCATCCAAATGCAGGTGGTATGGCTCCAATAACCCATGGGCTGTTGTAGGGTCATTGGAGGGTTGTTTCCCCACCCCACATGCCATACTGGCTGGAGAATGATAGGAGTTGTAGGACTTTTTTCTGTCTAAACATGCATAGGATTGTGCCATAAGCCTACCAGTACTTCAGTTATCTACCTCTGAATACCAATCTCTCTCTCTCTCTCTCTCTCTCTCTCTCTCTCTCTCTCTCTCTCTCTCACACACACACACACACACACACACACACACACCATTTGCTAAAATTCTGTTTCTAAACCATAGCCCTTCTTGATGTGGCATGAATCTTTAATTGGTCCCCCCAGCTTCCTTCTCCCCACTGCATTTCTTTCATTCTATTTAAAACAACAATTCCCCTTTGTTTCCCAGTGTTGTAATCCCCACTATTTTGACTTAGTTTTGCCTTAATATTAGTTTATACTTCAGGGGCAGAATGGAAGTTGGTGTATGTGTGATGTAGCTATTCAAGGAGTTGTGATCTCTGCGTTTCATTTTGCAGTTCAGCTGGAAAGATCTCATTTCCAAATACACCCACACACAGATGCAGAGAGAGAGAGAGAGAGAGAGAGAGAGAAAGAGAGAGAGAGAGAGAGAGAGAGAGAGACTTGTGGAGAGCAGGGGAAGATTGGGGAGAAGAATCTGGGGAGATAATGCACAGACGCAAATGAAAGGAAAGAGATGAGAGGCTGGGCTCAGGTGGGGTCAATATGTAGGACACATTGTCTTATCACTCGAGATGCTACGGAAGAGGATGGGGTGGAGGGACACGATCCCCCCTTTTAAAAACCATCAGAGCTCCTGAAAGTGAGCAGCAAAAGCTGCTATATTTGAGTGTGGCTCAGTTAAAAGACAGTAACATAAAATCAAATCTAATACACGCCTCAAAAAAGAGGAATATGCTGTACTAGTAAATACAGATTGCCTTTTGCAAGCATAGCTATACTCTTGGCTGCAACGGGAGATTCCCCATCACTCAGTCTGAATGTTGCTAAGAAACGGTGTGAAGGAGAAAACCCCATATTAGTGTGGCTCCTCCTATTTTCAGTTTCCCCTTCCCCTAATCTGAGGCTGCTTCTACACAGGCCAGTGTTTCATTCCTTCTGTGCTTGGGATTACTCTGCATTGAATTGCAAGGTGCTGTTATGAGGCCTGAATTTCAAGATAGCTCTGTAAATAATGTCCCACTTTCAGACTTCCTTAATAATCAGGGTGTGTTAGACTCTATCTGTACAAGAAAAAAACCCACAACAGTTTTCTATCTGCTGCGGAAACCTCTCAACCGTTTTTGGTACACCTGTCCAGGAGTGACTGAATCAGCGAGGCCAAAGTGTCTCACTCTATACAGCAGATAAAATGAGAGCCAAGAAATGAAACATACTAGGAGAGAATTCTGACAGCAAATTTGCAGAGAAATCTTGGGAGATGATTACGGCCCAAGTTGTTTGCTGGAGTGATTTAATTACAGATTCCTTCAAATGCGTGGGTGAGACAATTAAGATGTTGGAAAGCCAGGTCCAGTAATTGTCTTCTATTGAGCAGCAGACCAGTCCAGTGAATCATGGCGATAGTTGGTGCGTCTTTCCCTAATTTCGCCCCCGTCTCTGCAATGCAAGTCTTGTAGATAGTCATAGAATAATATAAAAGTAGCGTTGGAAGGGGCCTATAAGGCCATCGAGTCCAACCCCCTGCTTAATGCAGGAATCCACATTAAAGCATACCTGACAGATGGTCACAATCCCCCTTTTTAAAAACCATCAGAGCTCAAAGGATACACTGGGGCCTAATCTACACCAATCAGGATATTGCACTATGAAAGCAGTATATAAAAGGCAGGAGCCACACTACAGCTTTATAGTGGTATTGAAGTGCACTGACAACTGTTGGGGCCCATTGACACATACCGCTTTCATACCGCTATATCCTGCCTGGTCCGGCTCCTGCCTTTTATAGACTGCTTTCATAGTGCAATATCCTGATTGGTGTAGATCTGGCCTCAGAAAGCACCAGCGGTGTGGTGGAGCCAGGGCTCACAGGGGATGTAGCGCCAGCACTTTTTGATTAGCAGGAATGTCGACATTGTCTGCCACCCTGCACAGACTTTCCTGTTCCCTCTGGATTTAATTGCAATCCTCACAGTAGTGGGGGTGGGAAAGGAATTTTCCCAGGAACAATATATTATTCCCTGTTGTCATGTGAAGTATTTTGGGGTGGCTTGGCCATAAGTGGGCAATTAAGACCTACTAGCTTCAGAAAAGGCATGCTCCTGCTGGAGATGAAAACTGCTAGAATTAGTTTGTTGATATTATTATTTATTCATTTATTTATTTATTTATTACATTTCTATACCGCCCAATAACCGGAGCTCTCTGGGCGGTTCACAAAAATTAAAACCATTCAAAATATAAAACAACAGTATAAAACCATAATATAAAATACAATATAAAAGCTCAACCAGATAAAAACAAAACAGCAGCAATGCAAAATTACAAATTTATGGATCAACACAGCTACCTGCCGGTTTGGACTCTCCTTGGGGGTGGCCGTGGCTATGGGGACTGTCATGATGAGCACCTGCACTTCAGAATTGACCATTATGCCACTGGATAGCACCCAGTTCACTACATTTGTCAGGGAAAAGGTGTGTGTGTGTGTGGGGGGGAGGCAATAAAACATGGGATGCCTTCCTTGCTTCACCTGGGCATCTGGTCTGGAAAAATGTGGAGCAACTGTCTGTAGGGGCACTCAAACACCACTCAAGTGTCAATTGTCTGTTTGCCATTCAAGCTCTGATTACTGCATCATTGCTTGCAAGATGTAACTGACCGTATGCTGTCTGAGGGCTTCTTCATTCAAGCAAAATAAGATGCGCTCATGACTAGCCACTCACGGAAGTTCACTGGTCCTTTTGACAATGTCTGCAGCCTCCTGCACATCTCCTGTGCCTTCCCCATGTAATTCCATTTGAAAACAACAACAGCAACAAGTTGTGATATCCCAATTCTGTTGAAATATTTCAGAATTTCCTACCATGTACAGGTGAAGTGGTGCTGCCCACTAGAGGGCGCTATTCCATTCAGGGCTATGAGCAGCAAGAGGAGGGGAAGTTTTCCATTATAGACCAGGTGGTTGCCCCTCTCCGTCCATGAAATGCAGCTCCATTACGATTGCACAAGAAAAGCAGGAAGCAAAGCCCTGGTAAAGAAACACCATTCCCCCTTAATCTAAAGAAACCCTGAGTTTAAGAGTTACACAGGAAGAAAAATTCTTCATAATTACTGCTGTGACGTCGAACACCTAGTAGGGGGACTGGAGATATCAACCTGAGCTATTAGAAGTATATACTAATTTAAATAATTATGTTAACATTTTAAATAAAGAGCTATAGACTATTCCATCCCACCTCCCACTTCAGTACCATTTGGGGTGGGGTGGGGGGTACCTCCAGCTAAATATAGTTCCAGAAGTGGTACAAAATGCCATGAAGAAACCAAGTTGTTGTCAGCTAACTAATACAAGGATAGATTGTGTGATTTTTAGGGCACACACTGAAATTTGGCCAGTAAAGCAAAACACTCAAGGGGCCTGTTCTAAGTTTTGGATTGGTTAGTGATGTGATTAACAGCCTGCGTACTAGGTTAGCCCCTCGTGCACCGCCAAAAAAAGAGGAAATGCATCACCAAAAAGAGAGGACAAAAGAAGATACTTTACCTAACATTTGCATATGTTGATACGCATGTCTAAATGAAGATTTAGAAAGAATAACTATAATTTAAATATATATACGTCTCACCATAGTGCAAAGAATGACAAGGTGACCATTTGTGTCTGCTCCGTCTACTGTCCAGGTGTTAATTCTTGATGGGCATCTTTGGGGGGCGGGGCTCTGCTCATTTTTTCTTTAACGTTAAACCACACTTGGACTAGACAGCCCATCAACAGAGGACATCTTTAAATACAGGACTATACTCTGACAGGTTTTCAAAGGAGGACTGTCCTTTGTAAAGTAGGACACTTAGCCACCCTTTCTACAACACACTGAGTTCAACAGGGCTTAATCCTAAGTAAGTGGGTATAGGTTTACACCCTTAGAGAGCAATCCTATGCTCTCTAGTGGTATGGCCAGGGCTCCTGCAGCTTTAACTGTTGTGATGAAGAGGGGATTTCACCAGCTGCTGCATGCATACAAATGACACCTGCTGAAATTCCCTTTTCTGTACAAGTGTTAAAGATACAGGAGCCCCATCCTCCTTTCCATATGGTCACTCTATTTTAACAGCAGCTTGAGATGCAGAAATCAGCGGGTGAAGCTTTTTACAACTTGGTGATAAATATACGATCACCCATTAATGTCTGTGCATCAGACTACCATTCAAGGCTGAGTTACATTGCCTGGTTGGAAAGCTGGTTGTGCCAGAGAATAGCCTGGTAATACCAGACTCTAGGAACATAGGGAGCGCTTTATACACAGTCAGACAATTAGTCCATTTAGCTCAGTAATGTTCACACTGACTGGCAGCTGCTCTCCAAGTGTTCAGGCAGGGTTTCCTCTTTACTGCTCACTGCTCCTTTTCACGAGTTGTCAAGGATTGAGCCTGGGATTTTCTGAATGCAAAGCTTGAGCTTTGCCCTTGAGCAATATCCTCTAGGTATTGGCCTGATTGGTAATCAAGATGGGAGACTCATAAAAGGGACATACATAAAATCATAGTTGGGACTGTAGGGAGGTTTGTAAAAAAACTTTGCTCCTCCAATGACTTTTTTTTTGTATGCCAGAAATGTTGTGAAGCAGCAGCTGCCGCTGCCACCCCAGTGAAGACACCCTGCCTAGTGAGGGTCTCATACCTGGTGGCTCTGGCAGCTGCCAAGAACTGCCTTGGCCCAGAAATCCAGCAGCAGAGTGGCCATTAAAATCTCTGGGGCCTGATGGAGCGACCTTTAAATACTTTTGCCCCACCCTCGTCAATCTTGTCTATTGTATTTTAAATATACTGTAAGCCACATCAAGAACTTTGATTATTTGATGTATAAATATTCCAAATAAATAAGTATTTTGTATAGAAGAAGATGACAAAGATAGATCCCACATCTTGTAAGAAAGAGAAAGTAAGCGAGTTCATGAGCAACTTTTTAAAATGCTTTTTGCTCCTGTTGTCTTTTCCCACTATTAGTCTTGTTTTGGATTCATATATTAAAATAAGGGAAGCAGTGTAATTCTATTTCTTGTGCAAAGTTTTAATAGAACTGTACTTCTGATCAATTTCTTGCTTTTTAACTGTATTTCCCTTTATATACTTGCCGTAAGTTCCATAAGGCAAACTAGGGTGGCCCTATGAAAAGGAGGACAGGGCTCCTGTATCTTTAACAGTTGCATAGAAAAGGGAATTTCAGCAGGTGTCATTTGTATATATGGAGAACCTGGTGAAATTCCCTCTTCATCACAACAGTTAAAGGCGCAGGAGCTATACTAGAATGACCAGATTTAAAAGAGGGCCGGGCACCTGCAGAGCCCTGTCCTCCTTTTCATATGGTCACCCTAAATAAACCCCGTATTTTCCTCAGCCTTTAAAGTAGGGGTGGACAACCTCTGGCCTTCCAGAAGTTTTGACCTACAACTCCCATCATCCCTCATCAGAAACTGTGCTGGCTAGAGTTGATGGGAGTTGTAGGCCAAAACATCTGGAGGGCCACAAGCAAAGCTTTCAAATTCTGAGGAACCACCATGGATTCAGAATAAAGTACATTCAGATTCCCAGTAGAGGCAGGACAAAGGTTACCTTTTATATAATTAAAACAATTATCCAGAACACAACCTATGCTCCATAGTTTCTGTCACCACAAGGAAAGAGAGAAATGGACAGTCTGACATGGTCCTAGCCACGTGACCACACATTTCAGACAATCTGCTGATACCGCTATCTATGCGGCTTTGTGGTTTCACTGCACACTGCCCTCCCGGCGGCTCTGTACCATGTATGATTAGAGAAATGCACAGAGGCCAACGGACCACCTGCCTTCCCTTGTGGCTTTGAGAAGCAGTTATGTGTGGAAACTAATGAGGACTTTTTTTTTTCTTTCTGGCAAGCAAGCTTGATCTTTGCAGCAAAGCTTGCCAGGAAAGTGGCGCCGTGACATACAGCAGTCTGGTCCTCGCCTCTCCTATTTACCTGTCCTCATTTTCAAATTTACCAATGACTGCTTCTCTCCTCCTCCTCCTCCTCCTCCTGTTTTAAAGAACACTACGCCGCTGTCCTCTTTCCTACTACACACCCTGTGATTCTTCTAGTTCATGGCTCACCTGAGCCCCCTTGGAGCTGTCTGCCTTTCTCTGGGATTGATTAGGGAGTGAGGCACAGCCCCACAAAGCAAACCTGTTTCTGATACTTTGAAATCGGAAGCCTACAGAAACAAATGAGAGTTTTAGTGGAATCTTTCTGACACGACCCTTCCTATTTCCTCTGAATGCCAAAAGTTATTTTTCTTGGTGTAGGTATTCAGCTATTCCGCTCCCCCACCCTTGACTCTCTTCCAGCCCCATCCAGTTACTCCATACGTCTGTGTGATTCACAGAAGGCGAGCTTACGGTCGGACGTGGCAACCGTTCAAGCCAGCGTGCAAATTGATGCTCGTGGTTTCCTCTTCTCTGGTCTGATTAAAATCTTAAATTCCTCCATTTTCAAAATGGTTTCAGTGTTCAGTGCTGAGCTGCAAAGTCTCTATAGCAACTGTGGAGGGAAACTTTTCGGCACCAATCTGTCCGTGTGTTAGAGAGGGGTCATTTCTGGCGTAATGATTTGTCTATTTTAAAACCAAATCATATTTCTGGCATCAAGTGCAGCCTGGAAGAGTGGGAGAGGTGTGGAATTCCTTTAAACTGGAGCCACAACTAGCAAGGGTGCTCCTCTCCCCACAGTGTTTCTGGGAGCCTCCAATCTTTCTTGAGATTTTAAATCATGCTTTGTGTTGATTGGCATCACGTTTACAAAAAACCAAAAAAACCAAACCCTTTTATGAGTTTGTAAGAAATAATGAACGATCTCCTTAAACAAAGTATAGGAATTGCTGGATGCTTACCAAAAAAAAATTACTACCAGGCTACTCAAAGGGATACATCTCTGCTAGTTTGAAGTTAATTTAGCAGCACACCTATATGAACAGTATGTTGAATTTTTAACTGACCCAGAATAGTTGTTTTAAATGGATATTGTATGCATTCTGTTTTTATGCTTTTTGTGGTTTTAAATTTTGTATATCGGTTTTTAATGTTCAATGTTTTAATCCTTGTAAACTGCCCAGAGAGTTTCGGCAATGCGGTGGTATAAAAATGATGATAATAATAATAATAATAATAATAATAATAATAATAATAATAATAATAATAGAATAGTCCCCCTACAGCTTTTGCTATACAGGCCATTTTTTACCCTCTTTGTCACCACAGTGGAAAAAACTCTGGTCTATATTTCCTTGTTTCCCCATAATAAGGCATTCAGTGTGTTTCTATATTGGTGTTCTAATAACTATGTAGGCAATTGGATATGATATTAGTAGAGAAGCCAGACCATAGGTGGAGTATGCAAGTACAATGATGTGTGCATAGGTCAAGAACCAAAGAGCTACTTAGGCATACCCAGAATGTTGGTGTGCTCAATGGAACTGTTAACTTTTCTCCTTTATAAGGCAGACGCCCCACACCCCTTCCATTGCACCAAACTGTTTCCTTTAAGTTTAGTGCCACTACTGAAAATGCACTGTTCCTACTGGACACCTACTGCCTGATATCAGCTGATGAGGTACATGGTGCAGGACTTCAGATGCTGAGCAGAGTATATGGGGGCATATATACCTATTTCTTCGATTCTAAGACACACTTTTTCCCCCATATAAACATCTCTAAAAATGAGGTGCGTCTTAGAATCGCGGGTGTGTCTTAGGGTTGTTGTTTTTCTGTTGGTGGTACTGAAATTAGTGTGCGTCTTACAATCGATGGCGTCTTACAATCGAAGAAATACGGTACCTTTAAATACTAATATAGTTATCAAGCCACGGTCTTTGCTCTGCTGTAAAAATGGAAATCAACGCCTTCATTGAAGAAAGATACCAGTAAATCTCTTCTTTTTTATGTACATTTTAAAATTGACTGTGCTGTCAATAGCACAGCAGAAGCAGGCTTTCGAATAACAGGTTCAAAATCTTGTTGGCAAAGAAGCTACTGTATTCTGCTTTCTTATGCTAGCTGTGTCTTTCCAGATATTAGGATTCAGGACTTTAGAAAGAAATGGTAGCCAAGGGAGTAATGTTGACTTTCGTATACCACGGGGTCACTCTCATTATGCTCATCATGTCTCTTAAGGATTCTGCTTTTTTAAAAAAACAACCCATATCTGGCAGGGGCCTGGCAGTATTCCATGTTCTGAAATATGAGTGGGCAGGATTCTCCAAAGGACTGGCAAGAAAATGGTAAAATGCAATAAAAAATGGAAATAAATTAGGGTTGTTCATCCTGCCAAAGGGCATGAGATATAGCTCTTTTTTTTAATGGTGGTGCTATCTTCTGGAATATATACAGAGAGAGAATCTGCACAATTGGACAATTCTAAACAAACAGGTCCATAGTCTGGGAGTGCCATTGGATCTGGTCTTTGGAGGCCCAAGTGACTTTGGTAGCATGGTTCACCTTTCACCAACTGAGGTTGGTGCAGCCCAACTTGGGACAGAGACAGCCTGCCACAGTTGTCCATGCTGTGGTAATATCCTGCTTAGACTACTGCAATGGGTTGTGGGGCTACCTTTGAACACTGCTTGGAAAGTGCTGTAGGTGCTGTGGGATCAAAATACAGCAGCAAACCTACTGACCAGAACTGGGTATATGGAACATATTTCTAAAACAAATGTGATAATAGCTCCTGGCTGGTTACTGAGCACAATTCGAAGTGCTGGTGCTAGCTAGAAATGCTAGCGGTTTGTGAACTGCCCAGAGAGCTTTGGCTATTGGGTGGTATAAAAATGTAATAAATAAATAATAAATGTGAAGAGCTGGAAAAATGGGGCATGGCAGGGAGGAAACCTGAAATGTTTTCCCCAATATTTTTTCCAGGGAGCTTTTGGAAAATTGGGAGCATCACCTTTTTTCTGTCGCCCCCCCACCCCCATTTCCTCCCTCCTCAGGCCTTCACATCTATAGTGGTAACCATTAAACTGTAAACTGCTTGGGGCATGGGTAACTGGGTAGACATGTGAACCTGTCTTGAGTACTATGTTGATTCCCAGAGGCCCTTATCTGGGTTCCCTATTGTCAGAGAAGAGGCAGATGGAGACTGGAGCTATAGCTTAGGGTGGCCAGATGCCCTCTTTTACAGATGACACTCCTCAGTTTGAAGGGCTGTCCTGTCCAATTCTGGTTTAAAGATAATAAACCATAAGAACTATCACCCATCAACACTTAGCATCTGAACAGGTAGGCACACAGGCTGTGTGGTCATAGTCTTCTGTACTATGGTGAGATGTATTGTATTTCTACATTTGCATCTATACATATAAATATACACATGCACATTTTGGTGATGTATTCCCCCCCTCTTTTTTGGGGGGGGATTCTTAAGTGACCACCCTAGCATTTTTGGTTGTGGCACCCTGAATCTGGGAAGTGGTTTGCATGACACAACAATCCACAATAAATCAAGCCATGGTGGTTGTTATCGTGAGTTGTCATGGCAAAAACAAACCATGTAATGTTTAGTCGTTTGGTAGCAGAACCATGGCTTAGCTATAGGTAAAAACAACCCACCGTGGCTTAATTAGACCATGAACTGCCTTGTCATCTAAACTGGCCCTTGAACTCTCTCCACAGGGAGACTTGCCTGGTACTGACTTTGGTTTCTTTTTGGCACCAGATGAATACTTTTTTATTATTATTTTCCCAGGACTTTTAGAGTAATTTCAATGCCAGAATACTGTCTGCTTTGCCATTTATTGTTTTGCTCTCACTTTACTGGCTTTTATTGTTTTATACATTTTGTAAGCCGCTCTGGGAATCCTTTTGTATTGAAGACTGGGATATCACCTTCCTTAAATAAAATTAAAAGAATATATATGGCTGGTTATTCAAGACAAAACCTGAGAGTTATTTCCCACTGACAAAGTGGGACGTCCATCTAAATTACAATAGTAATGCCAATCAGTAATATATACCCCATGTGGGGTATGTTGAATTAGCGCAAAAATCTGATGCAGTCTCTGGCCACTACAATAGATTGATTTGCAACCTTCAGGCTACAATCGTATAACTGCTTTTCTGGGAATAAGCCCCATCGAATTCAATGGGACTTACTTCTGAGTAATCATAACTTGTGCTGTCAGTTGGTAAACCTAAACCAGGGAGTAAGTCCCATTGCACTCAGTGTGGCCTAATTGTGAGTAGATATGCATAGGATTGAGAATATACTTACTACCTGAACCTTTTCAACAGCAAAGCTATTCTGGACAGGCTAACCAATATTTTCTAACCAAATGTCTCAGGCTCTGCCCGTATGATTGAGAATATGCCTATAGGTGTAGGCTTACCAATTCCTCATATTTTGATATTAATTTTGATATGGTTGGCTTATTAAATTCTTAGTTTGTCCATCTCTGAGCTGCTTGCTGGGTAGTGGACATCTTACATGAATTGCTTCTTTACAGTCTATCTCTCAAGATTTATTAGGGTAAGGATGAACTTTCTAAGATGTTATTGACTCCCTTTTGTGACTGGAATGGCTTGTTGAATGGAAGAACCAGTTGTCAAAAATAAGAGATGGACTTTCAGTAGGGGAGTGTTCTAGTCAAAGTTGGCCCTCAGACATGATCTACCAGTTTATGCTTGCAGGGAAATTATTGGAGGGAGACTGAAACACCATCTCAGTCACCAAAATCTCCATCCTATTCCCTCACCATCTTCAAATTTGGCCCAGATAAATTATTTCAGTCTCCAAATGACTCCTTGATATCCAAAACCAATGACCATGCTGGCTGAGGACTGTGGGAGACGTAGTCCAACACATCTGGAGAGCACCAGGTTGGGGAAGACTGTCACAATGGGTGCCAGGCTCTGGTGCTTAGTTTTCCCCAGGATACGGAGTTCTACTTTTATCAGTACGTTTGAATGAAAGCACTGTACTGAAATATATCCCCAAGAAGCACACATTTTCAGTCAAATCCCAACAATATAAAAGGAACAGAGACCTTCTATTATAGGAAGAGGTATTAGTGATGGGAAGTGGAATTTACTAATTGGTGTATCGCTTTGCAAGAAGTACAGGTAGGTGGGTGGTTAGCTTTTCAATTGGATTGTTCAGTGTGGAGAGTACCTTAGCCATCTCCCTGTTAGAAGAAGCTGAACGGCAAGCCGTAAGAGTAAAGAGTGAACAGTATGAGATAATAGACTCAGAAATGCCTCCTATGACTACAGCCCAGGTGATTCTATCCTGACTTTTTTGCCACAAACACTGTAGAAGGCAAGCAGTGTTTGAGGAGTGGGAAATGAACATGTGAACCTGTATTGGAAGGGTCATGGTGCAATGGGCCCTTTGAAGCAGAAATAATGGCAGTGTCTATTAATATTGGCGGTGCATGCTGGGGCCCATCATTTCCCAGTGTCACTAGTGTTGGGATGAGCACACAGGATGTAGACATGATTGTTCCTTATCAAAGTTTAATTCACAATTCCCCAATGTTATGTAATTCTTTGGGTTAAATGTAATAACAAATGGTAGCTCTTTCAGCAGCTTACTCAAAGCATCCCATGCAATGAGAGAATAGGTTATGTCCCCTGTTTATAGAACTCTATAAGATAATTATATAAGTCCTTTTCTATTAAATATCACAAGACTCTGGAGATGTTGCGCTTAAACCTAGTCTCTTTTCTGAGATCAAATTTGCCTTATAATAAGGTAGCAGCAAAAACTCCCCATAATTTACTAATGACATAACCTATTTAAAGGTAGTAGTTTGAAGAGGAGTACATTTTCATATAAGAAGCAAGCCATGCAAGGGGTGCATCTACTCCTGAATGAAGGCTAAATATCGAACTGTTGTGAAATTGTTGATGGTTGTGCTTTACTTGTTAGACTGTTTTATTGCAGCCCAGACGAATTCGTTCTTAAAACCCAACCCTTTGCACTTTACTTCTTAGTTACTTGTTGGTGTCTGCACTGGTTTTGAGTTATTAGGTAAGTGATTTCCTTTCATCCCCCACACCATACAGCCCTAGTTGTAGTTAATGCAGGTCTTAAATATTTGTAGGTCTGTGTGTCTCTGAAAAATAATATACTTCCAGTCCAACTCTGTGTCGGTGTTTTTGTGTGCATGTGAATGCAGCAGCTGACTAGGTGTCTTACCATGTACATATTATGCCTGTGCTAAGGGACCTACAATGGCAGGTTTAAGGTGTTGGTATTATTACACAAAGCTCTATACAAATCTTAACCATGTTACCTCAAGGAACATCTCCCCCTATACCAACCTCCCAGGACATTATAATCTTCAGAGAACACCCTATTGTATGTGCTTCAGCCTATGGATTTCTGTTTGGTAATGGCACAGAGATGGGCCTTCTCTGCAGTGGCACCCACCCTGTGGAATGATCTCTCCTCTGAGGTATGTCAGACCTCAATGTTGGCATAGGCATTTATTGGAAATGTATCTGTTTGCTTTGGCTTTCCCCCAGCCATAGGAGGACCAACCTCATGATACTATAGTTTCAGGGGGCAGTAAGCCTGTATACAGCAGTTGCTGGGGAACATGGGTGGGAGGGTGCTGTTGCACCATGTCCTGCTTGTGGGTCCCTGGTTGACAGCTGGTTGGCCACTGTGTGGATAGAATGCTGGACTAGATGGACCCTTGGTCTGATCCAGCAGAGCTCTTCTTAGGTTCTTACTATTGAGAATGTGTGTGGGGTCTTTTGTACTTGTTCGTTTTGGAATTCCCAGGTATCAGCCATAGTAACTAAACAGAACCTCCATGTTCAGAAGCAATATACCTCTCAACAACAGAGGCTGCACACAAAAAAGGATGGGAGAACAGTTCCTCTTGTAAACTTCCCAGAGGCATTTGATTGGCCAAAGTTAGAAACAAAAGTGTTGAACTAGAACAGGAGTGCAGATGCACAGGCACAAGGGCCAAATCTGGCCTTCTGGAGGTCCCACTCTGGCCCTTTGGGGTTCACCAGATGGCCATGACTCTTTGCCACCAACCACCGATTGTGTGTGGTTTCCTGGCTTTTGTGCAGTTTTCTTCCCCATGTTGAAATGCCTCTTCTAAGTCTTAGTGACTGGCAGTAAGAGCTTAAAACTAAAATATGTTGGTTATTTTGGGCCTGCCCCTTTTGCCCTTGGCCCTACCCACCACTGGAATGTGGTCCCTGAGAGATTTTCCACAATGGAATTTGACTCTCGGGCTGAAAGAAATTCAACTCCCCTGGGCTAGAGGGAATAAAAGAGACTTGCTAACATTACCAACTATGCAAGGCAGCAGAAGTGGGGAATGGGCTCCACACATTCTCTCTCTCTCTCTCTCTCTCTCTCTCTCCCTCTCCCTCCCTCTCTCTCTCTCTCTCTCTCTCTCTCTCTCTCTCTCTCTCTCTCTCTCTCACACACACACACACACACACACACACACACACACACACACACCCTTGCAACCTAGTGATGTTGTGGCTTTCCCAAGGTCACAAACGGAGTACAAAGCAGAACTGGGGTCTGACCTCCAGAGACCCAAAAAAGTACTCCTTAAGTCTCCTCCTCCTAATTCTTTTCCTGACAAAATTAAACTTCACTCTCAAATCCCCCTGAAACAGTTCCCCCAATTAATTTCTTGCTTCCCCTAATTAATTTCCTGAAAACCACTTTCCACCAGTTTACCACAAAGAAACGTTACTGTTTTCTCCTGCAAAGTCTCACAGCAGTGAAAGGGAAAAGCCCTTTGCCTATTCCACCAGATAAGTTTCCTCTACCCCAGTATTTGCCATCTTTGCCAAGTCCTCTTTTGTGTGAATGGACAGTGTGTGTGTGGTGGGAAGAAAAGCTCAGCTCATAATGGGTTTGTGATTTTGAACTGAGGAATCACTAAAAACAACAACAAATAAAACCACCAACCTGATTCCCCCACCTCACACATTCATGCCAATAAGCAGCAGCACCCTTTCTCTGTAGTTTGATCTTTTCCTGCCTCCATCTTAAAGAGGTAGAACTCTTACTTAAGATGCAAAATGTAAAGAATAATATGGAGCTGCACTCCAATCAGTAGCTTCCCCATGACTTCATCCCATGCTATTCTAGCAGCATGTGCATGAAGGATCCAACTGGACACCGGTTGTGGAATGAGCTCCCCAGAGCTCCGCCTGGCTGAAGAACTTTTTATTCTCTCAGTATTTTAACACTTAATTTTAACTTAAATTTAAATTCTACTGTTCTAACTCTGTATTTTTATCTTATATCAATTTTGTTGCGTGGTTTTATCCTGGTTGTGCTTTTTATACTGTATTTTGTGTTTGTGCTTTTAACCTGTTGGTTGTTTTATTATGGTTTTAATTTTTGTGAACCGCCCAGAGAGCTTCGGCTATTGGGTGGTATAAAAATGTAATAAATAAATAAATAAATAAATAAATAAATTGCATTTATATACCGCCCCATAGCCAAAGCTCTCTGGGCTGTTTACAAAAGTTAAAAACAGTAAACATTTAAACAAATATACAAAGTTTAAAAACATAAAACGCAGAAAAATACAGTATCCTTATAAACTGGATGCAGCCAGTTACAAGATTTCTTCTGATTGAGGCATCACCCACCCCTTTTTATTGCTAAGAAAAGTGCTACAATACATACTTAAGATAGTATAGTCTAGAGTCATTGTCCTCTGCAAAGATCTATCCCCAATTAAACATGTACACTTATGAAACTACTAGGGTTTCCGGATCTTGAGATTAAGAATAAAACAAAAACTAGTATTTGGGCAAGGCCTGGGGATGGAATGCAAAGTGATCGGGCATGGAGCTTGGCTGTTTCAGATGGGTCTCAGGATGGACCTTAGTATGCTTGAGCAGTTATGGGGCAGAGCAAATGTTTGGAGCAAATGCAGGGGAGGGGAGGGGACTCCTTTGCTTCCAGACTGACAGCTCCTAGCATTATAAAATCAAAAGACATTGGCTAGATCCACACTACTGCTTTATAGTGGTATTGAAGTACACTGATAACTTTGGGGCACATTTCACATTCCATATACCACTTTCACTGTACTATTTCCTACTTTTTATCCCACATTATCTAAAATACCATAACAAATGTCATTGCGTGTCCTACAAGGTCTAAAAGTGCAAGAGGGATATAGTCTTACTATGATGGGATCATAATGATTTGACACAAGGTTTAGATCGTTCTGTGGCTCTGCCGTCTTTTGTTCCTTAACAGATTTTTTTCTAGTAAGAAAAAAAATGGGAAGAAACACAGGAGGGTAACGAACTGAAGATAATGTTGTCTGGACCTCCTGTCAAATCCCATGAAGAGTCAAAGCAATTGCAGGATAAAAGCCTCATCTGGAAGCATCCTTCATGCAAAAGCTAAGTAGCATCACTTAAAAAATATCTAAGGGGGAGAATTGGCTTTGACCCTGGCCTGAAAGAAAAAACAAAAGCTAGGCCATTCCCACCCACTCCCTCCACCCCACCTGGTTGTTGGTAACCCTACAAGTTACTGAGGCTGGATTGGAGGCAGTGCCACTGTTGTTCTGAGGGGAAAGTTGCTCTCCTTGCTGTTTGAAAATATCATCAGTACATAATGTGGAAAATGGTCAGAAGATTTCTGTGGGTTTGCTGCCTGCATCTTCCCCTACTTGTGACCAGTGAAACTTATTAAACTTGAAACATTTATCCTAGTGGATTTTATGCTTCACAAAATGGCATCATTCAAGTTGAAATTTGAATCCTAAAAACTTCTTCTTGTTAGTTTTTGGTCACATTCCTAGTTGATACATTCCCATGGGATATGAAGTGTGTATGACTAAGCACCAAGTCCATGCTTATCACATGTGGTCTTACCCTTTGGCTTTGAACTTGTGGGCTGAAGTGAATGGAAGGTGTGCTCAAAAAAGCTACCTAACACAGACTACAGGGACAGTTATGCTAGGATGACCATATGAAAAGGAGGACATGGCTCCTGTATCTTTAACAGTTGCATAGAAAAGGGAATTTCAGCAGGTGTCATTTGTATATATGGAGAACCTGGTGAAATCCCCTCTTCATTACAACAGTTAAAGTTGCAGGAGCTATGCTAGAGTGACCAGATTGAAAAGAGGGCAGGGCACCTGCAGCTTTAACTGTTGTGATGAAGAGGAAATTTCATCAGTTTCTCCATATATACAAATGACACCTGCTGAAATTCCCTTTTCAATGCAACTGTTAATTTTTGTGAACCGCCCAGAGAGCTTCGGCTATTGGGCGGTATAAAAATGCAATAAATAAATAGATAAACGATACAGGAGCCCTGTCTTCCTTTTCGTATGGTCACCCTAGTTATGCAAATCAGATCCCTCTGTCTGTGTGTGTGTGTGTGTGTGTGTGTGTGTGTGTGTGTGTGTGTGTGTTATAAGCATTTCCCTGGAGTGTGAACATGGGTTATAAGTAGAACACTTACAATTAGGGTAGGGAAGCTCTGCAGCAGAACCACAAATAAGACTAGTAGAAATGTGTATGCAAAGAAATCCAGTATCCAAGATCATCTTCTCTTGGGGCCTTTTCAGAGTTCAGGCTGAGGAATGGGCACTTTTTCACAACAAGCCGTTTTTGTCAATGCCCCGTTCTTCTGCTGAATGGAGGAGTAGGAGTAGGGAGCCATTCACTGGTGGCAGAGCAGCCTTCTATCTAAAAGCTGGAGGCATTTACTGATTGGCAGAGAAGATGTAGCTCAGAGTTTACACAGGTTCAACCCCAAAGTTGACCTCATTCAGATGTGTTGTCTTACTGTCTCCCCTGCTACTTCTGCCTCCCCTCCAGGCCCTTCACTTGAGGTACTTGAGTGTGATGCTCCCATTAATCTCCAGAAATGGAAGTCCTTATCACACAAATTAGAAATGGAAAAGGACCGGCTGGAATCTGCAATTCTTCTTGCTGCTCAGCCACACAACCGTTTGCTGCAGAATCTCCAGATGGCTGTTTAGTGATTTCCTTTGGAAAGGGGGCACAGAGGGGTCATCGGCATACCTGTTTGGAATCCTTCTGAAAGTCTCTGACTTCAGCACTCACTTTATGTCAGCTCAGCTGGCATTCAAGTCCTGACAGTCGCCATAGCAACATGGGGAGCATGTGACTTCACAGGTCTAAACTGTATGCCTGGAAACCTGTATCACCCAAGGCCTCCGGTAACCATGGTAATTCTATCACATGGTTCTTACCTCTCCCAGGTAACCCTTTAGTCTCCTTGATATAGCTAAGTACCTTAGCTGAAGTGACTGTAAGCAAGACATCCTTGTAGGATTTTAAAGGGACAATGGTGGTGTGTGTGTTTTTAAGAGCTATGGTAACTAATCAGTACTGCATGGTGACACAAACCTTTGGTAACCATGGTAACTGACGAACATCACATAGCAACATGTACCTCATCTCCCCATGGAAACCTTCTCATTAGGTTTTTTAGTATTGATGCATTTTCTAAAAATCCGTGGCATTTATTCTGAGAATAACTTTTATAATGAAATATACTGATGCTGAGTGTTCAGGGCAGCCTGAACTTTTGCTTGACATGACATGTCAGTAACAGAATGGAGACACACTGTGGCCCTAGCTACACATGAAAACATTTTCATGGGGTTATACCTGTTGTGTTGCCTCAGTGATGATGTGAAGCTACAATTAACACCTCTTTACCTAAAAGGGCTCCTAGGCCTTTGTCAGCTGAGAGACTGCTGCTGTGGCACAGGGGTTTTCTTGCCATCATTGCCACCGTCTTGTGGCCAAGAATTTAAGATCCCACTTTTTTGTTCATGTCAGTAGGAAGTAATACCCTGAAAGAAAGAATTGGGAGCTCCTTCCCTCTCTGTAGCTCAGTGGTTTTAGTAGCTGCCTGGCACAAAGAAATTCAAGAGGTAACATTTCTCTCTCCCTGCAGGGAGAGGCAGTGATGAGAGAAGGCTTCAATGGTTGAATTTCTCCTCGTGACATAGTCATTAGAGGCACAGGGGTCCATTTGGGCCAGGGGGGAGGGGGGATGGTGACAATACAATGTGGAGAGTCATAGGCCAGATCAACACCATGCAGGATATACCACTATGAAAGTGGTTTGAAAACAGTATATGAAATGTGTTATAGGCCCCAACAGTTGTCAGTGCACTTCAATCCCGTTATAAAGCGGCAGTGTACATTCTGCCAAAGTCACAGGTCTTCTACTGCACCTCCACTTGAAAACTGAAACAGGGCTTCAGCACTGTTGACCCTAATGATCCCACATCCAATGTAAGTGGGGGCCTTGTGTCCTCTACAAAGTTTGGTTATTTCTCCTTCCCTCTTTCCTTGCCCTCACCACTCTTACTGTGGCCTGTGTGTCCTTCTTCAGAGGTCCCATTTACCCCCATATGCAGGAGGAGAAGAAAAGAGAGGGAAATCACCTTCATTGGAGGAATGGCACAGCTGAATGAACGATGTAGTTTACAGGAGCAATTGGCAAGACCCTACCAGTTTATTCTATCCAGCTCCCATTTCAGGTTTGTTTGTTTTTTTCCTTTGAAAGAACAGAATAACTCTCTAGTCCTCTTGGATGCAGAGTTAAATGTAGGAGTCAAGTGATGGCAATATTCTCCCACTGCATAATGTAAGGACTTTCTTCCTCATGTGGTATCAGAATTGTTGCAGGTCTGTTACTTGCATATAACAAGATCTGTGGGAAAGGCTATAGATTTCCCATGGAACAATGGAAAGGAGATCATTTCTTTCACATCTTACAACCATGATAAGTTTGGGGTTTTTTGTTTTTGTCTTTTTTTCCCTTTTCTTTTTTAAAGCAAAATGTTTTGGAAGAACACGTTTAGGATTTGAATTTGAGTTGCTTATGGTGGAAGCTTATGAAATATTATAATTTAAGCTCTCCTGAGCACCTGCCTCTAAGGCTTTTGGAAGTTTTCCTCTTCATTTGGCGCATTGGGCTGTGATGAGCAGGAGGGCCTTGGCTTCTCCAAGTGTGGTTTGACAGAAAAAGGAAAGAGAGACTTTGCCCTCTAGGCATCTATGAAGTTTATCACAAGGGCAACAGATCCTAGGGAAAATCTATTCGGATTAATGCAGAGAAACATCTGATGGGCTCCTGGCACTGGATCTGAAGGAAATTGTTATTATATAGACATGTACGAATAAAGTGTGGGGGACCAATTTTCTTCAAAACTAGCAGAATAAAGTAGAACCTCCTAGTGTTCAGTTCTGAAACACCCTGTGTGTTTGGGCTAAAGATTCTTTCCCCTTCGAAATTACAAGACGTTTGTTGAATTTTTAGCCTTTTACATTCATTTTGGATAGTCCCAAAAGTAACATTGCACAGGATGACAATTTACAAAGGAGGACAGGGCACCTGTATTTCAAACAGTTGTACAAAACCAAGCATCTCAGCAGGTGCATTTTTTTCTCTCCCCCCCCCCCCTCGAATAACAAGGTGTGCCTGCCAAAATCCCCACCTCTTCAGAAAGGTACAGGAATCCTGTCCTCCTTTTTATTCTGGTCACGTTATTACATCAAAGTGAAGAATTAATTATTGGAGTGTAAACTGGCATAATTACGTCCCATATTTTAAATGATCATCAACTAAAACATCCTGTGCATCATGCCAACTTCAGTGCTCACACCTGCTGAATAGGACCCAGGAGGAGATGAACACAGGATTACCAGGAGAGCCTCCTGTCTGCTGTGCCAATACACAGTTAATTCATTTGGCTTGTTGAATGACTTGAAGTCAGTCCCAGATCCACCAGTCGTTTATATCCCTGGGCAGGGGAGGGGGGAATGATTCTGCTTAGATTCCCTTGTTATCCCCTACTACAGGTAGATTCAGATGATCAGGTAACAGTATCTGACCCCGAGGATCGTATCGCCATGTTTTGGGCTTTCCAGGCACATGAACACTGGATGCATAGTGGCCACTCTAAATTTGTGTAGCAGGTCCCAGTTCGTTGCAAGCCCAAAAGACTGAGTACAAGGCAGAGGTGGGGTGTGATCCCTAACACATAAACAACTCCTCGAAACCCACAGCTTTCAGCACCAACAGAAACTTATTTCACAATGATTCCAGCTTCCAGTAAGCAATGTGTTAATGGGGCAGGGAGTGAGAGTGGTAGGGCATCTTGATGGACACCAAGAAAGGTGTCTGGGGGTCCATTAGTGTCCATCAATACCATGTTGCCTACCGCTGCCTTAGAATGATAAGAAAATGAGACACGTAAGTATAGCAACCCATAGTAAATAAGTTAGCTTTCTAGGTAAAGAATAAAGAAACAGCTATGAAAGTAGAAAGCCAGCACAGCTGTGGGGGCTACCTAGTGTATCACACTGAGGCCTTAGCTAGACCTAAGGTTTATCCCAGGATCAACCCGGGGTCATCCCTGTGCATCTAAATGACACACAGGGGATCCCGGGAGCAGGCAGGGACGACCCCGGGATAAACCTTAGGTCTAGCTAAGGCCTGAGTGTCATGACTATGACTATCTGACTGCTGGACTAAAGTCACAGGTGTGTGCTGTGTTTAATGACCAAAATGCTCAGCGTGATCTCGAGATGGAGAAAGAAATCAGGGAGGCATCCAAAGGAGAAAGTATTGTAGTAATGCATGACTTCAGTTACCCTCACATAGACTGGATAAATGTATCTTTCAGTCACAAGAAAGAGGTAAAATGTCTAGATCCTCTAAATGACTTTGTCCTGGAACTCTTGGTCATGGAACTGACCAGAAGGGAGGTGACCCTGGACTTAAGTGGTGTCCAGAACTTAGTGTGAGATGTGAGTGTCATTGAACCAATTGACAAAAACCCTCACCAAAGACTCCTGAGCAAACTTAGAAGTTATGGGATATGAGGAAAGTTTCTCTTATGAATCAGTTACTGCTTAAAGAACAAAAAGCAGCGAGTATGAATAAACTTAAAGGTTACAGCATTTCAGGCTTTAGGTTTAGTAAGTAAGGAAAGATATAATAGTGATGTATAAAATTAGGCATAATGTGGACAAAGTGGAGAGGAGGAGAGGAGGAAGTTTTTCTCCCGTTGTCATAATATTTTCTTAACACCGCTTATTTTCTCCTTCTCTCATAATACTAGAATATGGGGTCATCCAATGAAATAAAATCATGGGAGATTCAGGACAGATAAAAGGCAGAACATCTTTACACAGCGCATATAGAAAATATGGAATTTATTACCACAAGATGTAGTGAATGCTACAAGCTTGGATGGCTTTGAAAGGGATTAAACAAATTCATGGAGAACAAGGCTCTCATTGGCTACTAGTTATGATACCAGCTGATAGGGAACATGAGCAGGAGGGTGCTATTGTGCTCATCTCCTGTTTGCAGGTCTTCCATCGGGTTCCGGTTGGCCACTGTGGTAAAAGACTGCTAGACTAGATAGGTCTTTGGTCTGATTCAGTAGGGTTCCTTTTAGATATACTTCCTGCAAGTACGCCACTCTTGTTTCTCAGTAGCCCCGTTTTCAGTACTTAGCTGTCATAACTCGTTACCTGAATTTGCAATTAGTATCTATAAATTATTATGACATGTGACAGTGAATGTTCAAAAATATTGGAATTCAAACATGAATGCTCATAAATCAAAGGTACACACCAATGAAATGTAATGGGCACGTTTAGGCTTAACAACATTTGCCAGAGTATCTCTTGCGTTTTCAGACATTAAAAGAATTTGCCTCTACATGCAAAAGTAGAGTTTCACACACTCATTGTAACATAAATATATACACCACTGTTGGTAATGTAGCTGTATGCATGCAGTCCCTGCACAGAAAATCTTTTTTGCCTATAAAGCGTTGTGATGCCGTTGGAATAGAGCAGCATGTGCTCAGTGTGTGCTTAATTTGATTAATTTACCCCCCACATTCCTTCTTTTTCACAAGTTTATCCAGTAACAAATTTAATATTTTTGTAAAGAGCATATTATGTGAGAGCTGCTTAGGATGAGAACAATCTCTTTTGTTCCGTTTTCTGTGCGAGAAAAGCTACCTGCAGGCAAATTCAATGCAGACGCTTAGAGAATTCACTTTTCTTTTTCCCCTTTCTCTGTGGAAACATTAATGACCAGATGAATGTTGGTTTGTAGTAAATATCCTGAAGAGTTATAAAAGAATACTGATCAGTTTCCCCTTCCAATATTGTTTGCAAACAATGATCAACCATCTTTCTCCAATGCTTTTTGAAATCAGGGTAAAAAACCCATTTCCTCCCCCACAAAATGACCAGGTGAAGGCAATCTTTGGCATAATGATTATCAGCACTCTAAAAATCTATTTCAAAAATTATATATGGCTTGCCAACTGTCAGTGAGGCTGGGGGCATGGTGCGGGTGGGGAGGAGGCAGCCGGGTGTGCTGTTGTGCCTTTAACAGGAGCTTGAAATTAGCAGGTGGAACTTTCCATACCATGAAGGTAAACATTATCATCCACTCATGCAATTTAAAGGCACCGTTTCAGATGTTGGTCGGCAGCCCTACTTACTATATTAGCTAGAATATCCCATAAATAAAGTTTGTCCCATGCCCCTTCTAACAGCGCAGTGTTTGCTCATTTGTCAGATGCCAAACCAGGACATGCCGGGCCAGCATCAGGGGTAGGCAGTTCAGTTGGACATAGCCTTCCACAACCATGAAGGGATTTACTATACTTCCACTTAAATTACAATATTTTAAAATTTGCATCTGTATATATAAACATATGTACATTTATGCAAATCAGCATCTACTTTTTTGTCCTTTTTGTGGGGAGGGCAAATCAAAAGTGGCCACCACAAGCAAAGCATGACAACAGAGTTCCAGAAAAAACAGCAAGGCGACTGCAGCTCCTCCTCCTGTTATTATTATTTATTTAGCACCAACAATGTACTTGGTGCTGTACAGAATATACAAATAAAACAGCAATACCCTGCCTAGAGGCTTACAGTCTAAAATTTCTAGGTACCAGTAGATCAGATTGATGATCCAGCTCTAAGTCCAGGGCTTTATAGACCCAAGTGAGCAGAGATTGGCCAGTATGGTCAGCTGACAGTTGCAGCAGCCTGGGTAGCTCCCTTGTGCTGCAGTGCTTAGTGAGCCCGGTTTGCAGGAGATGTTGAGTGCCAATGGTGTAGGAGACAAGGCACCGTCTCCTGACTGCTGGGTGCTCCAGCACAAGACTCCGCCCCCACGACTTGCCATCCAATTATAATTAAGGTATAAAATTAACTATGAGGTCCCTAAATTAATGCTGGAAAACTGATTGGGCATAGGGTCACCTAGGCCACAATCTAGAGGGCTATGCACACACCTGGATTTTTCACAGAGAGGCCTGCTCAGTAATTGCCCACACAGAGCATCCAGATTACCTTTTCCATTTCCAGAATGTGAGAAACCATTTGGAAGCTTTCATGCCCGATTTACTTAAAGAGAAACTGCCCCTGGTATGTGTAGAGGATTGTGTTCTGTAAGTTTTTCTTTTCTTTTCTTCAAACATCTAAAATCCAAAAGCAGAACAACACTGATGTGTGTCCTAGTCCTGATGGCTCTGTGCTACTTCCAGTATCAGAGACAGTAAGCCTACATACACCAGTTGCTGGGGAACATGGGCAGGAGAGTGGTACTGCACTCATGTCCTGCTTGTGGGCTTCCCACGGTTCACACCAATGTGTGAACAGAATGCTGGACTAAATGGACCCTTAGTCTGAACCAGCAGGGATCTTCTTATGTTCTTACATTTCTTAATGCCTCTCTCCCCTCCCTGATTGCAACCCTATTCAGTTATGGATGACTTCTTTCCTAGTGTGACTACTTCATCCTGAATCTCTTGGCCTTTGTCCTAAAATGGGGATCTGAACTACAAATGTTTTAAAAGAAGGACCCTGGAAGCTGAAATTGAAGAAACAAGGAATTAAACGGAGATCTTGGCTTCATAGTTGTGTCTCCACAATAGCAATATCCCCCCACCACCTACACACACATTCCATTTTGCTGAACTCTTGTCTTATTCCACAGCACCTCTCTGCCAATGTTCCTGTGTATCTGAGATCATCTATGTAGTTTTATATACTCATAAAACCTTGCTTCAGTTCAGCTTCACTCTTTAGCTTCTGTCTTCTAATACCCGAAAGCAATGCGGGATTAACCATTTACAGGCCTAGCTCCACAGATTTGGGGGAGCCTGGCAGCCCACCCACAACACAGACTGTCTCCTCTGCTGCCACTTGGGTTTCCTGCAGTGGTGGTGCTGCAGCCTCCAGCCTCAGCCTCCCCCTTGAGGGCAAGCAGATGTACCTGGCCACAGCAGTGCTGTAATGGACCAGGGAGCTGAGCAGCCGCTGTGCCAGTAGTGTCATGGAGCAGGGCTTCCAGGGCCCCAGGCCCAGCACTTTTTGATTAGCAGGGAGAATGACAGCATCCACCAGCTCCATCACCGACTTCTGTGTCCCCCCCCCCCCCCACAATATATTGCTCCTCCTTGTAATGCGAAGTATTTTGGGGTGGCTTGGCCTTGAATGGGCAATTAAGACCCATTAGCTTTACCCAAGACCTGCTCTCGGTGGAGAGAAAAACTGCTAGAACTGGTTTGTTGCTCTGGATCAACACAGCTGCCTCCATTTGGGGGTGGGGGAGGTGGCTATGGGGACTGTCATGATGAACACCTGCACTTCAAAAATGACCATTACATGCCTGTACTATGCCACTGTACTGTGTCAGGGATGCTTTAAGGTGGATTCCTGCATTGAGCAGGAGGTTGGACTCAATGGCTTTATAGGCCCCTTCCAACTCTACTAATCTTAGGAAGTTTTTAACAATGTATATTATGTTTTAATTATTGTTCCCTGCCTCGATCAGAATGGAGAGGCGGGCAAGAAATAAATTCATTATTATCATCATCATCATCATCACCACCACCATCATCATAAAATAGTAATTCTATGAGTCTATGATAGTTAAGCCTATGCACTTAAGAGGGAGGGAATGGGGCAGTATCCAGCCTTCCCCTTTTATGCAGACTTACCCAGTGATGGCAGCCACTAGCCTCACCAGTTCATTTCAGCACCATTGCTGGGTAAGCTGATTTGTGTGCTAGAAGGAGGGGTGGAGCAGCTGCCAAACTCCCCCGTGCAGATGGTCTTACCCAGCAGCAGTGCTTTGAAGGAGTGGGAAATTGAGTGGCTGATCTGCTCACCGGCCCATTACCATGGTGCTGCCAGGTAAGCCAGCTTGCAGTCCAGTGAGCTGGGAGGGCAGGGGGCGGCAGCTGTAGCAGTGTGACCACAGCATTCTGTTCACACAGTGGCCAACCAGCTGTTGACCAGGAACCCAGAAGCAAGACATGAGTGCAACAGCACCCTTCCACCCAAGGCTTACTGCCTCTGTCTCTGTCACTGTCTCTGTCACTGTCCCTGTCTCTGATACTGGAGGTAGCACATAGCCATCAGGACGAGTAGGCATTGATAGCCTTCTTCTCCTGGAATTTATCCAATCCTCCTTTAAAGCCATCACTACACATTATGGTAGAGAATTCCATAGTTTAACTATGTACTTGCTTTTATCTGTCCTGAATTTCCCACCAATTAGATTCATGAGATGGCCTGGAAACTAGTATTTTGAGAGCGGGACAAAAATGTCTCCTTATCCATGTTCTCTGCACCATGCATAATTTTGTACACCTCTGTCATGTCTCCCCTTGGCCTCTTTCCCCCCAAGCGAAATAGTCTGAGCTATTTGCTAAAACTAGCTAAAACTAAAACTAAAACGAGCTAAAACTAAAACTAAAACGAGCTAAAACTTGATTTTGTTCTGACTTTATACTGTTAGTTTTACCCTACCCAGTGCCTGCTTACCCTACCCTGTGCCTGTTTGCATTCTCTTCCCCTCCTTATTGTTTTATTATGATTTTATTAGAATGTCAGCCTATGTGGCAGGGTCTTGCTATTTACTGTTTTACTCTGTACAGCACCATGTACATTGATGGTGCTATATAAAATAATAATAATAATAATAATAATAATAATAATAATAATAATAATAATCTGTTGCAAGCTTCCCTTATAGGGGAGATTCTCCAACCCCTTGATCATTTTAGTTGCCCTTTTCTGTATAGATGATGGAAAACGGGCATTTGATACATTGTAATATGGGAAATGGGCCTCTCTCTCTCTCTCTCTCTCTCTCTCTCTCTCTCTCTCTCTCTCTCTCTCTCTCTCTGTGTGTGTGTGTGTGTGTGTGTGTGTGAGAGAGAGAGAGAGAGAGAGAGAGAGGGAGAGAGGGAGAGAGGGAGAGAGGGAGAGGTGGGGGGAGGATGAGGGATGTGAAGCTTAAAACTTGACAAACAAAATCTGTTCCAACCATCTTACTGTACTTGTTTCTCATTCTTTGTGGAACTCCAAATAAAATCATGAATTGCATCTCCTGTGGAGTGTGAGATTTTCAGCCTGATCCTGTTTACTCAGAAGTAAATCTCACTGAATTGATTTAGGCCTATGCCCCAGTAAGCATGCGTAGGATGGCAGTGCTAAAAAAGTGCAACATTTCTGAGCTCTTGGAGTAAGATTTTGTAATATCATCTCAGAAAGCATGGTTCGCCTTTTGAGTACCCTGTGAGGCAAATACTAAAGTATTGTGTATTACAGGCTGCAAGTGTGCTGTTGTTGTTGTTATTGTTGTTGTTGTTTGGAAATGCTGGGTTCTGCTGCTCTGAAAAAGATTTGATGGAACTGGGCTCTTTATCTAGATAGTTTCCGCTGCATTTCTGCTGCTGGTTCTGGAATTTGCCTGAAATGCACCATTTAAGCTTCATTGGATCAACATGTAGGCCTCCTGTGTCTCAATGGGAAAATGGTGACAATGGCATGGCCAACCCATACACAGTATTCTAGGCCTCAATTCATGAATGGTAAAGACTAGGGGGCTGTAGCAGCTGTGAATCTGCACTGCATCAGTTATATGACATAGCACACAGCCGCAGATTTGCTGACGTGGCAGGACTTTCCTGTGAAGCACAAAAGTGTTGGGGACTTATTCCAACTTTTTCAGCGGGAATGAGGTAAGTACGGCTCTGGGCCAAACTAACGGGGCAGTCCTGGAGGAAGATGACTGGCGATTGGTCACCAGAAAACAGGAAAAGGGGGGCATGGCTCCAGTAGCCAGATGACCACCGGAAACCTGTGCTTGGTCATTGGTTCTTGGTTTTGAGAGAAGGCGACGCCACTCAGCACCGTGAAGACAGCCCCTAGAACAGCACAGGGCCTTACTGGAACTTGAAAGAATCACCGCTAGGTTCTGGAAATCCCCGTTCTAGTTTAGCCCTGAAAACTAGCACTAAATCCCAGTTTAAGTGGAATTCAGGGGTGTCTGTAGTATTTTTGTCCACCCCACCCCTCTAGTGAAATGTGGGAATGCCATGAGGAGAGAGTCTTCTGCTTTTAGACTTTGTGAGGCTTCTAAAACCCTGCGAGCAGAAAACTTGATGCAGATATGTGACTCTCACACCAGGCTTTGGGCTTCGTGTGCATTCGTGCCCACGTTTTGCACACCCTAAAATGCTAACCTGCGTGCAAACTCAAGGGCTATTGGGTGAGAGCACTTTGCTTTGTCTCATTTGCAGGCTTTGTTAAGCCTAATGGCTTTAATGATAGGACTAAGTATGAAATGCACATTTGATCAGCCCCATTAAGTGACAAAAGGAAGGAGTGAGTTGGTTCCCAGTTAATTTAGCAACAACTTGCCAGAGTAATCTGTTTCGACAGCTTTTTATTGCTCGTAGGCCAGGAAGCTACGGCATGGAGTGTACTGCCACATGCCTCTGATTTCAAGGAATCTTATTGCTTCACACATGCTTGTATATTACTTGATGTGTACACTTGATGAATGGCGACAAATTCTGTAAATTCAAAACATTGCATTTTACTTTCAGATGATAGGAGGCAAAACCTATTACTTTTAAATATTTTTAGGCTGCCTTATAGGACAAAGACCTTTTGAAGTAGCATACACCGTTGATAGGTCTGTGAAGGCTGGTTCACACATACAAGCCATTCACTTCATGCCGCCATCATCAGGTTATTCATATGGACGTGTGAATCATGGTAACAACTGTCAGTCATTGTGTCCCGTCCACATCAGACAGCAGGTGCTGGTTGAGCCACTGCTACAGTTAACGATGGTTCAGAAATGACCTCGGCTGTACTGAGAACCTTTAATGTTCTTTCCAGGAACTTCGCCTTTACCTCTCTCATGACTTCCTGCCCACCACAGAAAGAGCTTGAAATTCCATGATTGGACTCTCTTATACTGTATTTACATGTGATGCTGCTTTAATGAGATGGAGTCTATTTTTCCTTTAGGTAGGATTGTACGATAGTAGGAAGATACATTCTTATGAATTCTACCCACAAGGTTTAGACCAGCGTACACCAGATTTTATGGACTACGACTCCCATCATCCCACATAATTGATGATACTGGCTCAGGTTTTTCCATCTGTCTCGCATCCATTCTGAAGAACATTTGCGGTGTGCTTGCTGTTTGCGTGGTCGTTGCTGTTCGCTGTGGGTTCTGGGCTCAGCGAACAGCCAATCAGCTGTGAGGGGCATGTGCCTGGGTATCGGAGGTGTGCGAGGGTAGACCTGTCTGCCATTTGTGCCACATGTTTTGGATGGGTATCGCTGTGTTTTACCACCAAGTGTGCGTTAAAAAAACAACATATCTCTGCATAGGAGCACATATTCAGCAGAGTTCATATCCCCCCTATGTGTTGATGCACGTCTGCGCTCATGTGCATCCCTCATGAGTCATTAAAAACCACCCTCTGCCCTGTACCCATCTCCCTAGCCCTGCCTGCTTCTACCGATATACATGTGCAAGCACTGTAACAGGGCACATGTCCTCCTGCAACTGCACTCCTGTAATTGTGGTAAACACTGATCGCGGGTGCCCCATGAGTGCTGAAGCGGGGAAAAATTGGAAGCAGCTCTTCACCAATTATAAGTCTACTCAGTAGTAGGCAGGAGAAGCCTCTGCATCATGTCTACTCAGAAGCCAGGAGGACTGGATCACTCAGCAGCACTTTCAAATAGCATCCCAAGCACTAATCCTCTGCAGGCCTACTCAGAAGTAAGCAGGACAAGCTTCTGCATGTCTACTCAGAAGCAAGCATGACCGAATCACTCAACAGCACTTTTAAACTGTCTCTTATACCATGCACAGCAATTCCTCTTTCAATCCACCTCAATTCTCTGGGGGTGGGTGGGGGGGAGGGAACCTGTTCATTGTCAGAGCTAATTCTAGGGCCTAATCTACACCAGCTGTTTATTCCAGAATAATATCAAGGTTGTGCCTACCATGCCATGTGATGTTCACCTACTCCCATGGTGATCTAGGGATGACCCCTCAGTCAGGAATATCGCAGACGGCTTTTGCCACATTTCTTTCGGCTCTCTCGCTACGATCCCAAAGTCCATGGCTGGTGTGCTCCCCGCTCTCCGAAGCTGTTGCTGTTCAGTGTGAGCTCCTGGCTTGACGAACAGCCAACCCGCAGTCAGGGGCATGTCCAGCAGTTTCAGAGGTGTACGGAAGCGGGTGGCCGCCATTTTTGGCACATTTTTTATTGGCATGCTTTGGCCCTGACCGTGTGTATTTTTTTTTAACACAAACATATTGATTTGCAGGAGTGCATGTTCGATACAGTACCAATCCCCCCTGTGTTGCTGTGTGTCTGCGCTGGTGCGCATCTTGGGGGAGTTGTTTTTTAAAAAGTGCCCCATACCCATATATCCAGTTCAACCCACTTCTCCCAAAACACCTTCAAAAGCACCGTCATGGGGTTCATGTCCTCCTGCAACGGCTCTCCTTTACTCCCAGGAAACTTCCCTCCTGTGCACCCCATGAGGGACGATCTCAGAAGCTGGAAACCCCATGATCATCTCTCCAACCTCTCAAAAGGGCTCTAGGTATGACAATAGATGAGCCCCAGGTATGACAATTCTGGGATAACCTTCTGCGAGCGCAAAAGCACTGGCTAGTAAGTACTGGTGAAAACGAGGTCGCAATGGATGGGTGGGTGGGAGGAGTATTTTAATAAGAGTGTGTGGGTGTGTGCAGGGAGCCCAGGGAAGCCACGGAGTCTGCATTGCTTCCGTTGGAACGCTTTACAGGCAGAACACCCTGCTAGCTTGCTTTAACAAAGTCAAGCTGGGAAAAGAATTTTTATTCCAGACTCTTTGGTGAATGTGGAAGAAATAAGCCCTGCTCTCTCTCCCCCCCCCTCAACCCGTCCCCACTTCTCTCTGACCTAATGAAGTCAGCGCTCAGTTTTGAGCACATTTTTGGCAATGGCCTGAAAATCCCAGGACTCCATTCAACCAGCAGCAGCATGCTAATAAAAAAATAATAATAGCAAAGGGGAGGGGGGAAATCCTCATGGGCAGCCTGCCCTGACAAGTGTTCCGCTGCTCACGGAACAGGGCTTTAAAAAAAACAACCCAACAAGCTGTAATCGAAAAGCACTACCCCTTCCAGCCAGGGAGTGAATAACTTCCAATCCCTCTTCCCTTGCACAGCTGGGCCTGTAGAGTAGAGGGGGAAATGTCTACCAAGCTGCAGTTTACGCTGGTCCCGCTGCAACGCCAGGGGAGGAACACCTACTTGTGCCGTCTCTTTTCTTAACTCCGCGATCTCTGCCCTGTTGGGACCATGACAAAGCACCGGGGGTTGAAGAAGAGGCGTGGGGGAGCGAGGGACGTGATTCTCCAAAAGTTTACATTTTGAAATTCAGCCTTGACATTTTTGACGCCAGGCTTTTTCTCTCCGGGATTTTGGCTCAAGGAGGGGTGGTGGTTTTTTTTGGATAGAAGATAAAAAGCACTCAGCAGACTGGGAAATAATTGTTTGACAAATTACTATATAATGCCCTTATACTACATAATATGTACACAATTTGTGCATAATAAAAACAAAACTACAAGACTTTCACGACTTGAAATTCTTATAGAAAAGTTTGTATTACACAAATTATTCATAGTAAAGGTTGAGATCTTATTAAGCTTTATGATGCAAATACACACTCACAATAATTATACAAATTGCGCATATTAGAGAGCAGGCTTCCAGGTGTCTGCCTGTTTCATATAAATAACTTCTTCAGTATAATCAAAAAGACCACTTAGGGAACCATTAAAATCTTTCCTCTCTTGATAGTATTGATTACAATGGCTCATGCATGGATCTTTTGAAAGGCAATATCTCCAAAATACAAAAACAACACACACACACACACACAATATCTCTTTTCCACTGGGTGAACAACCTTCAAGGGTTTGTGCGCTAGTGCAAAAAAAGGATGGTTTGCAGCAGCGTTGATACCTGGAAGGAGCAACCATATGGCCCCTAGACAGCATCTGATGGTCAAAACACACTTGGGATTCCTAGATCCAAGGCTGGAGAGAGCACTCCAACTCCAGAGGAGGGAATCAAAGCTCAGCTGGCATAGGAAGAATCTCATTGGCTGTTCTCCGAGGTCGGGAAAGCAACCTCAGAGTGGGGGAGAAGGGGGCAGGGAGAAGAGAAGACTGGAGAGACCAGGATATATGCAATCTGAGGCCTCTCCAGCCTCCTTCCCTCCCCTTCCCAAATGCCATCACTAGGCAGGCAAAGAAGCTGCCTGTCTAGTGATAGCAGGGCAGGAGGATCAGGAGGGCAGGAAAATGCAAGGCAGGAAGACCAGGTGGCAGAGATTGCCTCCCTCACCCCGCCCACTCCACTCTTCATAGGATGACCGTAATCCTCCGAGTGCCGAGGTGTACAATTAGTGCAATAGGGTTGTGCCCTTAGATTGGGTGACCATATGAAAAGGAGGACAGGGCTCCTGTATCTTTAACAGTTGTATTGAAAAAGGGAATTTCAGCAGGTGTCATTTGTATATATGGGGAACCTGGTGAAATTTCCTTTTCATCACCACAGTTAAAGCTGCAGGTGCCCTGCCCTCTTTTAAATCTGGTCACTCTAGTATAGCTCCTGCAGCTTTAAATGTTGTGATGAAGAGGGAATTTCACCAGGTTCTCCATATATACAAATGACACCTGCTGAAATTCCCTTTTCGATGCAACTGTTAAAGATACAGGAGCCCTGTCCTCCTTTTCATATGGCCACCCTACCTTAGAGGTTGTTCACCCTTTGGGAAAAAGGGGTGGGGCCATTGTATGTGGAGATATTGCCTTTGAAATAGGTCCTCCAGTTGGTGCTTCAGTCAGGTAGCTTGCTGTTTTCTGTGCAGGCTTTTCTCAGTTGGGGAAAGCCTGGTTGGAGCGAAGCCTGCTGAGATGACGGCTTCCCTATTCCATCACCATTCCTGCCCAGGGAACGTGAGGGAGGAGCAAAGTCACTGTGATATGGCTCAGTCAATCTCTTGCCTCCTCCTTCCCCTCCTCCTGAGGAGACAGAGCCTGAGGCCCCATGGCCTGAATGGACTGTGCTGATGGGTGAAATTTGACTGATGGACTGGATGTTCTCTATCTCTAAATTTGTACATTAATATCCTAGCTTGGGATATATTTGATTTGATTTCAATCTCAATCTCTCTCTCTCTCTCATTCTCTCTCTCTGTCCTCTAATACAATTATGATTGTGTGAGGGTGAGAGTGGGAACACACTCGCTAGGCGTGCCCCTCCATTGGCTCCCCATCAATTCTAGACCCGGCCACCAGTGCTCTGGAGGATGCAAGGAGCATGCTGACGCACACACATGTACAAGCAGATAAATATATGTGAAGAATTAATATGCTAATTGTTGTCCCTTAACCAAAGAATGCTTGTCAAATTGTGGACATGGAGAGAACATTCCCATTATTTGTCTTTTGTGTTTCTTCTGCTTATATCACATCTATTTCCCATCCAGTGTAAGGCAAAAATATGTCACCAGCATAACCAGTATCCACTCTGTGGTCCTGATGATAATGGTATAGGTATTTTAATATTGAGAGCATTAGCCATCAGAACAGGTTAACTATCCTGTTTCCTAACAAGGTAGCTTCCAAACTTTTATGAACAAGAGAAAAGAGTACTCTCCAAAAGAGTTTGTTTTGACCTCCAGAGGCTTTGTCCTTTGTTCTGATCTGAGTTGTACAACATACCTTTTCCTGGGATTCTCCATAATAAGACTTGATAAGCCTGTAATTTAGTAGATGCCCATCATTGGCAGTTTAATATCTCCTCCTTTATTGGTCTTTCAAGGAAGTGTGTTTGCATGTGTGAGGGAGAAGAGAGGGAGAGCAGTGGGAGAGAATTAAACTGGTTGGCATTTAAGGAGATTTTGAGCACATAGAGTTCTCCAGTTCTGTGGAGTTCATTACTGTGTTCAATATCTCCAAGCATTGTCCAACAGAAGGTATCATCTCTTGTTGTCATTGTTTATTTGTATATTGTATTACAGAAGCATCAAAATCGAGGGCACAGATGCAGTCTGTGCTCTAGTGTTCTGTTTCCATGATTCCCAAATTGGATTCTGGAAACCCCCCCCAAGAGTGTGGTCGGAAGTGAATGTTAAGTGCTTGGCCTTTACATTGTGGACTACCCCTGCCCTCCAAGCTGCTGTGGGGGAACATGACTAGCCAAAGCCATTACAAGTGTGTTCCTGCTAGCAAATCAAATGGATAACAGTTATTCTTCCCACTGTTTGTTTGCTTGTAGTACAAAATATAGTTGCAGTAGTTCATATGAAAGAGGGAATGAGGAGATAAGCCATCCTGGATGGTTGAGATTTTGAACGCTGACTATGGGTTATGATAGTGATCCACAAGACAATGTAAAAGACTTATCATGTTTAAGAAGCAATGGTATAGTCAAGATGTTAGTGTAGAAGAAAGGAGCTATATCTATCCCACATGACAGCTGAAGAAATGATGCTCAGACCCACTGATCCTCAGGGTACTTGTGTTCATGGAGTAATGTCATGACCTCAACTTCAGTCCTCTCTCAAGATCAAGTTTTGAGAATAATTGAGTTGACCACTGAAGCATGTAGCTCGGCAAGAAACTGAACCCACAGATCTCAAGGGTTTAGTCAAGAAGGTTAGCCAAAGACCAAAGATTTCATGAGTCAGAAGAATATTATGAGAGAAACAGATGATTTCAGTTCAGTTATTCAGGAGATTCAATACACTCTCAATACACACACAGTAGTTTCCAGTTTCCCAGATAGTTCTGAGGAAAGATTGTGATAAGTACTTTCTTATTACACCTTGTGGGATCAATCCACCTCTAATTGTTTCAGGTAAATTAATCATGCGACTCCACCAAGAACAGAAGCAACTTGGTTGACAAAATGAAAGTTGCTAGATTATCTGGTGATGTGTTAGGTTTGAACCTTTTTGCTAAGGAATTTCACTTCAAAATCTATATGTTTACTTGGGGTGGACTTGAGATTTCTAACCCAGAAGGGGGCTCCCACTTCAGCCCTTGTTCTGTGCATGTTACAATCACATCCAAGGCTCCTGCCATCTTGAGAATCGCTTCCGTAATGTGGTTCTCCTTTCTTTACTTCCTGAGTTTTTTCATTCTGTTGGAATGCTCTCATTACTAGTTATGGATTCCAGTTATGTTTTCAGCGTGTCATGGTGGGAGTGCAGAAGGAATTTGAAAGTGCCCATTGACATCTTTAAAATTATTTCATGCTGATATTTTTTAAGTGGCAATTCCAGATTTGTCTGTCCCTCCCATTTCTTCAAAAAGCACCCAGTCAGAGAAGAAAAAGCATCTGGCAGCTGTAACTGATATTCACAGTCTATTCACTTGGTGTATGGCTGAATACCAGTGGTTGGTAAAAGATGGCAGCTCATCCTTCCCTGCATGAGTTGCGGTTGGAAGAATGAGTCCATTAGATCACTGGAAGGTATTTATGCTACAAAATAGAACTGGAAAAGCAGATGCCATTCTGTTTACATCCCCTAAGAAGGAGGTGAAGTAAGTGTGTTTGTGTGTGTGTTGAGGGGAGGGGGGAAGCTATTTCTTGGCTCATAGGCCTCATTGTAGCTATAAACTAAGCAGTTTTCAGGCTTACAGATCCTACTTTGTTTTTAACTCTAAAGCCGATAACAACTGGAGCATGGCACACAAGGCACACACTTAGAATTAAAGAATTCTGAATCTAGTTTTGAGGGCCAGAACGGAACAGAACTCACAGTCCTTCTACACAAAAGTCCACTCCTGGTTATCCTAAGCTTTCTTCATTTCAGGAGTACAATGGGGTGTGGGTGTGACATTTTGTTCCTACTATTGTTAAGCAATGACAATCAGAGATCCTTTCCAATCTACTGAAAATCACCCAAAGATCTGCTAGTAGATCCAGATTTATCTTCTGTTATGTAGACCATTGTGGATGGAATGCCTTTATTCTGCCATCTCCAATATAACTCTCAGATCTTAAACACTATAGGTCAGCCTTCCCTAAGCTGGTGCCCTCCATATATGTTGGACTACAACCTCCATAATTCCCAGCCAGCATGGTGAATGGCTAGGAAGTATGGGAGCTCCAGTCCAACATGTCCGGAGGGCACCAAGTTTGGGAAAGTTGATATGGCTGAATGTCAATGGGTGGAACAGGTCTTTCCCTAACATGGGGCAGCAGGATGGCATGGCCAGAGCCATTTTTTGTCCCCCAAGAGGGTTATTGGGACTTTGTGCTCCAAGCTCCTTGCAAGGTTTCCTTCCTCACCATCTGCTCCAAGACTCATACCTGCCAAAGACAGCTGGGACCTGTAGCAGCAGCTGCTTCACTGCTGGATTTCCTTCTAACCTACATGGATTTGTGGTCCTCTGGAGATTGAAGTCTTATCTATGGAGGGGCTGCCTCAGCTTTCCAGCTGGCTCACAGAAGGCTTTCCCTGGTGGTGCTAATGAAGAATTGACTGATCTTAGGGCTATACATGAGCCCGAACTTCAATTTGTTGTTCTTGGATTTTGGGGATGCATGAAAACTGCAGAATGTTTGAGTGGGGGTATTTAGATTAAGTGGCTGGGGGATCTTTCCTCTTTCTTTCTTTCTTTCTTTCTTTCTTTCTTTTAAACTTTGAGCAAAGCTAAGCAGCTGTGTGCTCTGAAAAACTAGTTTCAGATGCCCCTAGGATCTAGACTGAGGGGCCATGGCTCAGTACCAGAGCACATGCTTTGCATGCAGAAGGTTGGGGGAGGCTGGCCTATATAATGATGCTTTTCGACATCTGCAATATGGTTTTATAGGGACTGGGACTGGATTTATCATGGATAAGCAACCCGCTTCCCTCCAGATATTTTGGATTACAACTCCTATAACCCCTGACCACTGCGCATGCTAGCTGGGGCTGATAGGAGTTGAGGTGCCAAACCTTCAGGGGGCATCAGGTTGCCCTACCCATGGACTAGATGACCCACAGGTACCTCCTCAATCTCCTGCCAATCCTGAGGTAGATGCCCACACAATGCATTGATTGTTTCCTTGAGACGTTCTGCTTGCCAGATTGGTCAGTGCAATTGGAGACCTGAAATTGAGACTCCCCTTTCCCATCCCTGATGGAGCAGGTCAGCCATCTTGTGGATTCACCAAAACCACCTGTAAGTGTCTATGTAGAGATCCAGCATCAGAAGCCCCACGCACAATGCCCTTCTTATAGTCATCATGGGTAGCTATGGGATCCATTGGTTTGTTTAAGTACAAAGGCCAAATCAGGGTGTCTGCATACCACCTTGGATGAGATGTACTCGTCACATACACCAATGGCTATTTGGAAACTGCCTGCTCTGCCAAGGCTCAAACATTGTCTTCAGCACCACTTATGCCATCCAGCCTCTTATGGATCGATCAAAATCAGTTTGCTGAAATGCCGAGTATAAACAACCGAGTTAAAAGACTGCTGGACCTTAAAAGGCAGCTTCTGGCTGCTTGGCTGTAACATTTAAATAAACTGAAGCTCGTAGCCACATCCACCCTTCAGTTAATTAAAGGGGAACAATGAAGTACAACTCCGTAGTAATTTGATCTGCCAGGAAAGAAGAGTCGAATCTAGTTTAGAACTGGCTTTTCAACAGCGTGGAGTCTAGAAGTATGCTTCTCTTGGGGTGGGTTAGTTATAGCCACCACCTACATGATGATGGGTCTTTTTTTAATGATACAGGGCTGATTCTGAACAAGGCTTGCACTTGATTCAGACAAATGTTTGGGCATCCCATACAACAAGAGGTTTAATGAGCTTGGAGCGAAATCAATTGCTGACAGGTGGGAAGTTCATACTCATTTGTTGCAGGGGATTGAGACCTCTTTCCTCCAGAAAGTGCTTCTGACATGGGTGGGAATCTCCCTTTCTCCATCTCCGTCCCAATAGTTTGACACTGGCAGAAGTGGCATTGCTTTATTATATTGATATTCCACCTTTCTTTCAAGGACCTCAAGGTGGTGTGCATGGTTTTTCCACCCCAATTTTCCCCCTCACAACGACTCTGAAATGAAGATTAAGAGAAGAGACTGTCACTGGCCCAAGGTTAATATGTAAGCTTCATGGCTGAGTGAGTATCTGAACCTGGGCCACCCCAGTCCTTCTCCCACTCTCTGACCACTACACTACCCTGTCTTCCAGTGGAAAACTAGTTCAGGAGGAAGAGGGAATAGTACCAAAGGAGTGGGTGTCAGAAGTTCCTTCCTAGGACCTCCCTGACCAGATCAGAGAGAAAGTTTGCTGTGCTGATACAGAAGGGCGGTTCTTATCTCCTCTGGGACATTACAAAGAGTGCCCTGTGGGCTGCTGAGACTATAACACATGTTTGCAGGGAACTGAACGTAAACACTGTCACTTTAAATTACATTGCACGCTCGCCATTGCTCAGACGCGAGCAATTCCAGCCTTGATCAAACCTTCTGCAATCTGAGCCTGGGAAGCCAGGGCCAAGAGCAAAAACCTTCCAAACCATGAGCCGGCTGTGTGTCCTTTGTGCTTTGGGAGAGCAGCCTTGCTTGATTAAGAAATGGTTGCATAACCCCTAACAAGGCTGTTTCCTTCTTTAGTTTCCGTCCTGCCTCTCCCCTCCAATTAATTCAGGAAGTGTTTCCCCAAAGAATCATTCCTCAAATGGCAACGGCGGCCGCCCAGATAAAGAGAGCCGTGGACTCCCACTGCTGTATTTACAGTGGGGGAAATGACGCTGCCTACTGGTATTCTCTCTGTAGTTTTTTACATGCACTCCCAGGGCTGGCATCAAGTGTTTGCACAGCTGGGCACATGCCGAGGGCCCATAGCCCAGCAGGGGCCCACTCTGACAAGAGCCCCCTAGACTTGGACAAGATCTATACTACTGCTTGATAACGGTAGGGAGACATGATAGCACTCTTCAAATACTTGAAAGGTTGTCACATAGAGGAGGGCCAGGATCTCTTCTCGATCTTCCGAGAGTACAGGACACGGAATAATGGGCTCAAGTTACAGGAAGCCAGATTCTGGCTGGTCATCAGGAAAAACATCCTGACTGTTAGAGCAGCACGGCAATGGAACCAGTTACCTAGGGAGGTCATGGGCTCTCCCACACTAGAGGCCTTCAAGAACCAGCTAGTCAGCCATCTGCCCAAGATGCTTTAAGATGGATTCCTGCATTGAGCAGGGGGTTGGACTTGATGGCCTTATAGGTCCCTTCCAACACTACTATTCTATGATTCTATGGTATTGACGTGCACTGACAACTGTTGGGGCCCAGGACACATTCCATATACCATTTTAAAACCACTTTTGAAGTGTTATATCCTGCTTGATGTAGATCTGGCCTTACTCCTCCCCTTCCCCATTGCAATCTGCTACTTTGCTCTGGCCCAGACAATGGTGGTGGCGAGAAAGAGAAGCAGTAGGTGCTCCTGCTTTCTTGCTCACCGGCTCTCTGCCTGTCAAGCAATGAAGTGGTAGCAATGATAAGGAAGAGGAGCAAGAGCGGCTGGCGATAACGGTGATGAGAAGGTAGGGGAGGAAGCCCATGGGGGGGGGGCTTGCCCAAGGGCCCTCCGAAACCTGGCCCTGGCCCTGGCCACCACTGCTGTATTTTCCTCGCTTACTCACTGTGCTTACTCATGGCTGAAATATACATACCAGGGCAGTAGTACACAGCAAGGAATTCAAGAGAAGTTCCACTGCTGGAATTATTTAGCCAGTGCGGTGGCCTCCTGTCACGAGTGCAGAATGAAATCTTTCAGGTAGAAAATGAAGAGTTTTTCCAGACTGCATTTGGGTAGAAATAAGACAGGATGATAAACCCGGATGTGTTGATGCAGAATTGGCGTTTTTCAGTGAGTTCACCTGTCTGTGCCTGCCCATAACCATGGAGTTCAGGAAATGTGTGACACAACAGCACCAGGTTGTGCATTTTCTTGCACTCCATCCTCTGCAGTGGCAGCCATTAAGGCTGAATGGGAGTGGGGAAATACCCAACATGGTGCTGTCTCACAACTTTCCATCATAATGACATATTATAGGCACAGGGCAAGGAATTTCACAAGGGACTGGTGCTTGCTGAGGCAAAACCTGTGTTTGTCATTCTGTCTAGGTTGAGTTGCCTACTAATCTAGTTCCCAATATTTGAGTTGCCTAGTCCAGATTTTAAGGTAATAATATTAATATTAATAAATAATAATAATAATAATAATAATAATAATAATAATAATCAGTTGTATAGTGCTTTGAAGTGTTCAAAGTGCCTCATATGCGTTTTCAACCTGCGATCCTTCCAATAATTCTGTAAGGTAGGTCAGTATGATTTGATTTCCTCCCATATTGCAGATGGGGGAATTGAGGCTGATTTCATCAGCTGTAATGCTACAGCAGAAGGGCCATCATGTTGTTTCGATCTGTCTTAGTCTGAGACAGAGAGAAAGAACCCATTTATTCTACACTGAAATCCAGGGCATCTGGCCTACTTTTCTAATGCATTACAAGACATACACCCATAGTCCCTAAAAATGCCTCCTTTAATAATTCTTTGCCAACCATAATTTTGTGAGGGCTATATGCCAAAGCTGCACTGTCTGTACAGCAGGGAGCAAAGCACCCATATTGAACTTAACACTTCAGAGGTTTGCAACCGTGCTTTGTAAAATCTGATGGTCATAGGAAAATAGGAAGCTGCCTTAGAGAGTGACCAGGTTCGCATGATCACCATGAGTTGTCATGGCTTATTTAACCCACACAAGCTGGTACCTGGTTGCCTATTCGGGACACAGTTGTGGCTTGTTGTGTTGTGCAAACCTGGCAAGGGTGGGTTGTTGGAATGGTTAAAGAAACCACACACAACCCTAAAACTGCTCATTGGTTCTGGGTGGTGTTCACCATGCCAACAATCCACAGCTTTGCAAGGTATGACAAGATGCAGTCATAGGTTCAATATTCAAAATGGCCACCTGCCCACACTATGCGAACAGGGCCTGAGTCAGGACTTCTGTCTTCTCTACACTGCTAGGCAGCGGCTCTTCAGCCTCCCAGGCAGGATTCTTTCCCAGCTCTAGCTGAGGATTGAACCTGGGACCTTCCTCATACAAAGCTGGTGCTCTTCCGCTGACAAAGGTAGCTGAGTTCTTCACTTCCATCCCTAATAAAGTGGGTGGCAGGAGACCGCACGCTCTGAGCAGGCAAGCCGGAAAGCAGACATGGCCACTGGAAAGGCTGCCTTTAACCACATTTTACCACAGCCCTTCTCCAACCGCAGACCACCCACCCATTCTCCCCTCCCAGCTGTGGTACTTTGCATTTCCTCCTGAGAAGCATTTGTATAGATAATATATTTATTTTAATACCCGCATGCTCTTTTGTAGAGCTTCATCAATTAAACTAGACATTTACATTTCAGTCCATGCAAAATAGCTGCAGCAGCCTCAGTCCAAAGGAAGAAAGTTTAGGAGAGTGGGCAGAGGAGGAAAGTTTCAAAGTCCAGATTTCTTCTTCTTCTTTTTTTAAATAAGGGAACTTCTTGACAGGCTTTGGGGGCATTGGCATTTCAGTTTCATTACCCTCAAGAAAAACTCTTTTAACCCCTTGTGGTGCAGCCCCCCTCCTCCCCCATACACACCACCACCAAGCACAGTAACCAGTCCACAAGTTCTACAGGCCCTTTATTCTTTCGGCTGCGTGGACAGTTATATGAAACAGGAGGAGCAACTTTGTATTTACAATCACTGTATTGCTAGCACTGGTTCAGTGTTACCAAACCGAATAACTCTAAAAACAAATGGACTGAAGGGAAAGGGGCAGCGTTGACTCCGTTTTCCCAGTTCGAGCTTCTTCCTTTAGTCCAGCCTTCCCCAACCTGGTTCCTTCCAGATGTTTGGGGCTAAAACTTGCCCCTGGAAGAGCCTCTCTCCCAGGCACTGGCCAGTTTGGTGTAGTGATTAGAGCATTGGACTACGACTCAGGAGACCTGGGTTTTGGTCACTACTCAGCCATGATGCCCACTGGGTGACTTTGGGCCAGCTTGTGAAGATAAAATGGCGGGGAGGAGAACCATGTGAGCTGCCTTGCGTTCCTTGGAGGGGAAAATGGTGGGACATAGAAGTAATAATAAAATACAATAAACTCCCATCATTCCAGTCCACTTGCCCTGCTGGGTGGGGCTGATGGGACTTGTAATCCAAACATTTGAAGGTTGGGAAAGACTACTCCAGACCCCTTCAAGTCAATGGAAGGATAAAATTGACTTGACTGGATAACAAGTGACTTCCCATCTATTCAGCTTCAGCACTCCTCGATTATTTTTTATTTTAAGTACGTGTAAGCTGCCAACAGGAAAAGTAGCTTTGCATTGTTTATGTCATCTCTTTTGCCCCAGAAAAGCACAGAGAAGGAACTGCTTCCTTGTAATGTCTGAAGTGGTCCAGGCAGCCTCTTTGGTTGTTGGATTAGACAAGCCTTTGAGTGTCCTGGGGCTCAGAGAGTGTGGGCCAAATGGAATAGGAGCAGTAACCGAGAGAGGTCTGCCATAAATTATTGTCAGGGGCCATAAAGCTATTGGTGATAAATCTGCATTTTTTGATTTACGTTTGAGTTCCCAGCAGCCTTGCATTTTAAAGGTGTTGTGCAAGTTGCCTCTAAAGATGAGGACCAGGAGACTTATAAGGGCAGGCGGGCTCTGTACTCCTCTTTGCAAATCCATGTAGGAGCTCAGTGATCCCCCCCCCCAAGCAATCTATTAAGGGATGCAAAGAGCAGGATGTGTGTACAGCCTACACTGGAGAGCTTTCAGCTGCAGTTATAACTTCATAGTTGTCCCACACCAGGTTATATATACATATAGTGGTACCTGCAATGGTGCCATCTGCAACATCTGTGTATACAGGATTAGTGTTAAGGCCAACTCTGAAGTGGTCCAAAATGGAGATGCATTTGCTGTTCACTCACTTCACTCAGCTTATCTGGGCAAGCGGCAGGGTTGGTGAGGAGGATCCTGATGAACAGGGCTGGCTGAAGTAATTTTCTGCCTGAGGTGAAGGACAAGATGGTGCCCCCTTCCCAGTCCACATACAACTGCACTGGCAGTTACATTTTTACTTCAACACTGGTGAAAGCTCAGCATCCTCCACCTTTGCTGAGGACAGCAGGGCAGGCATATGGCCAACGCCTCACCAATTCTCCCTGCTGCTCACTTCTGCTGCCTGAGCCAGCTGCCTCACTCTTTCTAATGGTAGAGCTGGCCCTGATGCATAAAGGGTTACTTACTGGTGTCTACAGGAGCCATGTCTCCAAGTTCCGGCCAAGTGACCCTTCGGTTGCTGTGTGCTGCCCCAGTCAGGACTGTAAGTGGTGCATGAAGGAGGCTTTCAAATCAGCCAGTGCCTAAAACAGCCTTTCTTCCAAGCGCTGGCCAAGTCCTTTCCTCTGTGCAGAGAGAGGAATAGAGAAATGGGAGGGACAGCGGCAGACAATGTCAGTGGACAGGGCGGGGCTTCAAGGAAGGCCATCTGAGGATTGGTCTAGGGGAGCGATCCAGCCCCCAGACCAAGACTTTGGGACTTTGTTTGATTATGCTGTAAGATGAAAACACACATCCTATAAGTGGAAGTCTATGGCTGTTCCATGCCCTCTATTGCCATTGTTGATCATACACAGGGCTTTGAATCCGCAAAGCATTTGAGAGGCTTCTTCATTGTGTTTGACCTCACCATACCTCTTCAAGGTAGGCCCACTATTATTAGCACTGTACAGATGAGAACTTGCAACTTGAACCGAGGTCTTCCAGATCCAAGTCCTATTCTTTGTTCCAGGACTCTTGTCGTTTTATGATTTCTGACTAAACTGTCAAATCTCTCCCGCTGTAATGTGGATGGAAGAATTGACCTGTAAGTCAAGTCATTCAATATATTAGCTAAGAGGCAGGTTCTCTCTGCCCGCCCTCCGCCCTGCATACCCCCCCCCCAAAGTGTCCCAGATTGCAGCCAGTTTACTTTGTTCCATTCTGCTGAAAGGGAGCCAATGAGAACCAAGCATGCTCTGCCTGTTGAGCTGCATAGCCATGTCCCCAGTTCCATAACAATTTCTTGGTCACATGAGAGTGTGACAAAGGCCAGATCTACACCAAGCAGGATATAGCACTATGAAAGCAGTACGAAAGCAGTATACAGCATAAGAGGCAGGAGCCACACTTTAAGGTGGATTCCTGCATTGAGCAGGGGGTTGGACTAGATGGCCTTATAGGCCCCTTCCAACTCTACTATTCTATGATTCTATTGCTTTATTGAAGTGCAACTGTTGGGGCCCATAAGACACATACCATATACCACTTTCAGACCCCTTTCATAGTGCTAGATCCGGCTTGGTGTAGATCTGGCCAAAGAGATGGAATCCAGGAACTATTTTACCATAGGTAGGTGTGTGTGTGTGTGTGTGTGTGTGTGTGTGTGTGTGTGTGTGTGTGATAATATCGTAGCAATTTTGTTTACAAAGAGGGAATGGAGGCCATTCCTGTATGTCAAGAAGGGAATTAAAGTACACATCATATTGGAATTTGCTGGCAGAGCAAAGCTTTGATCATTTGCCTCCAGAGTCCTTGGAGCGCTCCCTACCTAATGAGCCACTTTTCTTCTCCTGAGCAAAGAAAAAACGTAGCCATGTGAATTCTCTCTCCTGTCTCAATGGCTGGATATGTGAGGTAGGAAGGTCAGGGTCAAGGGGACCAGGCTGCTCTCTGAGAGTCATGTGTTTGCTTTGTACGTAAGGCCAGCGCTGCTGCTCATCACACAGGCATGCTGGGCCTGATCAAGCATTCATGGAAGCCAAAAGGATCAGGATAGGAGCCATTTATAGGCCTAGAAAGGCTGGTTCCAAGCTGTTGGACAGGAAAATACCTGAGCTGCTGCTCACTGCCTATTAAACTGGTGCAGAATTATTGAGAAATTACTGCCTGGCAGGAAGAAAAAGCCTGAAATATTTATTTTGGAGCGCTGTAAAAGGCAACGGAGGGAGAAGCTGGGAAGGGTAAGTGGGGAAGATTCCATTTTTTGTGGCGAGGGGGAGGAGAAAGAAAGGAGAACTTTGTTTTTCGTTCTTTCTGAAACAGAATAACATGACAGGCATGGTTCCGTTGGCCCATATCCCCTTTTTTAAAAATTTAATGCCTCAAGATCACATGGGCCGGCACATCTGGGGTGTCACAAAGATGCCGGGAAACAGGAGAGACCTTGGCCTTGCTGCGGATACTATAAAAGAGGGAGTCGTCTTTCCCTGACTCCAGCAAGAGCCCCTTGGCTTCTGGGGGCGGGGGAGAGATTTGGCAGAGCCTCCTCCTGTCTTGCCATTTGGGTTGCTGTGGCTGAGGGAGGGAGGGAGGGAGGGAGATGTGTGAACCCTTTGGGGAGGCACACAGACGGAGGGGAACGCACACGGCTTTGCTTCCCAAGGTTGGAACAAAAAGAAGAAGAAAAAGGAGAAAGCCACAATGACATTTGAGCATTGCACAATTTGGTACAGCTGGCAGCGGTTTGGTTTTTGTTTCTCAGTTTGTTCGATAATAGCTTTTATTAGAATAGAATGGGTGGTGGGAGGGACTAGGGGGAACTGAAGTTCAGGGCTGAGGACACTGGGGAAGGAGTTTTTGGACGCAGAGGAGGCTGAGGAAGCCGTGACGGAGATATGAACCTTTTGGCAGAAGACACGGTAGCTCGGGACAGCCTTCCCCAACCTGGTGCCCTCCTGATGTTTTGGATGCCAGTTCCCATCAGCCCCAGCCAGCAGGACCAATACTTAAGAATGCTGGGAGTTGTAGTCCAAAGGATGCCAGGCTGGAGGATGCCAGGCTGGAGAAGGCTGGGTTGGGCCATAGGCATCTAGGAAAGGAAACAGGCACATTTCACACATTCACTTCACACAGAGGCACTTTACGCATATTCATAACCTGTCCTTTATCCAAAGAGCTCCTGATAAACCTACATAAGTGCAGAAAAGGGAAACTAAAATGACCGAGGGGCTGGAGCATCTCCCCTATGAGGAAAGGTCACAACAGCTGGGACTGTTTAGCTTGAAGAAAAAGGGGGTAAGGGGAGACATATGAGATGCATGCAAAATTATGCATGGCATGGAGAACATGGACAGGGAGGTATTTTTCTCCCTCTCTCATAATGGGGTCATCTCATGAAGCTGATTGGTGGGAGATCCAAGACAGAGAAAAGGAATTATTTCTTCACACAGTGCATAGTCAAAGTATGGAATTCACTTCCACAAAAGGTAGTGATGGCCAACACTTTGGATGGCTTTAAACGGGGATTGGACAAATCTGTGGAAGATAAAGCTGTCAGCCTCCGGTAGCAATGGCAGTAGGTTTATGTATACCAGTTGTTGGGGAGGGCGCTGTAGCACTCATGCCCTGCTTGTGGGTTACCTGTGGGCAGCTGCGTGGCCCCTGTGAGAACAGAACACTGGACTAGATGGAACCATGGTCTGATCCAGCATGTCTCTTCTTATGTTCTATATGGGTCTTATGCTATTTCCCCTCATACCCACCCCATGATGTCAGTTAGGCTGTGGCCAGTGTCTAGTCCACAGTCATCCAGTGAATGGGAGTTCAAGTCAAGCCCAGGGGGCTGTCTTCATGGCACTGAGTTGGCGCTGCCTTCCCCACTCCCAAATCCCACATTTTTCACTTTCCCAGGGTGGTGAAGGGTAATTCCAATGCCAAGGATGGAGCGCAGGGTTTCCAGCGGTCGTCCAGGTACTGGACCACCACCTCCCCTGGTCCTCTTCCTGACGCAGTGCAGATTCTCAGCCGCCAAAGGGCTTTGGCTGCATATAGGCAGCACCCAGGTCTCCCCCGGCCAACGCTCTTTTCTCTATTCCAAAGAGTTCTGTAGAAATCAATGTAGGTATGTTTAGGTGTAGATGAGGAGGCTTTGGGGGTAGCAGTAGGGCAGGTTCTAGACCAACAGGAGATAGTGGTTATATCCTTAGAGGAGGAATGACATGGTGGGGCCATTTCTGCAGGAACATATATTGGCTGAGAGACCTCAAAGGGCAAGGCTCAAACTGCGTTCCGGTCTGCAAAAGGCTTTGGCAGTGAGGGCCAATATGAGGATGAGGTCAAGAGCCATCGAAGAGCGGAACTAAAATAACTCAAGGGATAAGTTGGAACTGGGAAGCAGTTTGCTAAAGGCTTGGAAGAGCAGTGCTAGTTTATCGAGTAGATGGATTGGGGAGGTGGCCTGATGGATTATGCTGAGTGAGTACCCTGAGGGATCTTGAATCCCTTGCTGTGGGCCCAGCTGAAAAGGGCCCTGAGCCACTTGGAAATGCTCTGCTGGATGACATTCTGCAGTAGGGATGGATGAATCTGTCAGGTTCAGTTTGACTCAGTTTCTCTTCTTTTTTCCCCAGCATTAATTTCGTTCCATCCCATATCTGCATCAGTTTGCAACTTTTACAAATATTCACATGAAAATGTATACATATTTTCATGAATATTTCTCCTAGTATAAGTATTTTCATATACACTTTTCCAAATATGGATATTTTTGTACACACTTTCCCCCAAAATGAGCCTCGTGTGGCACAGAGCAATAAAGCAGCAGTTTCTGAAGCTGAAACTCTCCCCATGGCCTGAGTTCAATCCCAGCAGAAGCTGGTTTCAGGCAGCCGGCTCGAGTCGACTCAGCCTTCCATCCTCCCGAGGTTAGTAAAATGAGTACCCAGTTATCTGGGGGAAAGGTAATAATGGCCGGGGAAGGCAACGGTGCTTGCACGAGAGGTTCCTTTCCGTTTTTCTCCTTTCCTCCAAAATGCATTTTTACAAGCATTTCCTCCCTAAATAATGTGGTTTTATGTGCACTTACCCCAGTTATACACATTACTGTGTACATGTTTCCCTATGCACGTTTTTGTACTTATTTTCCCTACTATAGACATTTTCTCTGCACATTTTAGAATTTGCAAACTGCATTGCAAAGTTCAGAAAATATTGTCGTGCAGCTACACTCTGGTTCATGTGTAGGTTCAGGAAGTGCAAATTTGGTAAGTTCGCATTAAAATGCAAATCACACAAAATTCTCATCCTTTCCAACTCCAAGGATGCGATTGGTAGTGGAGAATATGTTACATATGTTAGTCGTATTCAGTGTGGGCCTTCTGTCACCTAGTTGTCCCCCTACCCCCCTCATCAGCCCTGGCTCTCTGGTAAATCAGCTGACTGGGCTTTACACTGTGGGAAAGGGACACGTGGGGGTGATTCTGTCAACTGAATTTTAACTTGCTTATCTCTGTTGCAATTTCACAAGCACCAGTCTCTTTTTCAATTGATACATTCAGAACCCTGCAATCCCTACCACACCATCTGGGGACTTACTCTACCCTGGGGAGATAGGATCTACAGGATGACATGTCCCATGAGGCTTGCAGGAAGCCCTGGGGATGTGGCTCCTCAGTGGGCAAATGCAAACAGGATCCAGTTCCAGACAAATTGTGCAGTTGAGTTGAAGACAGCCGGCTGGCCCGTTGTTTCCTCCTCGGTGACTTGTCATGACTGAAGGTGTGCACTGTCCTTTGCTCCCAGGAGGCTGGCCTCTATTCTGATGGCTCTTCTGTTTTGGAAGAACTTGGGTAAGATCTTTTGCCTGGGCAGAAGATCCACTAACCTAGGTCTCCATCAAGTGCTGAAGGCTAGAGTGGTGAAGATTAGAAAGGGGGTTGGTGGAGATAATTAAGGAACAGATAGGTGCTACCTGATGCAGCTGGAGGAATTCTATATGTGCATATACAGACTTATGTATAACCTCTGGCCAATAAGTATAGCTCAAAGTTAAAGTGACCGGGTTAACCCCTTGATGTCTGAGCTAGGCCACAGCTAGACCTAAGGTTTATCCTGGGATCATCCAGGGTTCACCCCTGCCTGAGCACTGGATCCCCTGTGTGTCACCTAGATGAACAGGTTTGACCCTGGGACGATCCAGGGATAAACCTTAGATCTAGCTATGGCCTTAGTCTCTAAGTTCAGATCCTAAGCAATATTCCTCTAGTTGGGATAGGAGGAAAGAGCAGGAATCAACGTGACCTGCTTCCATACAGCATCTTAATTGTGCCATTTGGGAACTTTTAAGCTGCTGTAGACCTATTACATTTGCAATGGATAAGAAATTGTGGGACTGCTGAAAGAAACTGGTTTTTCTTGTCTTTTATTTATTTATTACATTTCTATACTGGCCCATAGCTGAAGCTCTCTGAGCGGTTAATCTTTGGCTAATTGTTGTTATGGTGGACCATTCAATTTACTAGCAGGCTGTTATGGTGTCCCTCTTGACAAATGATGTACTCCAGTTGCCTCAGTCCAGTACTTGAAGGAAGGGGTTTGTCCTGTGGGACAGCCTTTGCCTTATGGATCAGCCATCATAACTGTGGTACAGTGTTGCTAGGCCAGTTCTGTGGTGATCTGGGGCTTTGTTCTGTTTCCAAACCCCAAGAAGGATGAGGGAGGCAGCAAGGCAAGACATTGATTGTTCACCCAAACAACTGATTCTGGCAACTGCTCCTTCAGCCCACTCAGGACCAGGACACTGAGATGTGCAGGACAATTTCATATTACTTACATGGATTTGCGCTGTTCACTTATACAGAGGGCAGAACACTTTTGAGGTGTGTGGGGCAGATCAGGCCCACCGTGAGCAGGATGATGTCAGTGGGTGTGGCCCACCCACTGATGTCACATAAGGGTGTGTGGCTTCACCACTGATATCATGTAAGGGGGCATGGCTATGCCTACAGATATCAGTTGAGATAACAGTAGGGGTGCTCTCCAGGGGGATTAGGCCTGTGAGTTGGGGGTTCCTCATCTCTCATTTACCTGTGGGAGGAAATCTGATACCAGATATGTGCCCAGGCAGGGAGAAAATTGCTAAGAGCTACAGGTGCCACAGATTGGGTTTCCTACGTTCCTTTCTGCATGGTTATCATTATCATCACATTTATTATTTATTTATTGTTGCATTTATATCCTCCAAGGAACCAAAGGTGGCGTACATAATCCTCCTCCTCTCCACTTTATCCTCACAACAACCCTGTGAGGTGGGTTGGGCTGAGACCCAGTGGGCTTCCAAAGTCACCCAGTGGGCTTCCATGGCTGAGTGACGACTAGAACCCGGATCTCCCGACTCGCAGTCCAACACTTTAGCTACTACACTACACTTTAGCCACTACACCATTTGTAGCTCCACCCAACTTTTCTTCCCAAGATCTCTGGTGCCATACATGGTTTCATCCCTTGTCCAAATCAAATGCTTTATCCACTGCATGCACCACATTAGCTCTTCACCATTAAAGCTGCAATATAAGGAGTTGGCTATTTTGCAGATCTGGCTTGTGCTCGTCCTGCCGATTCCTTGGGACACATGAGGCTGGCACACTGAAGGTGATCAAATAGGATTTACACATTCATTTACCTAAGACCACTTTAATAGGATCATCCCTCCCCTTTGAGCAACCTGCAAAATTAGAGTCTTATCTTTCTTGCTAAAGATGTTCTCAAACACGAATCCTCGAAACAAGAGGCTTTGTTGTTTACAGCCACCGAGGTGGTCTGCGTGCTCTTTCTCCCTCTCTACACCTCTTGTCTGCTGATTTCCTCCCAGCATGCAAATACCCAGGGAGTTCTCCTTTCCTATTTTGGGCCTGTGTAGCCGCGTTGCAAAGGCAGGTAAGCCCTCCGGGAGCTGGAACTGTGGGAATGCCTCCCGGGACTCATTAACTCTCTACCCTGATAGATGTGCTCTCGCTCCTCCATGCCGAAGTCTCGTGCAAACAAGTTTCATGCTGGCCCCGCACAACCCTTTGCCAAGTGGGCTGGCAGGCTGCACGTGCCCTGGGTTGACAGCTCTGGGAGTTAGCGAACGCTGTACACAAGCACTAACCCAGTTAAAAACACAACTGGGCCGAAAAGCGCCATTTTGTCAAGAGCAACGCCTCTCTCCACAGTTGCGCTGCTGCACCTGGGGTGCCCTGGCTGACATTCATGCTGTCTGCGCACTCTGTGGCATTGAGTTTGGAAATGCTGTTGTTAATTGCGAGAGACACGCTTGGCGCTGAGGGCCGTGTGTGGTTGCACTGGGAGATGGGATGCAATTGGTTCAATTGCAAAGCATACGGCAGGTGCAGAGTGAGAGGCAGGGACCACCTTTCCTGCCCCTTTGGCCCCAGCTGGCTCCCTGGGAAGGCTGGGCTGATGCAATGTTTTCATTCAGGCTGTAAGTGAGCGGGAAATACCTCGCCCAAACTAGCAGACGATGGTAGTGCTTGCAAGGTGCTGCGTTATTTTCACCAAGGCCTGCCCTGTACTACTGCTTTAAAATAGTTTATAACAGTAGGGACAACTGTTGGGGTCCAGGACATACTTCATATACAATTTTCAAAACGTTTTCAAAGCGTCATATCCTGCTTGGTGTAGATCTGGCCCAGGTCTAAAGGGAGCCCCGAGGAGGTCAGAGAGAGCTTCATCATCTTAGCAATGGCAGCAACGAGCATGATGCTGAACTGTGACACGGGAAGCATGCTCCTGTTTCTGGAGTATTCCTCTGACATTTGATGGATGAAAGTAGGGGTGTGCACAGACCCCCCAATCCGCTTCGTGGCCTGATCTGGAAAATCTGGATCGGGCCCGATCCTCTTCGCGCCGCTCCGCCCGTCTCCCGCTCCGCTTCGTGGAGAGAGATCCGGCTTCGCCGCCGTCGCTACATGGACGGCGGCAGCGGCACAAGATAAGCCACCACCCCCGCCCCCTTACCTGCATCCATCACAGGCTTCAATTGAGGCCCCAGTTGAAGCCAAAAGAGGCCTCGGCCTTCACTTCCGGCTTCAACCGGGGCCTCAATTGAAGCCTGCGACGGACGCAGTTAGGTGTCCCTCCTCCCTGCTCCCTTACCTGGCACCGGTGCCGCCACTGCCACATGGATGGTGGCGCCGGCGCCGCCAGGTAGGCCAGCCCCCTGCCCCCGCCCACTTACCTGCATCCCTCACGGGCTTCAATTGAGGCCCCGGTTGAAGCCGGAAGAGGCCTTGGCCTTCACTTCCGCCTTCAACCGGGGCCTCAATTGAAGCCTGCGACGGACGCAGGTAAGCGTCCCTCCTCCCTGCTCCCTTACCTGGAGCCAGCGCCGGCGCATGGATGGCAGCACTGGCAGCGCCAGATGAGTCCCCCTCCCCCCCACTTACCTGCAGGCGAAGCTCCGGATTGAGGCGATCCTCTTCGCCTCGATCCGCAGCCCCCCTGACTCTCTTCGCCTCCGCCTTTTCCGGAGGCGAATTAGGCCGCCTCGCTCCTGCTTCTCTGAACCGAAAAGAAGCGGAGCACATCCCTAGATGAAAGTAGATACTGCTGCATTTACGTTAAGCATGCCAGCCGCCTACTAGTCTCACGAAAACAACAGGGTTTTTTTTAAAAAAAAAAATCTGCATAAATGTAAATAAAACTGGGGATGTATGCAAATTGGGAGGCATGTGATCAGATAAATGCCTGCACAGCTGTTTGAAATAGCCAAGAAATATCACCCCAGGGAGAGAGATTAGAAGGAAACATGTGCCCATGACCCATTTTGGGAAACACCATCATATGAAACTGAAGAGCCTTAATGTGCATGCAGGATTCATTTAGTTGCTTTTCAGGGAAACAAAACAAACCATTTCTGGCAGGCTTTTCACTTGCATCTCTACTTGAGCTGCCATCATTTCTTATGGTAGGATCATCACTGAGGGTTTCTAAGGCTGTAGGGCTCCTACAGTTTTAACTGTTGTGTTGAAGAGGGAATTTCACCAGGTGCTGCAGGCATACAAATGAGACCTGCTGAAATTCCTTTTTCTGAACAAGTGTTAAAGATACAGGAGCCCTGTCCTCCTTTCCATATGGTCACCCTACACACAATGGGACTGCCTCAGCATTGCATTTGTCATTGGAGGCCCTGATCCAAGCCCCACCATACCCCCAAAGTTAGACAGATGGTGACCAGGGAAAGGGCTTTCTTGCTTTTGGTGTTCCATGTGTGGAATGCACCCCCACCCACCCCAGTCAGCTCCAGTAACATGCTGAAAGCCTTGGGCACATAAAAAAGTAAACAAACATGTCTAATTCTTATTCACCTGGTGCTGGAAAGACACCACATATGGCACTAGGTGAATACTTTCTTCTTCTTCTTGTTACATATTTATTTATTTATTTTGTTTGCTCAGGCCTTTCAGCATGTGACTGAAACTAGTTTTAACTGATCGTTGTAATGGCCCTGTTGGATTTTTCTGGGGTACAAGTGTGCTTTCTGCAAGGTTTTATCCTGATCATTAATTATTTTTAACCCTTGCAGCCCCCCCCCCCCAATCCTACGCTCCCCTGGGTTCAATGGGGCTTACTAGGGGTGTGCAGAACAGGTCTGCTCCACTCTGAAATTCGAAGTGGAACTCTGATGATTGGCTTTTCCGCTTTGATTTTTGGAGTGACTCTCTTGCTCCGCTTCTTCAGATTATCCGTCAAAGATCCACTCCGTTTTCGGATAATAACTGCTCCATTGTAGTCTATGGGAATTAACAAAAATGCTTACATATCTGTCATTTTTAAAGATAAAGAGGTGAAACTTGGCACCACAATAGCTCTTCAGTAGCTGGACAGAGGGCAGGGTTGTGTTAATTAATTCCTCTGATGCTGCGTTAATTCACCCCAATTTATATCCGAAACTGCTCATTTGTGGGATCCTTTACTTTGCTGATGCACATCTGTGCATCTCCAGTTTATAAAAATAGAGATCTGCCTGACCGTTTGCTCTAAAGGGGTGGAATTGGGGTGTGGGTGCTATGAGAACCTGTCCCTTCTACGCAGACACCCCACAGAATGCATGAGGTTGCTAAGCAGTCCAGGACGACCCCCAATCCTGCTGAGGCCTTGAGCAGGTGAACAAGTCAGGGACCGGTTCACCTGCTGTTTGGACTGTTCCTTTGCTCCCAAGGATTGGATCTTCCATATTCTGCGTCCAGTGAACTATCTGGAGACTCAAACAAGTCAGTATTTGGGGTCTTTTGCATATCTCTACACTCCATGGCTTGTTTGAGAACCGGAGGAACACTTTTGATTGCTATTTTTTAAAACGAAACCGTCTCTCTCACCCAGCCTGCAGACCGAAACAAACAAACAAAATCAAGATCCACAACATTTTGGCTCAGCTCTTCGTGTTCTTGGAGGGGAAGGCGGGGGAATCATGGCAGCAGCTGCATTCTGCTTTTGCCAGCATTGAAACGGTCTTCTTCCCCACCCGCATGTCTCTTCCCCTGGCACACGCGCTGCTTGTGGCAAGAGCTTCACTGCCAAAGGCACGATACCATATATTTCCAAAATAATCTCACTGATGTTCTCCTGGAATCTATGGGTCTATTCTGTGACTACTCAGAGGTAAACGCAAGGAAGATTACAACCTCTGCTTGAAATAAGTACCCTACCATTGTTGGAGCTGAAATTTAATAAAGCCTTTCAAATAAATAGGTAAAATCTCAGTGTTTATATCCTTAGAATACTCTAATTAGAACAATTTGCATCATCTGAGAAGCACAGTGAGTTACGGACAGATTTTAGATAATTGAATTAAAATGAAGATCCTTTTTTCTTTTCTTTCTTTTTTCTTTTTCTTTTTTCTTTTTTGAATAGCTCGTATCACTGAATTTGTTCAATGCACTTTTTAAAAACCAAAGTTGAACACTAATTATATGTCAGAGAATCTACAAGGCGAAACAAAACTTTACACGGTTGAATTCATTGATTTAAGCCTGGAAGAATCACTCTAATATCCAAGTATTAGTCGTATTGGTTGGAGGGGGTCTGAAGATCACAGTTGTGTGCAGGGATGGGAAACAGAAGGAACGAGTGGGACCAGCAACAGAATATCACGGTATGGAGTGCTCCTTGTTCAGGGTTCCAGCCAGCCATGCCCTTTTTCAGGACACTCCATTCGATCATCTTCCCCTGTTTTCCGATTCACCCCTTCCCTAGTTTTGTGCCCCCCTTGCAAACATCAGCCAATGGTCTACAGCCATGACTGACCCAAAGCCACATAGTGAGCTTCCATGGCCGAGCGAGGACTAGAACCCGGATCTCCCAACTCCCAGTCCAACACTCCAACCACTACACCACACTGCAAAAGCCTTGCATCTATTTCCCCCAGGTATCTTGTGGTTCAGAGAGGTGGTCAGTTTTGAGGAGGCAGTCAGGCTACATGGGCAAGGCCCTCGGGATGATGGATTCCGCTTATTTGTGATCAGTTTCCAATTCTATTCTCACCTCAAACATAGATTCTTGGACTTGAGAGTGAAAATCCATCTTCCTTCTGGGACAAACTCCAGGGAAGCCATCTCCTCCACCCCTGAAACTGAGCTCCTCACTCAGCCTAGCCCGCTCTACTGCCTGCAGCACTTCTTAAAGAGGCAGGCATTGAAGAGATGGCTGCCTGCAGAAAGCTCTGCCTTGTGGAAGAGGTTTGGGACTGATGGTGTTGCATGGGTGTTATGGCTTTTGCTTTATTTTTTTAAAATAGATTTCACAGTTGCAATTTCATTTTTATTTCATTTGGTCTCTTTTATTCCCTCCCCCCAGCAACCATTTGACTCCCTTAAATTATGAGGCCCTTGAGAGCAGAACCATCAACATTTAGAAGCTGCTCTAAACTGCTCTGAGCCTGAGATAGAGAGCTGGATCCAGTAGAGGCTGGTGGCTCCAGTTTCAGTAGGGCTGTGAATCCATTCTGGGTTTTAGTCTGAACTCTAAAGGAGCTCTCCAAGGTGCTGCCAATAAGCACAGCACATCGCATATCTCCTTTAGAGTTCAGGCTGGTTCTGACTGAAACCCAGAATGGATTCATAGCCATACCGAAGTCAAGCCACCAGCCTGCACTGACTGGATATAAATTAAATAAATAACCAAGTGGGACCTGCAACAAAAAGCTGCAGTATAGAATACTGTTGTTCAGGATTCCCGCCACTCCATTCCTTCTACCACCACTATCAGGTTTTCCATTTCCCCTCCCAAAAGCCAGACACTACTCTGTGGCCACTCAGAGTAGTATGTGTTATGTGTATGTGTTATTGGTATGTGTTATTGTTGTTGTTGTTCTAAAGTTTTTGGTTTGTTTTGGGCGGGTTGGGTCCCCCCCCCCCTGTCAGTTAGCCTTGGGGTTCCCCCAAGCCTGCTGGCTCCTCCTAGTGGTGGGTGGGTGGGGGCGCAATTTTGACTTCAAAAAAATTGGCACCTGCTGCCTGAACTTTGGAAAGAGAGGAAATGATCAAACAAACTCACTCGATGGCAAAGCCACATGATTCTTCTCCAAACAGCTAAAGCCCGTGCTGACTCTGAGCTATCACAACTATGTAGATTTCTAGACTCATCACTTCTTGTGCAACAGAGAAGCTCAGAGGACTGCCTTCTCTCTCCCCCTTTTTCAACCATGAAACTAGCTTCTGTAAGAAAAGTAGCTTATGCAGAATAATGTGACATCTTTCTGTGTAAACTACTTTTCTTATTGCAGTGGATTTCATGGCTGTTCCCGACTCAAAGGACCTGCACATTGCTGGAACTCGGCATGATGGAAGGAAGGAAGTGTTTTGCCACCACTACAGCGCAGCTAAAACGCAGGTGAGCCTGAGCCTCACCGTTTCAGACTTCTTACACTGTTAGCACAGAGGTCTAGCTTTTTCATGCAATCTTTTTTTAATGGATTTTTGGAAGTATCCTGGATTACATTTTCTAATAACATTCAAATCTTACAAAAGCAGCAAACGAGGAAACCACATGCACTTTTTCTATAGTCAAAAAAGAAAGAAAGAAAAGAGTCAAGATAATCCTATATATGATGATTTGGGTGCTTGTGTTTTGGAAATATGCTGATTCTGTGGACTTTTTGAGCTTCGCTACAGAGGGCAAATTGTAGAATCAGGGATGAATCGTGGGGAAATCTAGGTCCTTCACTCTGCCCATTGCACTGAGGAAGCAGTGTCCCTGCTAAAACCGCCAACTGTTACTAAGCAACTAAGTGTCCAGCTGTTACCAACGGAGCAATCCAAAGCTCCCAGGGAAGGCAACTGAGTTGGATGCTGAACTGGATGTAGGCAGAGAAGGAGGTCCACAGGTGGAGGTCTAGGGAGGGGCTGTGGCTCAGTGACACATCATCCCCAGCATCTCCAGGTAGAGCTAGGAAAGTCTCCTGCCTGGATTCCTGGAGAGCTGCTGCCAGTCGGTGTTGACAGTACTGACCTAAATGGACCAATGGTTTGACTCAATATAAGGCAGCTTCCTATGTCTCCTAGTGGCAGAAAACTCCACCACCATCACAGTTCCACCTGTTGTGCCCTGGAGGCAGAAGCCTTATTAGGGGGGTGGCAAAGGAGCATCTGCAGGATCCTAAGCTCACTGGACATTGGTGGCTGCATTATCTTTAAACTAGACTTGGACAGGGTAACCCATCAAATAGAGCAAGGCTGGGCAGCATTCCTGACCTTTGGCCTGTGCTGGCAAGGGCTTCTGGGAGTTGAAGTCCGAAACATCTGGCCCACTCCTGAAACAGAGGATGCCTCCAAATAGAGGACTGTCCTCTGACAGCTCTCCAAAACAGAGGGCTGTGCTCTGTAGAGTAGGACACCCACCCACACTACTGCACATCCCCAATTCGAGCTGTTTGTTAGTGTCATCATGACAATGATCAAGGATTCAACCTATGATGAGAAAAATAATATCCAGCCATATCAAGCCACTACTTGAAGTACATCTCTCCTGCATGATTGTGTGACAGGGTAGAACCAGGGTATTCTGCCTTTCCCATTTAAGTTGCAAGCTCCACTCTGCAAAAGAATATCTCTCTCTCTCCCTCTCTCTCCCTGTGTGTGTGTGTGTGTGTGTGTGTGTGTGTGTGTGGCCCTGGGAAAGAGCATGGGCAACGTGGCTAGCAATATGCAGTAAGGGTGGCCAAATTAAAATAAAACAGAAAGAAGGGGCTATTAGAGCTGTGGGGTTCTGGCATGCAGATGTCAGCCATAGGTTCACGTTCTCTCATCCTGTTCCTCCTTCCCCACTGTGTTAATGTGGGAAAGTGGGGTCTGGGGTGGGATGCATCTCCCTGCTCCTATTATCCCCTGCCCTCTGCTCCCCATCGCTGAGTTCCCAGTGTCTGCTTCTCTGACATTTCCCTGTAAGAGGAAAGTGCTTGTTTATAATGGGCTGCTGGTTTTTATAACCCTGAGAATGGATCTCTGAGACATCCGCTTCTCTCCAGAGACTCAGAGGTCACATCAGTGCGAAGGAAATCTCTGACGAGAGCGACATCTATTTAAATAATAAAAAAAACTGTCTGAGATTGCATCAAGTCAAGGATGGGGGGAGGAGAGGAGAGGAAAGGGGGGAGGAAGAGAGAGAGAGAGAAGAGAAGAGAAGAGAAGAGAAGAGAAGAGAAGAGAAGAGAAGAGAAGAGACGAGACTAAGGACAAATGTGTTTGCCACACCAAGCAGTTTTTTCAATGTGCCTTTTTGAACCCACATGTTGGATGCACCTGGGGTGCTCCTTGAAAATATTACTTCTAGCATTAGATTGGATGATTTCTCAGCCATTTAGTGTGGAATTAATTATACAATTGTTGCTTTTTTAATAGAGAATCCAGATGATATTTTTTGCCAACCATTAAGTTCTATTGTTTTCTACACTGTCTTCTAGTCTTTTTTCAGACTTGGTTTGTGGCATATTTCCCCCTCTTACAATGCACACAGCACACACGCCCAGTGATACTGTAGTTATTCAGCGCTACTGTGCCTTTAGTTAGACCTTTCCTCCTTGTGGCTTTTGCCTCTAATTGCTTGCTGTTCAGCATAGAATGGCATTAGTGATGAGTTCTCCTTAATTAGTCAATTCTTGTTCTCTGGGGAATTGATTACTGGTTTCCTTATTATTTCTTTTACTTTAAAAGAATTATTTCTTTTACTTTAAATTATTTCTTTTACTTTAAAATTGTAATTTTGCAGTTAAAAATAAAAAAGAGGCAGCCAATAATTAAAGACCACCTGCCCCAAAGAGGAATTAAGTGACAAATCGTCAGTAACGTTGTGCTATGCTAGACAGCAAGCAATTAAAGGCAGAAACTTCAAGGACGAAGCTTTTAATTAATATTGTAAAGGCCCTTTGCTGATTCCAACTTACATTTGAGTACACATTATGAATGGAATTGGGCCATAGGGTTGGACAGTTGCCAGATAATATAGTGTTGTTGTTGTTGTTTTTTTATTATTATTATTATTATTATTATTATTATTATTATTATTATTATTATTATTATCATTATTATTTGTATACCACCCCATAGCCAAAGCTCTCTGGGTGGTTTATATAATGCCACATGCAACCACTGTTTTAAATTCATATGCTCCTGGGAGTTTTGAATACAGCTGGGGGGGGGGGACAGTTTCACAAATTGAGTGTGCAATCCTATGCATGTTTAGACAGAAAAAAGGCCTACAACTCACATGCATAGGATTGCAGCCTAAGTTTTTTTTTTTTAATAAAAAAATGTACTTAGCCTCAAAAAGGGCACTTTGTCACATCAAGACTATGAAATGTGATGCTTGCTGGCTTAATGCATCAACCTTTTGAACACATTTCTGCCTATGTCCCTGTTCCTCTCATAGCCTGAGGGCTAGAGCAACAATTGTCCCATCCAAATGGCAAAAATAATGAGTGCTATAGCGCTATGACATCTAAAACAAGAAAACCTGATTGTGTTCTGCGTGGGGTTGTAATGTTCCGGAGAAAGAGTCAAAACTGATACTGAAGGGAATAACTCCACCGCGATGTGATAGTACTAAACTGGATGTTGAGCAGGGTGAGGATGCTGGCAATCTTTCCTTCACTGCTGGCTTGCCTCAGTTCCTCCTATTGAATCGGGTATGGTTGGGAGTGTCTCACAACCACTAGTGGATCATGGGTCTAACAAGAGGGACATTTTCTTGCTTTCTACGAAAATAAAGGACTGAATCATAACTGAGTGATTTGCAGCTACTCTGTTGTATTACCCAGGCTATGCAAACTGCTCTATGCTAGCCTTCCCCCAACCCCAACCCCAGCCAGCCAACTCTCTTGCTGACATTACATCTGGTGCTTGATACCCAGAACCCATTGCTTTTTGTAATTGTGAAATCAAGTGGCTCTGATAAGATGTCTTTATCTCAGATCACACACACGCACAGCACAGTGCTCTGAAATGCAGATGTGTATATATGAGAAGAGAGAGAGAGAGAGAGAGAGAGAGAGAGAGAGAGAGAGAGAGAGAGAAGAGTAGTATGAAAAGAGAAAAAGGAGATTGCCTGGGATGACGTGGGAAAAACAACAGAGTAAAATGCAGAGGCCCTTCAATGCGGCATATGAAAGCTGCTGCGCCCCGTTTTTTTAACCACAAAAGAAAAATAATTATGATTTGTGATTGATGTTCACAGCTGTAGCTTTTCCATTGGGTAACAGTCAATAAACCTATCGCATTTATTTATTTGAACAGTGCTGCCCTTTGGTCTGATCTAGCAGGGCTCTTCTTATACCCTTCTGACATCATGACAATGCACCCACACATATATACAGATTTGCATGACTGCATGCAGCCATTTTAGTTACAGAAGCCATTGCCAACCATGGAGGCAAAAATAGCTGCACATGAAAAGATGTGTAACCACTTTTGCCTCTATGGTTGGCAATGGAGGCAAAAGTGGCTGCCAGTGTAGTGTAGTGGTTAGAGTGTTGGACTGGGAGTCAGGAGATCCGGGTTCTAGTCCCCACTCAGCCATGGAAAACTACTGGGTGACTTTGGGCCAGTCACAGACTCTCAGCCCAACCTACCTCACAGGGTTGTTGTTGTGAGGATAAAATGGAGAGGAGGGGGATTATGTACGCCACCTTGGGTTCCTTGGAAGAAAAAAAAAGCAGGATATAAATGCAATAACAAAGAAAGAAAGAAAGAAAGAAAGAAAGAAATGCCAATCCATTTTGAAATGAACACAGCATTTGCAGATAGAATAGGCAACCTGTGTTGTGAAAAACTTTAAATGCACTTGAAAGCCTGCCTCTCAAAACAGAACTGGAATCCCATGAAATTGTGGCTGACCCGTGTCTCAAAATGTCGGTAGTCGCTATGCAACTGCAAAGTGGAGGGTACGGGCAGGTTTTAAATGGGAAAGACAGTGGTCAGGAAGGATGGGGCTGAATCTTTCTTCTCCCCGCAGATTTTCCACCACAGCCCTCTTCTCCCAGGTTGTTTCTCCCACCCACAGAGCTCACTTCAGGTCTCTGAGTCTGGCTGGGAGAAGAGTCCATGCAGACCTAGGGTGGCTTCAGGGACGGATGAGAAATTATTTTCTGCTCATTTCCAAACTTGCAATGTGATTTGTGGACCAAACGAAATGTGTGTGACAGCATGCCATACATTTAAAAAACATGCATGTAAAAACAAGTGTACTTTTTAGGGATGTGCTCCACTTCTAATCGGACCGGCAAATTAGAAGCGGAGCGGGGGGCTTCGCCTGCCCTTAAGGCGGAGGTGAAGAGGATTGGGGGGCCGGCAGAGCGTGGCGAAGAGAATCGAGGTGAAGGAGGATCCTTCGCCTCGATCCAGAGCTCCGCCGGAAAGGTAAGTGGGGTTTACCGGGCCCTGCCGCTGTCGCTGTCGCCCATGCAGCGACAGCAGCAGGGCCTGGTAAACGCCCCCCCTCCTCTCCCTTACCTGCCTCTGTCCGTGGTCCGTCGGCGTCTTGCGGCCCAGACTTCCTGGTGGAACCGGGGGCTCAATTGAAGACGCCGACGGACCGCGGACGGAGGCAGGTAAGGCCCCCCTCCCCCTTACCGGGCTCTGCGGCGATGGGCGGCAGGGCCCAGTAACCCCCCCTATGGGGGGGGGGAACGGAGCTCCGATCCGGATCCGGAGCTCCGAGCGGAGCGGAGTGGGCATAGGTGGAGTGGGGGCGGGGCGGAGCGGCCCGATCCGAAAAATGGCGGGTCCATGCACACCCCTAGTACTTTTGAAAACTGTGCATGGATTTGCAGTAATCAGTGGGATTAATGCACTTTTCAAAGATGTGCACAAATGATAAATACATTTTGAAAAATACACTTGAAAACATGCTCGATTTTCATATGAAAGAAAACCAAAATCAAAAGTTCACAATCTGATACAGACTCAAGTCAGAATGAGTTTCAAGGTGGAATTTGTAGAACGTTGTTGAGCTCATGTTTTGCTGATTTGCACATCCCTAAAATTTAGGATCAGTGGTCAGTAGAAGGGGTTCAGTATCTCTCCTCTGCCTGTAACTTTTCCACTTGAAATCACACACATGCACACAGTGCTTTAGAGGTACTTGGTGGTGGGCTCCAGCCACATATGGCTCCACCGAGCAGTAGCTGCACTGAATGAATCTCCTGCCACCAACCCTCTTCCAGTCACTTTGTCTTCTCTGTTAAAGCTGATGGGACCCATAATCATTGTGCTGAGTGGAGTTCCTCCTGGAACTGTCTGAATCAAATGCTCGATTGATTTCTGAGCCTCCTCCTGCCAGCCGGGCCCATTTGAAGCTCCTTGCCTAAGTCAGCTCAGTGCACTCCGCTGCCTGCTTCTCTCTTTCTTTCAACTGTTGAGTTGGGTGAATAATTCATAAAAGAATAATTTATCTGGCTGATTTATTAACTTGACAAATGTCACCTCTTTCACTCCCCACAAATTGTCCACAAGCAGCTTATGGGCTTTCTTCAAATCAATGTGAATTTATTCACTAGACAATAATTTCTATTCATGAATACTTCTTCGGCTCATAGATTATTTCCAAATAGTTGGTTGTGAGCATTTCAGCCTTTTAAATCTGTCTGTTTCTTAGTTGGGCTCAGAGATCACGGAGCAGAATGGTGATTCCTCGCTGGTCAAGCGTTTCTGAATTGGCCTTTATGCATTAGCTTATTCTCTGGTGCTCTTCTAAAGCAGTGGTGGGCAGCCTGTGGCCCTCCAGATGTTTTGGCTTAGCCCTAGCCAGCATAGCTAATGGTAAGGGATGATGGAAGTTGTAGGCCAAAACAGCTGGAGGGCCATAGGTTGCCCACTACCATTTTAAAGGATAATCCTATCCACAAACAGCAATCCTGAAAGAGGCATGGAAGCAAATGATTGTAACAGTGAAGATGGATGAATGGAAGGTCTTTAACTAGTTAAAATATCAAGAGAACATATTTCCTAGTGCCCATCTGGTTCCATAGGGGTGGATGGAAGCCACCATTACTTCTTCTATATGCTGGGAAGAGAAAGCCCTAAATGTCCATTTAGAAAAGCCAAATATTTTGCACCTGACCCACCATGAGGGGGGTGAGACCAAAGAGGATCCAGATTCTTTGAGTGCCATCAAATCAAATGCCCCATGAAAAGGATCTATAGTGGGCACTGGGATTGGATATCCTAAGTACAGAGATTCCCTGTGGATCTCTGGTGTTCATAAAAGTTGGATTTATTTATTTATTTATGTAGTGCCATCTGCGAACATGGCACTGTACCTAATAAAACAACAAATTCCTGCCCCAAAGGCTTACATTCTAATAGTTATCTTCCTCCGCCCCGTTAAGTGTTTGATGATGGTCTGTAGGATGCTAACATTTGAGAGTGGTTTGCTGGCTCAGAAGAGTGAAGGCTCCTGTCATTAAAAAAACTGGAGTGAAGGGTAGAGTTTTAGATATCTAAAGCCAGTGAAAGAAGCCAAAAGAGAAGTCCACACATTTTTGCTTGGCTGCCCCTAACCACTACCCTCATTTATTTATTTATTTATTTTATTTATTACATTTTTATACCACCCAATAGCCGAAGCTCTCTGGACAGTTCACAAGACTCTTCTGCGTGGACTAGAGTATTCAGGGGAAGGGAAGCGTTTTTCCTCATATCATGATTGTTTTTGGAGCAGGCTATTTCTGCCTGCCCCAAAGCTCAAACAGATACGAGAAACCCCCATCCTACCTCAGGAGAGGCGAGGTGGGGGTCTGTCATATCATGCTAAATGGGGCCTTCACGAGAGGGCCCTGGCAAGTGAATTTGTAGGTGCTGGAGAGAGGCTTGGTAGGTGTGGTGCTGTATTGTTTTAGACCAGTATCTATTAGGGCACAACTCAGTTCAGTGCTTCAATGCTAGTAGAAACTGTCAGAAGAATCCCTGAGAGAAAACTTTCCATTGCTTTTTACAGCAGGACGGCAGTAGTGGCGCGCCCCACATGGCTTGTGCTAGTCTTTTATCTGCAGCGTGGACAGGTGGGATCTGCCCTAGGCTGAAAATCCCAGCAGGCATACACAATCCTTAGGGCTGCATCGTACATTATCCCCCCACCTCCACCCCCCAGACACATACAAACTCTTTTACATATACCCCTAAAATTGTCACAAATGCCACACTCTACCTGCCTGCATCGGGAGGTTAGATTGGCCACAGCGTCCTGCCTCCTGTGCCTGTGGGGGGCGGCAAAGGCAGTATCGCAATGCAATGTGAAGTGGCCCCTCAGTGGGAGGATGCAAGTTCTTGAGTCCCAAAGAATTCAGTGGGCAGAACGATAAGCCTGAGTCTAAGCTAAGAAAGGTTCTGTGAAACCCTCAAGCTTCTTTGGTCCACTCAACAGAAGTTGATGTTGTCCTGACTGTATCCTTTGGAGAAGAACATAGTGCAGGACACTTTGGGTGTTGTTGTTGTCAGAATCCCAGGTGACCTCTCTGTCTTTTTGTCAGTGCGACAGGCTTCGAAACTCTTCTGCAGATGTCAGCAGCGCTCCGCGCGCAATGGTCCTCTAGCAGACCTTAGGCAGGAATGATCAATTGGGCCGGTTGTCGTAAACATTCTACAAAAACAAAGCAGTGTGATATTGCGGAACGGAATTGCAGCCATGTTCTGTGAGACTGTTTTCATCTGTAGGTTATTTATATAACAACAGGCATGTGAGATAGGGAAAGGAATCTGGCTCTTCTACATAAGTTGAAATGCTAACACGGGTAAGAAGCTGATGAGGAATCAGGACGAACAAAGAAAGAAAATTAAAGAAAGGGGAACAGTAAATTCCAAGCACTGGGCTGTGGTTTGCCCTTTTTAAAAAAAATCCTCTTTTCCATGGAAAAGAGCAGCATTGACGACAGTTTTCTAGAAAAGTAAGATCCATAAGGACAGTCCAAGTAGCTCAAACAGATGGCATCCTATCCCTTGACAGTAGGCAGGGCCAGCCCTATTGTGGAGGGCAGTAGGAAGGAGTTGGAGGACAGAAATGTTTGCTGTGCCGCCTGCCCTGTGTGTCCCCTAACCAAGCCTGCTGACTTCAGGTGCAGTGGAGGATGCTGTCCCATCTCTTGTCTTAAAGTAAGATTCAGCTGCCAATCCTGATGATTTTTGTACATGGAATGGGGGGGGTGTGTCACCTTGTGGGTTTGTTTTGCCTCAAGCAGCAAAATGTCTTGGGCAGGCCCTGATGGTAGGCTGTCCCAGTTGTTTTGAGAAGAAGATTGTCATGGATTGTCAAGAGAGAATTCTAAATAGTGTCATCTTCCTGTGGTAGTAGTCTGATGGAAGTATTGGCACCCCCAGCAGAAGAACTTACCTCCCAACAAGGAGGAAAAGGACTGGTGTTGGGGTTGTAAAGTGGCAACCCTAGTGCCCACCCCCATTGTTGAATGCTCTCTCCAGTGATGTTCGCCTAGTGCCACCATTGCCTGATGCTGATGATTGGTGCCAGGTTAACACTTTCTTCTAGACCCAGGCATTTGATAGCATTTGATGGAGCTTCTCAATTCAATTGTTTTATTGGGTCTTAGCATTTTAATTTTTTTAACTGTTCTATTTATTTATTATTTATTAATTATGTTTTTATACCGCCCAATAGCCGAAGCTCTCTGGGCGGTTCACAAAAATTGTTTTAACTCTGCTTGACCCAGTTCAGATGACACACTAAGCCACAGTGGTTAAGCATTTTGAGCTAAACGTTGACCCTGTTCACCACAGTGATTATGGCTTAGTGATCATGTGAACCATGACTTTGTATGTCATGTGAACCATTCCTAATCACAGTGGTTTAAACCATGGTTTAAATATGTACACTAACCATTTGCTGCAAAAAGGTTGGCAGCATAACCATGGCTTAGCGTGTTGTCTGAACAGGCCCTTTATCTTTTAACCCCTGCTGTAAGATGCCTTGCACCTTGTTTTTAGAGAAAAGTATCTAATAAATTCAATAAATAATAATGATGGTGGTGGTATTCTTATCACCTTGTGCTGATAAGCAGTGCTGGCAGGAAATTGAAGTATCTCCTAATATTTTTCAGCAAGTTGTCTTGCTTCCATGGGTGCCTTCTGTCATGGTGATTTGGGATGTGAGAGGTTAAACTGTAAATTAATACATAAATTTGTAGGGCCTGCCACTTAAGAGGGCCTTCCTTCCTGTGAAGCATCATGAAGCAGTCTTTTGAGGCAGAACATTCGGGACAGGTTGCCATTTTCGTACCTCGAGTATATTGTACCATTGAAGAAAGAGAGAGAGCACTCCAGTTCATCAGTCCCAAGTGGGTAGGTAGGCAGGTGTTGACTTGTTGCTTCAGGTGTTAAAGTGACTAACATCAACACTGGCTACATAAACTTGCTACACCACCCCTCTTTCCCCTTTGGTACTGGTTCCATACAAATTCCTTTTACGTGGTCCTTCCAGAACTCCACCCACCGCTCCTGTGCAGAACACACTTCCTTTTTTAAAACAACAACAACAACAACAACAACAACAACCTCATTTCTCCTGCTGCCAGCGCACTGCCACTTATCATAGACTGTTGTAGTATGTTTTTCAGCCTTCCCTTGTGGATGAAACCTTTTCCTTTTCCAGTTTGCTGATTTCTTTTTAAAGGTTACCCTAGCTGAAATATGAACCTATAATCCCTGGTTTTGGAGGGCAGCCCCTCTTCCGTTATGTATTTATGCTGTACCAGCTGGGCTTTTTTGTTGTTTTGTTTTGTTTTTTAAAAGAGTGTTTATGGGGTTTGTGGTTATTTCTGAAGACTGTGGTCTAAATATTTTTTCCCCTGCAACCCTTCCCCTCTTTTTAATCAGCTCATACCAATAGCGTAATTCCATTCTCCCCCCCCCCTCCACACACACACATCTACATTCATTTTATTCAGAGTCTGGCATTTAACAGTCATTGTAGCCAGTATGCCCAGTATTTAAAAGAGGAAGCCGGATTGGGGAGGGAGGCTGAACAACTCTTTTCTTATTCTGCACAATTCCTTAATCTTGAGTGATTTGGCTTCACAGCCCTCTCTTGTTCTTTACTAATTTAGCATCCAGAAGTCCTAGCCGTTAGTCTAAAGTAAAACACTCTGAATAACTTTAAAACACACACACACACAGTGTGAATACTATGGGAGTTAAGTGCTTTAAGCCCTGGTGTGAACACACTTTGAGGGCAATTCCAGACCAAAGGGCCAGTGCGTTGTCTGACACCTGCAACACGCCCATGAAAACTGGGCTGATCACTGTACAGATCACCGCTGGTCCAAACAAATTAACAGAATCAACGAGCATGGGTGGTAGAGCTCCTTTGGCACCAGGCCGGCAGCAGTAGCAAACCAACACCCCTGCTTCTGTCGGTACGCCTGCTGATATTTTCTGCTCCACTTCCTATTCTGCTGGTAGCCATCGTCTGGAAGCACCCTGAAATTCTGCTACATATTACCAGGGGTGGTGTGAAGGGTAGGCATAGCTGGGTACCTGCTGAGGCCCCACAGCCCAGCAGGACCCCACTGAGAAGAGTCCCCTGGAGTTGCTTCTACTCTCCATCATTGCTACCTGCATGTTCACCTGCCTCTCACTCTGGCCCAGACAATGAGCATGGCTAGACAGGGCGATATCCTGGGGAACACCCCGGGATTGTCCCTGTGCGCCCACATGATGCACAGGGGACCCCGGGAGCAGGGAGGGATGATCCCTCCCTTGCCCTGGGATATCGCCCTACCCTTTAGTTGCATTTTTTCCCCACAGTCTCAGGATGATCCCGAGACCACGGGACGTGTGGCCCACCATCGCAGTTTCGTCCTGGCTCCTTGCGAGGAGCCGGGAGGCGAGCACGGGGCATGGAGCTCTTCAGGAGCTCCGTGCCCATCGGGGGTGGAGTGGGGGGAACAGGAGGTGTTTTTTTTTAAAGAATGTTTTCGGTGGAGCGCTCCTGCGCTCTTTCTCGATTAAAAAAAAATGGTGGGCACAACGTCCTACGTCCTTCTGGGACATCGCATGCCGCGTGTAGACTGAGGGGTGGATCTCACATGCATAATACTGTGAGATCCTCCCCCTAGACATGCCCAATTGTGGTGGTGAGAAAGAGAAGCAGTAGGTGCCCCTGCTTTCTTACTCACTGGCTCTCAAGCAAGCAAATGGTAGCAATGAGGAGGAAGAGGAAGTGGAGTGATAGCAGCTAGTGAAAAATGGTTGTGAGAAGGCAGACTCACTGAGGGAAGGGGACCATGGAGACTGCCTTGCTCAAAGCTCTCCAAAACTCAGAGCAGGGACTGCATGTTACCATCGGAATAGCTTTTTGTAGGAGAGAGCCTATGGTGCTCTCACATTTTGTAACAGAGGCAGCACCTGTAGTCATTTGTGAGGATTGCTGAAGTGATAAACCAGTTTTGTCACAGCTTGGCTACAGTCCACAGGTACTTCATTAACAGCACAATCCTATACCTGCCTGCTCAGACATAAGTCCCATTAAATTCAAGGGCAGCTATTTCCAGGTAAGTGGACTCAGGACTGCAGCCAAAGCTGTTTAAAGGTGTATCCTTGGCTTCTATCTGATTTCATAGAAATGGCAGCACAATCCTATACATGAGCACTCAGAAGTAAGTCCTACTGAGTTCTGCCAGTAAGTGTGCATGGGATTGCAGCCTAAATGGCATAAACCTGATTCCCAGGCTGTGGCACTTCAGTGCTCAGTTCTCACAGTTTAGATCTAAGGATGAACAAGAATTTCATTTCAATTTGGAAGTCACTCAAAAAATGCCTTGTCCACAACCACAAACACCAACAGGCATGCATGTTTGCAAATTTCCAAACTTGTGTTTGCATTCAAAAAGTGTCTATTTAAAAAGAAAAGATGGGGGGAAAGCACTTTGGAGCATGCATTTTTACGCACGCAAACACACACACACGCATTTTATAAAAATAAATAAATATACATTTTCACACATTACCCAATGGGGGCGGAATGTGCACTTTTGAAAAATATGCACAGAAATGAGCCCTTTCCCCACTTGAATGAGCCCAAAAACAGAAATGGCAGTGAGCCATCATGGGTTTTGAAGTGGGCTTTGGAGAAATTTGTCGAGCTTGAAAATCGCTGGTTCTCCCATCCCTACGTCACAAATGCATCCTGGCATTTTCCATAATCAGGCCATGCAGAAATAAGCTCTGAAGTGGGAAATTTTAGTTAGTCTGTGAGTGTGCTTTGCGGGGGGAGGGCATGCATGGAAAATAGTTCTATAAGCAAGGCAGGATCTACACTACTGCTTTATACCAGTTTACAACAGTACTGACAACTGTTGAGGCCCAGGACTCACTCCATATATCATTATCAAATTGCTTTCAAAATATTATATAAATGTATATAAGTGTAGATCTGGCCCAAAAGACCCCCATTCTGCAATCAGGATTATGGACCTTAAGATAGAGTGATCATATGAAAGGGAGGACAGGGCTCGTGTATGTTTAACAGTTGCGTCGAAAAGGGAATTTCAGCAGGTGTCATTTGTATACACGCAGCACCTGGTGAAAATCCCTCTTCATCACAACAGTTAAGGCATGCAGGAGCCCTGCCCTCTTTTGTATCTGGTCACCTTAGTATAGCTCCTGCAGCTTTAACAATTGTGACAAAGAGGGGATTTCACCAGGTGCTGCATGCATACAAATAACACCTGCTGAAATCCCCTTTTCAACACAACTGTTAAACATACAGGAGCCCTGCCCTCCTTTCTGTATGGTCCTCCTAGCTTAAGACCATTTGTAGGAATCCATTTACATCTACAAAGTTTTTTCCCTCTGGAAAGTTGTTAAATTTGCATTGTATTTGCAGTCCTACTGAGGGTGCCTCTTTGTGCCAGGGCTGCATTCTGGCACGCATGGACCAATGGAGATGAGAGAGCAGAGGGAAACCCATCCTGCCCTTTCGATCATTGCTTGCTGTTTAGATCATTGTCTGTTCTCCTGCCAGAGTCTAAACGGGATTCCCATAACCAGCCAGGCTTGTGCCAGACTGGCTACCCCCATCATCTCTTCCCGCCCCTCCAATAGCTCCAACGCCATCTGGAGTTGATTGATAAACTGTTTTCAGCACTGAGGCTCCTTCAAAGCTTCATTGCATCCTGTGGGAGGAGCAAGGGAGAAGGTCGTGGCAGCAGCAGGAGGAGGAGGAGAGATGCAAGTCTTCTCAATAAAACTGCTGTTTCGAGCACTAGACTCAAAAGTTATGAAATGAGGCCGGAGGAGAAGACAGCTCCCTCCATCCACACAACCACTGCAGGCAAACTTCAGCTTTGGTTGGCTTAAAACGTCTGTTTCTGAAGAAGGGGCAATATAAAGAAGAATGAGCGAACAGAACCATAGAGCAATAAACAGAACAAGTGGCCAAGGGAAATATAACTCCTGTTACTAGGAATTAGTGCAGGAGGAGGGTGCAAAACACACTGGATGGAATGGACTGGGCAAAAGAATCATGTTCCAGGGTCAGGAAGGTGTCCAATACTCTTATTCGATGAGATGAATGGTGAGTCTCGCCTGGTTTCATCCTGAACAGAGCTTTTCGTCCATTCAGGATCAGTGTCAGCGGTCAGGACTTACTTTAAAACATTGATGCCGATGGTCTGGGAACATCTGAGGGTTTTGCATTGGTGGAGCTAAGCAGGTGCGCATTTGATCAGCTCCTGAAATGGGACACCACTGGGGGTGGGGAGCAGGATGGAAAACTGGTTCAATGAGGCTTACTTAAGTGGCCAGTCCACCACCTAATCTCAGATGAATTTTGAGATTCTTTATTTTATTTATTTATTACTTTTCTATACTGCCCAATCGCTGAAGCTCTCCAAGCAGTTCACAAAAATTAAAACCACAGTGTAAAATACAATACCAAATGCAATGGCTTAAAAATGCCATATAAAAGTGCAATCAGAGTAAAACCCTAGCAGCAGTGCAGAGATTTAAAATGGAATAGATTTAAAACAGCAGAGCTAAAAACTGGAATGCTAAAATGCAAAAAATGCCTGGGAAAATTGAAAGGGCTTCACCTTGCGCTGGGAAGAGCGCAACGTAGGTGCCTGGCAAACCTCTCTTGGAAGCTCATTCCATAGCCAGGGTGCCACAGCAGAAAAGGCCCTGTTCCTGGCAGTCACCTGACTCACTTCTTTTGGCAGGGGCTCCTGGACAAGGACCCCTGAAGATGACCTTAGGGTCCAGGCAAGTACATATGGCTGGAGACGATCCTTCAGGTAACCTGGCCCCAGGCTTTGAATGTTAATGCTGAATTCTTAAATTAAGTGTGAATGGAAAAGCTAGAATCAGAAAGGAAACTCTTCCAGAAGACCACACACACACACACACACACGCCCCTCCAGTCCTTCACATCTTTCTACAAAAAAAATCAGGGTGGGGTTTTGTTTTTTTGTTTTTTGGTTATCTCTCATCTGTAGCCAATGAATGAGGCAGGTAGCTTTAGGGCAAGGAGAATAACTGTGTGAAAGGGGAACCACTTGCTAGCAGGTCTCCCTCCAGTGGCAGCAGAGGGGTTAGGAAAAGAATGCATTGCTGCTCACTACATGATATGTAGTGAGCACTATTCAATAGATGCCCTAAGGCAGAGGTTCTCAAACGGTGATCCATGGACTATTGGTGGTCCGTGAGTTTCATTCAGGTGGCTTGCAGAAGGGTTAGTGTTAGGGGCCAGATCTACACCATGGAGGATATTGCACTCGGTATATAAAAGGCAAGAGCCACACCATGCAGGATATTGCACTGTGAACGCAGCATGAAAGCAGTATATGGAATGTGTCAAGGGCCCCGACAGTTGCCAGTGCACTTCAATACCGCTATAAAGCAGTAGTGTGGCTCCTGCCTCTTATATACTGCTTTCATACCATTTTCATAGTGCTATATCCAGTTTGGTGTAGATCTGGCCAGGGTGGTGTGAGGCTTCAAGTGGCGTGAAGCTCTTGCTGCAACTGCCTGCTGGCCACACTTCCTTTGAATGCCTTGGTTTGCCTTGCAGGTGAGACAAAATTTTGCATCACTCCAAAGGCATTCCAGGAAGTGCAGCTGACCGACAGGAAGCCTGTGATTGGCACAAGGTGTTTTTTGTTTTTTTGTTTTTTTAAAGTAGTAATGCAAGGAAAGAACTGAAAACCCTCTGCCACTTCATAAAGTTAAGTAGAGTAGTTGCAACAATCCCACACACGCACAATTTCACTGAAATTTCTTCCCCCACACCCCCAAGAAATCAGTCCCTGTTTTCTCAGCTGGAGAACATTTTCAGGAAACTTGAGTGGGGATTTTGGCCCAGTCTTAACATAATCTGAAAAGCCTGCTGGGATTTGAGACCACGAGGGGCAAACTGTCCTGCTTGCCTTTATTTTTCCCTTTATTCCAGGTTAAGGGGCACAGTAATACATCTGCAGAAATTGGGCGGGAGAATTTAGGGAGAGGAGTACCTTATCATGCCAGAATGAGTGAGATTGGGCCAGGTTTCCAGGGTCCAGAGCATAAGTGTGGAGGGTCGTACTTGGGGGAAACCCCACATAAATATTCTCTTTGCAATGTGCCTGGTTGCCTTTTATGGTGCCATTTCAAAGGTCCTCCTCTGGCCGTACAGTTCTAGGGAGGTGCAGTGATCCAACAGGGACGGTGCGCATACTGTGCAGCTGGGTTGCTTTGCTCTGTAGTACGTGCGTTTTCCTTCGATTGTCAGCATATGTTTCTGAAGTGCTTTGAGGTCCTTGGGCACAGCACTACCCAAGTGTTAATTATTATGATTTATTACAGTGTCTGGCTGGCTGTGGGATAGCCAGAAAAGCTCCTACAATACTGAAAGCAAACTGTAAAGGTTGGGAGGAATTAAGCAACAGGCGCATGTAGCAGAAGGGATGTCAGATCCCCCATGTGTAAACAGCTGCCATACCTGTTCTTCGCTACTTATTTAGGCAATGTTTTTGTACTTCATTTCTGACTTGACATCGTTACTCCATTTCTTGAATCTCTGCACCTATGTAAATAAATAAGCCCAGTCTAGGTATGTCACTAGGATGACCTTGGATCAGTGCTAAGTCCAGGTTTTTGAGGGCCCTGGGCAAGACACCTTCAAGTGAGTCTACCTTCTCACCACCACTTTCACCAGCTTCTATTGCTCCTCATCCTCTTTGCATGACAGGCAGAGGGCCGGTGAGCAAATACAGAGTGGCAACTACTGCTCTGCTTCTCACCACCATCATGGTTTGGGCCAGAAGAGAGGCAGGTGGACAAATTGGTTACAATGATTGCAAGTAGGAAGAGGAGAAGCAACTCCAGGGAGCTTTTGTCAGTGGGTCCTGCTGCTGGTACCCAACCATGCCAACACTTTGATGTTTGCCCTGCCTTGGATCCAATTCCACCTTGCATTCTGAAAGATAACTTTTTTATGGATAGTTTTCACCCCCTGTTTTAGAGGCCTTTGATTGGTTCTGCTTAGTGATTTGCTGAAATCTTGCATTCGGCAGTTACATGTGCCTAAGGACAATTGATTTCAGTGGGACCTCAGCCTATGTTACTGGCAAGGAGAGCCAGTGTGGTCTAGTTGGTTAGAGTTTTGGACTGGGAGTTGGGAGATCTGGGTTCTAGTCCCCACTCAGCCAGGGGAGCCCACTGGGTGACTTTGGGCCAGCCACAGTCTGTCAGCCCAGCCTACCACACAAGATTGTTGTTGTGAGGATAACAAGAATAGGAGGCTTATGTATGCTGCCTTGGGTTCCTTGGAAGGAAAAGCTGGATATAAATGCAGTACATAAGTAAATAAAAACTCTGAATTTTACTTACCTGGCCAGAATTTTATCCAGGTAATTTTACTCACCTGGCCAGAATTTTTATTGCTACCATAGGAGGTCATAAAGCCAAAGATGAGGTGGAATTTGTGTTTGCAGTATTTTCTCTGTATAATGCAGACATATGTCTGGCAGTCCATGCTTAAACTTGCAGCAAGGCATTCCCTCTAGGGCACTTTGTCCATGCTCAGAAGTACTTTGTACATGCTCAGAAGTAAAAAAATAAGTCTCTTTGCCTAAAAAGAAGTGGTTTCCCTTCACAAACGAAAGGTCTTTTGCACATGCTCAGGGATACTTTCCCCATGGGTCTTTTTGTATGGGAGAGAGTTCACACACACCCATAAAACAAAACTTGGCAACACTAGTAATAGCTCAACACAATATTGCAGATGTGTTTAACTGCATGACTGTAGAACCAAGCAACCTGCTTCATGCCAACTTGCGTAAAAGTGGCTGTTTTATAATCAAATTCCTTCTCTCCCTTCCTCTTGAAGGAAATACAGGATGGTGACTGAAGGGTTAATCAAGAGCCAGGGTGATTCTGTATGGAGAGCAAGTTTCATGTGAGGCCAAGTGTACATGCACACACACAAACACACACATCACACCACACACAGAGAGCCGTGTTTTGATTCGATTCCCTGCCCCCACCCGTGTGACTGAAGCTCTGTGTTTCCCAAGCATTTAGGCATAAGAGGAGTTCTGAGGGTTATGCGAAAGGGAACTGACCCAGATCACATCTGTTACTGGGGCTTCTGATATTCACAAGCTGAGAGTGACTTAAAGGCTCAGGGGGGCAAGAAAGGAGGTTGATGAACATTTCTCCTGACCTGATAATTAATTATATCCTATGTGGGACAAGGACTCTTGCTGAAGAAGTGATCCATATTTCTGTGACTTCCTATGAAACCTTTGTATTCATCAGGAAGTGTTCAGATCCTCCCCAATTTACTCTGAGAGCAATCAGAGTAAAAAAAAAACACCTAAAAAACCACAAAAAGATTCAAACAACATTTAAAATAATGTTTTGAGGCTTACTTGTGAATTGGGCCCAGAGTAATGAAATAGGCATATTTGGGGCAGCAACCTTGACAAGCATTCAGATCCTAGCAACAGTGTCGGTTCCAGGTTTTGTTTTGTTTTGACAGGACAGGGATCCTTGGGCAAGAGGTCTTCAGTGTTGGTCCTCCTTCCCTGAGTTTTTGACCTCCTCCCTGCTTCTGTCACAACTGTGTATTCCTTTGCCTTCTCTCTCTGGCCGCAATTTGCACTACTACCCAGTAGGCGAGGACAAGGCAAATGGAGATTGCTGTTCCTTCCTCTTGCTGCTTGCAGGCTTGGAGAAATCAAGAGAACAGGTAGTGATAGAAAGGAAGAATAGCAGCAGGGGTAAGCTACAGAGGTTGGCAGTGAGCCCACTGCTGTGGAGTGGACCTTAGCAGGTGCCCAGGAAGGCCAACTCCTAACGCTCGCCTTTGTCGGTGAAATAAAAGCACTACGTTTTAAAAGGAGGCACAGAAGCTTTGGGATTCACAAAGACACACAGAGGGATGTCTTGGGCACTTCTATTCTGCAGATCAGGGCTGGATCTCTGGAGGAAAAATAATCCCCCCTGTGACACTTTGGCAGTGCTGCTCCCGTCACACTCTGACCTAAGTTCAAAAATATCTGGAAATGAAAGCGATTGAAAAGCAAATTATTTCCAGATTTCTTTGAACTTCAAAAGCTGGGTTTCCTCCCTCCCCGCCTTCAGGTGGACTCTCCTTTAGTAAAACAAGCTCTTTATCCTCTACCTCTGCGAGGGAGGGAGCGGGACAGGATGATTCTTCATGGAAAAGCAGCAACAGATAAAAAGGTGTTAGCCATGAGAGGCAACTCTAAAAATGTAGTTAGAAATGAATAATGGGAAGGGAACTCCGCATGCGATTGGAACACCTTGTTTTTCCTCTCTGTGCGTATTACAGATGTGTCCACATCCTCTCATGCATCCTGGGGACAAACAATGACTGGACTTTTTCTTTTTTTATCAGTGCCCACTACCGCTCTGAATTCCAGGTACTGCAGTGAGTTCTAGGCCCCTTCACTTTCCATCTGGCAAGTGTCTCTTACTCAAAGTGGAAAGGAAAAACCTTTCTCCATCTTCTGCCTGCCTGCCTGCCTGCCTGCCTGCCCCTCTCCCTCTCCCTCTCTCCCTCTCTCAGCTTAAGTGAGAGATTCCAAAAGTGCTGGGCAGAGAGATGAAATTTTCTTGGGCAAAGCTTTGCTTTTGTTTATTTCAAATCTGGTATGCTGGTGCACTTCTGAATCTATGTGCACCCTCCCTCTCCACCAGTCCCTCCTTCAAAACCTGCACATTGCAGCAACACGATGGTTGGTCATGTGCACTTCCCTCAAGCCCTGGCAGCAGAGGGAAGAGCTCAGTCACCAGCCCTGGGCCACTGGGGAAGAGGGTTTATGTGACAACCTGGCCCGCACCATTGACACACCAGAGCCAGATCTACACCAAGCAGGATATGACACTCTGAAAACATTTTGAAAACTGCATATGGAGTGTGTCCTGGGACCCAACAGTTGTCTCTACTGTTATAAACCTTTTATTTATTACATTTATATAATGCCCCATAGCCGAAGCTCTCTGGGCAGTTTACAAAGGTTAAACACAGTGAACATTAAAAACAAATAAACAAAAATTAAAAACCCATCAAAAGCATAAAAACAACAGTATCCATTTAAAACAACTATTCTGGGGTCAGTTAAAAACTCAGCATATGTTGTTAACAGCCTGGGAGAAGAGAGAAGTCTTGACCTGGTGCTGAAAAGATAACAATGTTGGCACCAGGCGAGCCTCGTTGGGGAGATCATTCCATAAGTGGGGGGCCACCACTGAAAAGGCCCTCTCCCTTGTTGCCATCCTCCGAGCTTCCCTCGGAGTAGGCACTTAGAGGAGGACCTTCGATGCTGAGTGTAGTGTACGGGTAGGTTCATGTCGGGAGAGACGTTCCACCAGGTATTGTGGTCCCAAGCCGTCCCAAGTTTTAAAGCAGTAGTGTGGATCCTGCCCAGGCATTTTCCTCCTGCCAAACAAGGGACTAACAAAGAGGGGGCGGGACAAGCAAGGGAGAGGCAGAGGAACTGGAGTGGGGGAGATGGGTGACTGAGGGACGCAGGAAGCGAATGGGGGGGGGAGGAAGAGGATGGGGCAATGTCCTTCTCTTTCGCCCTTTGTTCTCCCTTCCCCAGCTTCTTCAGTTTCTTGCAGTCAGCCACTTATTACGGCCATGCTCTAGCTGGAGAGAGCCATCTTGACTTCTAGTAGGCATTCAACCTCTCCTCATGAAGAAAATATTTCAAGGGGGAGCAGGGGGAAGAATCTCAGAAAGCTTTATAGGCCCATATTTGGCTATATTCATGATTAAACTGTAAAAAAAAAAGAGCAGTGTATTTTAAGAGCATTTGTTGTGATTACTTTTTGGACTTGGCAAATGATGGATCTGTTTCTGCCATGGATGCTGTGCATTGACCCCAGCTTATTTCGCTAGGGAGCACAGCCTCTCACAAACTTACACCCTGAGATGTTCTAACACTGCTATCAAAATTCACCCATTTAGATAGGATGGATGAGTGAGTAAATTATAGTAAAATAAATTGTATTAAATGTTGTTGCAGGTCAGCTGACAGATATTGTCAAATCCTGATGTTGTATGCCAACTGTTACATATTGCCAAATTTGTGGACTCTTAATGCAAACTTTTATGTCAATCATCGATGACAAATATCAAGAGTTTGGTGAATATTTGTATACCCTGATAATGGTTGGCAAACATTGGCTATAGTCATGCATCCACCTGCCCAATGGAAGAATCCTCTTCTGGACCCTCAGGGGAGATGGCTTCAGATCTTCCCCGTAGAAAGTTCTGTTCTTGAGTAAGAGGGGGTGTTAGCCACCACCCAGCCCCCCAAAATGCCTGAAGGTACAGGCTAAAGCCCTATTTACATATGCAAAGGGGGAGGGTGGGAAGGGGAACTATAGAGCAGGAAGGGGTACAAGGGGGCCCATCACACAAGCCGCAACACTGTGGCACCCCATGGTTCACTTACCCCTCCCAACTCCATGGATAAATTGGTGTCCTCCTGCCACCAGGTATCCTAGTGTTGCAGTGGGGAAAGGAATGCACCAGCTGCTGCAGTTGTCACTATGTGATGGCTACCATTGAAAAAGTCTGCACTAGCTAGAGCATTGCTGAAAGTAATGGATGCTCTTGCTGGCCATCTCACTGGTCCACCATTTTTTTCTGTCCATGCAGCTTCCTCAAACTATGAAGTTCTCATCATGCAAACCACCATCCCTGTTCCATTAGGGTGACCATATGAAAAGGAGGACAGGGCTCCTGTATCTTTAACAGTTGCATAGAAAGGAAATTTCAGCAGGTGTCATTTGTATATATGGGGAACCTGGTGAAATTCCCTCTTCATCACAATAGTTAAAGCTGCAGGAGCTATACTAGAGTGACCAGATTGAAAGAGGGCAGGGCACCTGCAGCTTTAACTGTTGTGATGAAGAGGAAATTTCAACAGGTTCCCCATATATACAAATGACACCTGCTGAAATTTCCTTTTCAATACAACTGTTAAAGATACAGAAGCCCTGTCCTCCTTTTCATATGGTCACTGTGATGTTTTACTGCTTATGACTATGTTATTAAGTATAAAGTATAAGAATTTATTAAGGTTTGCGGAGTTCTAAGTAAGTACTCACTGTATGGTTGTTGCAGATTGGTAAGTATGAACAATAGAGAGGAGAATGAGGGGAGTGCTGATTGGATGTTTGTGTAGAGCATTTGGATTGGCTGTGAGAAGGGGAGGACTATGGAGAATATATATATATATATATATATATATATATATATATATATATATAGGCTGCTTCTGAGCAGAGCAGGTATGGAATGCATTTGAATAGAGACAGGAAGGGTCTCTGTGTTTGTTGTTTTGGTGGATTAGAGTGTGGGAATGAGAACAGTGTAGTTTAGAAAGGGGTAGAGTAGGTAGGAGTACTTGAAGTTATATATTGTGAAACATTAAAGTGAAGTAACCTAAGAAACCATTACGCTTTGTGCTCTGAAACCATACGCTTGTCACTGAGAGAAACCAATAAGCTTTGAAACTGCATAATCATCTTGTAAGATAAATAATGTTCATTTAAACCTGGTGTGGACATTGGAGTACCTGGGGAAGGGTGCAGGTAATTATATGATGGCAGCGAAAGGGAGAAGATTGGGTCAAGGGTGCTGATCTGTGCTGCTGTGGGGGCCTAAGCAGAAGTAGGTGTGCCACAGGGACAGAGTTGGCATCTCCAGCCCTGATGAGTGCACCTGAGTCACAAATGAAGTAAAGTGATCCAGATGTAAACTCAGTGGAGGGTGAGTGTCACAGTCACCCTACATTACCCAGACTGCAGAAGGTGGGTGGGTACTTGAACTATCATGAGGGGTTGGGGGACACACACACACATGACATGCGAACCCACCATAGATTATGTTTTTAAGTGATCCTTGGTGGGTTAGCATGGCATCTGAACAGTCCCTAAGACTATGGCCAGGCAAAAGAGTGCCTGCTTGCAGAAAACACCTTCTCAAGTGTAAAGGCCTCCTCATGAGTAGGACTTTTCCCAGAGAACCTGTGATGAACTGCAGCTGAGTCCTGGGTGAGGCTCAGGGAGTTAAGGCTACATAAGCCTTCAGTTCCAATCCAGCTGCTGCTGGAGTGAGGTCTGTTGGTGTCTTGATTTTTTTGCTTCTTGTGCTGTAGAGCTTCTGTTAAGATCCTGCTTATTGGACTGTTTGTTTTGGGCTGTTTGCCTATGTTCACCTCACACCCTTCTCCCGGATCACTCTCTGCTTGATTGGTAACCTTGTATTACTGACCTCAGCCTGCCTTTGACTAGGCTGGTCATATGAAAAGGAGGACAGGGCTCCTGTATCTTTAACACTTGTACTGAAAAGGGAATTTCAGCAGGTGTCATTTGTATATATGGGCAACCTAGTAAAATGTCCTCTTCATCACAACAGTTAAAGCTGCAGGTGCCCTGCCCTCTTTTAAATCTGGTTACAGTATAGCTGCGGTATAGCTCCTGCAGCTTTAACTTCACCTGGTGCAACATGCATAAATTGACACCTGCTGAAATTCCCTTTTCTATGCAACTGTTAAAGATACAGGAGCTCTGTCCTCCTTTTCATATGGTCAACCTACTTTAACTTTACTAAAAGGATTTGCCCCTAGCTTGCTTCAGGGCTAAACCTGAGCCAACCATAGCAGGAAAGATTGGCATGGTTCTTGAAGAGAATGTTTTGCACAAATATGTTCCAGCTCTAGATTTTTACCCTTGGCATGTATAGTCCCAAATTCAATCCCTGGTAGAGATTGAGCTAGAGTTAGAAAAAACTGTGCCTGAAAACCTGTAGTGCAGCTGCCAGTTATGGTTGGTAATACTGTGCTAGAGGGACCGATAGTCTTTTAGCTAGTGCAATGGAGGTGCTGCTAATAATCAAATGTGGAGGGAATTCCTACCTCCTACCATAGTGTAGTGTTAGAGTGCTAGACTATGATGGGGGAGATGCAGGTTCAAATCTCTGCTCTGCCTGGAAGTTCTGTGGATAACCTTGGGCGATTTCCTACCTCCCCATCTACCCCAGCTCACAAGGTTATTATGAGGATAAAGTGGGAGAGCCTCAGCCACTCCAAACTGATTCAAGAAAGGGTAGGCTATGGGGGGGGAGATATATAATTAAATGTACCCCTCATCCCTCCAAAATACAATGAAGTTAGTTTTATTTTAAAATTTTCTGTCACTGACAATGAACTGCTAGAGAGGCAAACCAGGCTGGGCTGGTTTAAAATGGGCATATTTCTACTTGGGGGATATTTGTCCTGTGGAAACATGACCTATAAAACCACAGTAAATAGTTTACAAGCACATGTCAATTTAAAAAACTGATTTTCAGCCAATAGTGGAGCGACATAATTTTCATCACCATGTATGTTATCAATGTATGCTTACGGCATGCACAGGATGCCTCTAACAGTAGTCATTGATGAATTGACCAAGTATGTTGAAACGATACAATCACTGGTGTTAGAACATCTAAGGGTGTCAACCTGCAAGATGTTGGCTCTGGAACAATAAGCTGGGCTCAGGGCAGAGTACACATTGCAGGAACAGATGCATCATTTGCCAAGTCGAAAGCTGGCTGGGAGACACATTGGGCATCACACACCATGACACTGATACTCAGTCAATATTTGTACACGGGGAGAGCAAGCGGTTGTACATACATTGGTGTTTGTAAAAATTATACCCAAAACCTTTTAAAGTTTGCAGCTGATTCTATTCGGAGATAATTGAGTCTTGGGGTTTTTTTTAGATGTTTTGCCCTTTTTTTCTCCTTGGCCATAAATGTGGTATATTTGTGTTCTGGAGAAATTGACCCTGCTTACTCCAAGGAACTTGTCGAGTGCTGGGAAAGAAACATGGCATGCCAAGTACAGCTTCCAGCTGAGATAAGAGGCAGCCAGAGTCTGGTTGTTTGTCCTCAGTCCTCAGAGGACAGAGCATACCTCTTATGCAGAGCCTGATTTCAATGGGAAAGTGACCTGCTTCCTCCATCATTGTCATCTGTTGATGTTGGTTCTCTAGGATATTGCCTTGATCAGACCCCAAGCAGAAAGGCTCAGTTGATGTTACTCTCAGCAAGCATCTTCTTGTCCTCAGGGCTGCTTGAAGTGCGCTGCTCCATCCAAGAATATACAGTTTGCACCCAGAAAAAAACACATTCTGTGCTCACAAGAATTTATGCAAAATGTGTGGGTTTGCCCGTGAACGCTTTTGCATGCCATTTCTAAGTCCTATGTTTGGGATATGTTGGAACCTTTTGACTAGAAGTGTAGAGGTGTGTATGAAAATTCTGTGTTGGAGTGAAATTTCAATGGATTTTACTACTTCAGTTCTGGCAGATTTCATTCTGTTTCCTCCCACTGGCATCAACTCAGTCTGTAGCGAGTCAATCCAATACATGGATTTCAGTTTTGTTTGTTTTTTAATGGTGGTGTCAATTTACACAAATGGGTTCTGTTTTCCCCCTCTTTGGGTCTTTTCATTTGTGCAAATGAGGTTGTAATATTTTTATTTTTTTATCGGATGTCTTGCACATGTGCACCTGTCGGCTATGTAGCCCTGCAGAAGCACATTCCCATTGTAGACACCCTTATCAGTTTCATCCTCTCCACACACTACCTCCTTTAGCCCAGTAGAGCCATATTACAGGTACATGTCTAAGAACTTGTCAATTTCATCCTCCACTTCTGCTCTCCCTGAGCAAAGACAGGGGAGTTTCTGGACCCCAAAAAATTAAGAACAAGAACACTACCCCATTTGTGCAAATCATGGGACCCGAAAAGAAATTGCATCTATTTAATGTGTGCAGTAAAACCTCAACATTTCTGGAAAGCAACAACAACAGTCCACTACAGTCCTCCACTGCTTACAGGAACAGAAACACTGCAAAATCCTGTTTGTCCTAAACAGAACTGAATCCCCAGCTTTGCACATTCCTAGGTAGAGGACAAGAAAAGGAGAAGGGGTGTGTGTGTCTCAGAGAGAGAGAGAGAGAGAGAGAGACTTTTCTTTACTAAATTCTAGAGCAAGGGCAAGCAACCTGCTGCCCTCTAGATTTTTGAACTACAACTCTCATCATCCCCAGTCAGCATGCCCAATGTAGTCCAAAATATCTGGAGCAGAGTGAGCAGGCATCCACCGGGCACAGTCTTCCCCACTAGGGTGAGATGTATTGTATTTCTATTTAAATTACAGTAATTATTTTAAAACGTGCATCCAGACCTATGAAGTAGGATATGCAGATTTTATGTGAATCAGTGTCCTCTTTACATGACAGTGCATTTCCTCTATTGGGACAATGTGTATATGGGCACCCTATCTTTTGCAAGCCCATGTAGGTATTTGGCACCCTCGGGTGTCCTCCTGGGATATTTCAGCCATGCTTATTCATTGTACTGGAGAGCCACTGGGCACATGGTGGAGTCCTCAAGAGCCCATACAGGAAATGCAAACATCAGGATTCACACATTGTACCCAGAAACATTTATGAGTGCATGAAAAATAAAGCAACCCACTGCACATTGTGCCTACTCTCCAGTGGCTTTTTGTTTGGGTTGACTTTAGGCACTCTGCATTTTTCAGAAGTGCATACTCCTCCCCCCACCCATGACTAAACATGAAAATGCATATTTTTTGAGAAATGTACCTTTTTCAAATGTGATCACAAACTTGGGAATTTACTAACTCTTTTTCTTTAAGTGCTTCTCCTCACCTTAAGAGTTGGGGATGGCGAACAGGACATGTTTGCATGATTTGCAGACTGAAACAAATTCTCTTCCATCCCTATCTCCAGCTGTGTTGGGCCTTCCAAGCCTCTGACCTTCTGTCCAACTTTCCCTTCATGGAAGTCCCTCTTGCTGCTTTCCTGTCCTTTTCCTGCAGCCTTCTGCCTTCCAAGTCTTCACTCAGCTTTGAGGCAACATTGATGTTTTGGTTGGAAAGTTTGGCTCGAAATTTGGATAGCAACTGGAGGAAGGTGGACAGAAACACGGTGACCTTTTCTGACTCTTTGTCAGCACTTATGCACATTCCATGGACCATAACTTAGAGGCAGAGCACATGCTTTGTCAGCAGAAGATTCTAGGTTCAATCCATGGCATCTCTAGTTAAAGAGAGAGAGAGAGAGAAGGATCAGGTTGCTGCTGATTGAAAGGCTATCGGATAACACTGCCAGTCTACACAGACGGTAGTGGGCTAGGTGGGCAAGTCTTCTTTCCTGGCAGAAGGCAGCTTCCCTATGTCCCAATATGTTTCTTCAAGGGAGAGGTAGGGAATGTGTGACACTTCAGATGTTGCTGGACTACTATCATCCTTCATCATTGGCTATGCTAGCTAGGGCTGAAGGAAGTTGCAGCCCAAACAGCACCTGAAGGGCCATACATTCTCCATCCCTGCTTCAGGAATTGTTCCTGCCATGGGTCTTGTTACAGGACCTTAAAGAATGCCAATTTGTAGTCCCTGCTGGTTGGATCCAGCTTTGTTGTTGCACCTGCGGAATGGGTACCGCTGGGGAAATAGGACTTCCATTGAGGGATGCATGGGGTTTGTTCAATGTTTTGTGGGTGGTCAAGCATCTTTTGTTCTGAAGTCTGCTCATTGACCGAATTGTATTCTTTTTTAGGGATAAGAGTTTTGTTCCACTTGTGCACGCTTGCACTAATTTGAAGTTGCACTAATCCCCCTGAAAATGTTTTTTTTTAAAAAAAAAAATGGTCCACCAGTCCATGGAATATGCCTGATTTGGAAAAAGCTGGTCCCCTGTGGAATCTGTAGGTTGGATTCATAGAAATCAAAACTTATTGGAATCTGTTGTGGATTTCTCCGACACCCCTGCTTCCACATCCTGTCATCCCCCTGCAGCTGGACAACTACCTGTCAAGGATGCTTTAAGGCAGCTTCCTGCACTGAGCAGAGGGTTGGGACTCGATGGCCTTGTAGGCCCCTTCCAATTCTACTATTCTATGATTCCTGTGTGCTCTCCAAACCTGCAGACAGTTTCTCGATGAGCAATATATAGTCAGTGAATGAGCCCTCAGTGGGCAAGCCAGCTATACAATGGTGCCTGATGTAAAATATGTACTTCATAACTTGATACTGAAGAGAGAGTTGCATTTAATAAGATTTGGAACTCATGTATACAAGAGGAGGGTGGGATAGAAGTGCTGCAACTAAATAAATAAAGAGACAAACATAAATAAATAAATGTAAAAAGTAAATGAGAGTTATGTCACCAATAACCTCCGTCTTATGCTCCCAGTGGCTATAATCCTTTTCATTTCGCCAATCTTTCCTCTATGACTAGTTGTAGTAGTAATTCATACAGCGTTTTACAGTGAACTACTGTACAAAAATGAGTGTTTTGTTGGTTTGGATGGGCACTGCTGAGGAAGTGAACTCAGAATACAAGTGTGTGCATAGCCACAAATTCAGACATTCAGCTTAATTGCTGCCAGCACTTAGTCATTACTAGATGATGAGCAGCATGTGAGTGCTGCAGTTGCACTCATGTCCTACTGTGGGTTTCCCACAGGCATCTGGTTGGCCACTGTGGAGACAGAAGGTTGGACTAGGTCTGATCAAGCACGGCCCTTCTGACGTCATTATGATTATTTTGATGCACAGAAAGAGAGAGGTATCATCAACTTCATAAAAGCTAAAGAATCAGAAGACTGGTAGATAATTCCATTGGGACAAATTCTGCAGGAAGTGGCCTCCAACGGGAGGAGATGTGATGGTGACATCCCTATTTCTAGGGATGGGACCAGATATCCTGTGGTTAACTCTTCCATGACTGAATTTCCCCTAGTCATGACAAGAACAGTGCCGGACATGGCAGGTGCTTGCTAAGAGGACACATTCGGCATGACATACTGCTCATCTGAGATCACGTGAGAGGGAAGACCAGGGGGAAATCAATTAGTTCATGGGTGGGGGGGACCTTGACACAATGGACAGTAACCTTTAATCCAGCTCAGTCCTTATTTACAGCTGCAGAGAATGAAGGCAAGAGAAAAGCATCCTGGCAAGATCACATAAAGCCGATCTCATCCCCTCTCGGCTGCTGTGTTCTCACTAATGTATTTGCTGGCAGAGGCTGCGGTCCCCAGAGCATGAGCAAGCAGTTCAAGCAGCTCTTTACAGCCAAAGGGAAGTGTGTCAGTTCAGGGGCAGGATCGGGATGTACTCTGGGAGGGTAGAGGAACCTCCAGTTTAATCCACATAACCCCGGAGGAATGGTGGTGATAGCCATATGGCTGATATGCAAGAAGAATGAGCTTGGGGGAGCAAAATGGATAACAATGGGGATTTTGCAGCACATATTTTAGAAAATGAATAGAAATAGTCCTGGTAATCTTCATATTTATCTTCCCATTGAAATTTGGTATGTCTCTGGGAGGTCTGCTGGGAACTTCTATGCAGTGCCAATGGAAAAAAGAAAGTTTAAGGTAGGTATGTCTGAGGCTAACTTTGGGGGATAGGTATTCCATACAGAAGATGGGCTGGCTCTCACCAGCTTACCTCAGAAAAATGTGGAAATGATCTGAGATCTTCTGGTCGGTGGAGTGGGGTGGACCAGAAAACCTTGGATCATCTTCCCAAGGAAGATGTTCTCCTTCCCTTCACTAACAGCTCTCACTGCTTAATGGTGTGTCAGGGTGCACAGCCTGTGGCACTATGGGAAAAGTAGTTTTCCTGAGGCTGCTGTAATTTAGGATGTCAGCATTCATGTGAAATAAAATGTTGTCTCTTTCAGAAATCTAAGATGTGGTCAAAGCTTACCTCCCCACGAAAAGCACTTTGCCTCTTCTATGCCCCCCCCAAATACTTTTTTCTACTGCCACCATTGTGACCGCTTCTCAGCCTAACTTCTCATCTGTAATAATACTTTGGTCAGTATTACTAAACCTGTGTCAAAGGGAATCTGTTATACTGAGGTCCAAGGTGGAAACTGGAGGGAAGGATTGTATTCCCTATAACGAGCACATTTTGCATCTATGCACAACACTTCAATAACATTGATGAAGATACGGTGGATGGTGGGTCTCTTAGCACCATCAAAATCTAGAGCATTGCCTGTTTGTGCAGTATGTGATATGAGGACCAAAGCAACAGATCTTTAGCTTGTTGTGAAGATGACTGCCAATCGATTCTGCAAGTCAAGTCACTTCTATTGCATTTAGCCATGGGCGATTACAACAAAACACGGACCCTGCCTAATAATAGCAGGGAAGGAATTCATTCTACAAGGATTCATGTTCCACAAGGATAAGTAACAACAGAGAGCATTCTGTGCAGTCTGTTATATGGCAACTGTTCGGCAAGCTCAGTTCCAGCTTGCATTTCTCTCCATGAGACTTCTGTCCTTGACTCTGTGCCTTGTTTGATGCGGCAAAGGGGGACTGAGCCCATCCCATCATATCCATTCTTTCTACTCCTCTGAAATAACCCAGAAATGTGCTAATCCCAAAGGCTCAAACTTGGAAACAGCTAGATAGCATAGAATTGTGTAGTTAGATGGGACCACAAGGATAATCTAGCCCAACCCTCTGGAATGTGCAGGAAAACCAGTTAAACTATCCATGAGTGGCGTCTGTCCAGCCTCTTCTTAAAAACTTCCAGAGATGGAGAACCCCACAACCTCTGTAAGTAGACTGTTTCACTGTTGTACAGGAGCCCTGCCCTCTTGAGTGACCAGGTACAAAAGATTGCAAGGCTCCTGCAGCTTTAACTGTTGTGATAAAGAGGGAATTTCACCAGGTGCTGCATTGCATACAAATGATACCTGCTGGAATTCCCTTTTCTATACAACTGTTAAAAGGTACAGGAGCCTTGTCCTCCTTTCCATATGCCACCCTGAGATCTTATTGATATAGGGCGGGATATAAATGTTTTAAATAAATAAATAAATAAATAAATATGGTCACCTTAACTATGGGTATATTTTGATAAGGCTGTATGATTCACTACCTCATGCATCTACGCACACGCGAATGCACACATACACACGCTGCAATGTTTTGTGAACCACCCAGAAAGCTTTGGCTATGGGGTGGTATACAAATGCAATAAATAAATAAATGAAAATAAATTTAAAAATTGCTTTGGGCTTTGTCTCATGGAACAGTCGCTTCTTGTCACAAGTGTTTCAGCCCATTGCAGCTGCACTTTTCAGTCAGCCTGTGTTGGCTTTCTCCTCTTGTGCCATGATAGGTGAGATAATTGTGTGGATATCAGCAGGTGCTTCCAGATGAATGGCTCCCAGAGTTGCTACTCAGAAGGCACTGTGGAGCTATTCCACCTTTTTCTCCTTAATCGGTTTTCTTCATCATGAAGAGAAAAGGCAGAAGAAGCAGTGGGGAAATGCAAGAGGCTAACAATCGGAAGAGGAGTCATTTTAAAATGAATGTTTCATTCTAAAATGTCTGCTTATGTGCTGTTGTCCTTTTCGTCCTTCTTTAATATAGCCCCTGAAGAAGGCCCATACATAACACTGAAATGCATGGGGAAGAAAACTGCCTATATATTTTCGACATCCAGAGAGTTTGTCCCTTTATTTGGATTCTCTCCAGTTTTGTTTGACCCTGACATCAGGACCTGCTGCAAAAATGCGTGAATGAGGCAGTGTGATTGCACAGTAAAAGCCTCCTGTGGATGCACCTGACGGCACATGCTAAAGTCTGCCCAAATAACTTTTTGTCATATTCCTATGGGAAATAGCTTTTGCAAGCACTGTGGCATCACAAAAGCCAGTTCAGGTTGACTTTAGTAAATTCTGTCGGGATGCAGATGAATACCTGAGTCTGTAGAAACATCATGGGAAGCCAGCATGAAGAAAAGCATCTATATAGTGTGCAAAGTGGGGTGGGCAAGGCAGTGGTGACCTGGTAAGAGGGGGGCAGAGAGGTGACCAGGAAGCAAAACACTTTAAAGTCATTAATTGAGGCTTTCAAGACAGTTGTAATCAAACTGGTGCAGTGTCAATATTCCAAAAAATGGCTTTGCAATGTTCAACTTAGAACGCTGTGCGGTCTTTATTTTAATAAAGGTTGATAGCATTACTTGACTGGTTGTGAGCGAATGCAATAAAAATTTTATGAGGCCTAAATGGGTTGGTCATGAGTGCTTCCACCTTTTTTTTCAAAGGATGTGTGTCCTGCTCTTTCTCCTTAGCGTTCAGCCTGTTTAGGAGAAACGTTTGCCTCTCTACTAGCTTTGGGGAAAGACAAATATTAGCATGGCTCGATTTTACCTAATCCTCCCTCTCATCTGCATCACGTCTGCTGTGGTTAGAGAGAAACAGTGTTTTCTGGCTGGAGGATTCATTACAATCCAATCTCAGGGGTTTGGAGGGAATATCAGAGCAGTTGCTAATGAAGGAATGGCAATAGTGAGACCTCATTTCAAAGCAATAATGGCATTAGGAAGAAGACAAACATAGATCAGTCTTGTGTCTGATGTCTTCATTTTCAGCTTCCTGTGTGTGTGTGTGCAGGCACGCGTGTCTTTTACTTTATTAGCTAGAATTAGAACATACATGTTTTATTAGAGGGAATCTGATTAGATCGCATGGGATTAGAAAGAGTTAGTAGCTCCAGGCTATGCTGAAACATCCTGACCACTTCTCTCATTTTTTCAATAGCAATAACAATAACAACAAAAAAAGAAGCTAAGAGAAGCAAAGGAGAAAGTACTTGGGAAGGTGAGGTCATGAGACAGAAAGGGACAGGGCCTGAGAGAGGATGGTGATGGAGACAGAGTCATTTCAACAGCAATCATAATGTGCTATTAATATGAAAATGGCTGCACTTCTTATTTTATTTTATTTGTCTGCAGATAATTTTGGTTAATTTTTAAATAATGCTTAGGTTTCCTTTGCACTCAGATGTGGGAATGTCATTGATTTCAATCAGCCCTTCAACATTTGAACATTTATTTTGCACCATTTGTGGTGTTTAGCTGTAGGGAAATGTTGTGCAAATATACTAGAGAAGATAAACCCTCTTTATTGTAGTAGCTACTTTAGGTAAATGTGCACAGTTACTCTCCCCTGGCACTTCCTTTGCTCTTTTGGCAGTACTCTACCATCCATACAGTTGGATCCCATTATTTTGCTATCTGCGACATAGATCTCATCACAAAATCTGGGGTGCTCCAATACTAGCATTTCCCTTCAAAACTGTCATCATTAGCTCACTTAGGTATTCAGTGGGCAGTATCCAGCTGTGACATTACACCAGTGCAAGTAATGTTGCCTTAGTGAAAGCTAGGTTCTGAACTATGTGCAAAAGAAGAATCCAAGAAACATTGGCACAAATATAGTAGGCAAGCGGTTGTGCGTTACACTTGTGCAACCCGTTACACAACAGAAATACTCAGTGGAGCTCCACTAGCACTATTTGAGTTTGAGGAATTACACCATTGTATACTGCCCCATAGAACCCAGTTGCCATACTGTTGCATTTTAACATTTTCTTCATTGACCTTCCTCCTTATTTTTTTTAAGACATAGTTTGTAGCAATTTTTCTAACTTCCCATGCATTTTAAGTGTCACCCTTTCACAACAGGCAAAGTGTAGTCAATCTGGCACAATTTTTTTAAAAAAAGAATAAATCTTCAGATTTTTGTTTGGGATTACTATGGCTGGCACAGTGATGTGCCACCCAATTTTGTCTTTGCTTTAGGGGGTAGGTATTGTGGGAGTCTATTGGGAAAAATAGCATTATATAAAGTGCTGTATGGAACCACTTCCTGATGACTGAAGAAGAGCAATGCCTCAGTACCACAGAAGCATCCAAATACGGAAGGAGCTCTGGACCATTTTAGCTGAGTGTGAACGTCTCTACGTTAAGGGAAATTGTGTTGTTTACCCAGGGCTTCTATTCTTTCTGGTTATTTGGCATGATTGTTATGGGCTGCATTACACGGGAGGAGAGCAGCGACCACATGCTTTGAACGGAATACTTCCCCTCTGTTCAGTTCCATTGAGACAGTGCTATCTAGTGGTGGAAGATCCTGCTGTTTCCCTGCTATTACCACTTTAAAAGTGGTTCTTTTCATACTGGAATTGACGATGTCATGTAATCAACATGAAAACTGTCATGAGTGACCAATCACGAGCGTGCAATAAATCACTTATTTAGAGGAGCCCTGTGTGAACCACACCTAAGGCAGGTCTGTTCCGGACTTGTATAGACAGCGTTTTTACCAGTGTCTGTCTCACCTTTTATATGAGTCTGGACAAGTCCCAGCCACTGAAAAATCTAGATTCTGAATTTTGCAGATTTGACACAATTACAATTTAAGGATTTAATATATTTACTTATTTAAATTAGTATAGGAAGGGGCACCTTTTGGGCCTGTGGGCATGTTGGGAATTTGAGAAACCATTTTGGGCACAACCATAAAATGGCTGCCAGTAACCTGCCCAGAGGCATTCATGGGAAATTAAGATGGCAGCAGCTAGAACTTCCCATTTCACTTTGAAGCAATCCCAGCTGCCATTAGTTGAATATAAAACTATTTTAAAAATAAAAATTGAGAGGAGTAGGGTGTCTCGTTGGGCATGAAGAAAGAGTCTGCAGGCACTGCCAATGAAGCTATGAGCTCCATCTTGCCTACCCCTGAGTATGGTTAACACATTGATTCATTGTTCACAGAAAAAGGTTGCATCACAAAGGTATCTGTCTCTTAACTTAGGCAGTTACTGTTTTTCTATCGTCAGGGGTTTGTCTGTGTTGTTTAGTCCACTTATCTACAACATGTGACAAGTTATACCTATCACTTTTAAAAATCAGTTCATTCGTTGACAAATTTGCAGCTAGCAGCAATGGAAACCATAAATATACCTTGTGATAAGTTAGTAGCCTTCATTTTTAGATTCAATTGCATTAAAAGGACCTTTGGCTGAATTGTTCATATCACGTTAGGCCAAGTGCTAGCAGGTCTAAAGAGGGCAAGCGGCAACATGGCTGAGAAAGAGGGTAGTTATCCTGAATAAGGAGAAGGACTGGATTTGGTGAGAACACAGCCTGTGGGGGCAGGCAAAGACATCCACACTTCCACTTTGTCTGTTCAGTAGGGCATCTTCAATACCTTTTCAGTGCACTAATTAGCTAACTGGGACTTTGTGTAATCGTTATACGCTGTGCATTGCAAAGCAAATCCTCTTCTTGTGATGGTGTTTCTCCTCTGGCTGGAAGAAACCTGCTTTCTTACCCCCAACCTGGGAGTCTATTTCCTTAATGCTTAAAACTCGGAGAGAAAAGCACCCTGATGGTGCAGTTAATTGACCCCTCCTGTCACCGATGGGTTCTAGCAGGGGAAGCCGGTGTGCGTAGGGATGTGGGGGGCAGGAAACACCAGATGTGCTTCTCTTTGCGTCTCAACTCCTTGCCTGGATCAGCATGAGCAACATATGTGAACTTGTTGGATGTGGCGCTTGACTCCCCCAAAGTGAAGCTTTCTTGCCAAATCAGTCGTCTGAAAACATTGCAGCAATTAGATGGAACCCGAGCAGAAGCAGGGACAGCCGGAGGGGGATGCTTAGCATTTGGCTGTTGCACATCAAGCCACAATGGATGCTTTGAGCCTTCAGTTCTGATAGCATCTGGACCAGGGTCATGCCAATGCCAACTGAGTCATGGTTGTGTGAAGGGGTTGACAGAAGGTTGTAGCTCATGGAGGTATCCTTATTGAGGGGGGGGGGTTCCTATTAATCAAGTTTTTTAAAGGTGATCTGTCCCTCCAAAGAAACAAAACGTACTCTGGCGAACTCTTGTAACTCCTTCCACCTTGCTTACTCCATGTCTTGTAACTCTTTCCACCTTGCTTGCACCATGTACACTCCAAGTTAGTTAAAATGCAGGGGAAATTTGGCACTGCAAGGTTTTTATCTTGAGAAATGACTATCTTCAAGGCTTTTCTTCATTCCATATTGTTAGATATGGATTTCTATGAAGTATTTTTGCTCAGAAATCATGCTGGATGGAATTGTTAGGGTTACACATAGACACACACACACTATGACAGTTGAACACTTGAGCAGCTGCAGCCATGTCCAAGTATATACTCATGTGAACAAAAATGATGCAGAACTTCAGTAATCACAAATATAGCTAGCAGCAATGAGTGTGATTGAGGCTGCTGGAAAAAGTGCTACCCAAATCATGGGAACTGCTGTTGATTATGCTATTGCCCTGTTCGCACATTACCCTTATTCACATAAGTGGGCATGATCAGGACTGCTGATGTGGATGTAAAATATGGTGGGTGTACGAGAAATGCTCCCAAGTCAGGATGGAAGTGATTTTGCAGGAGACAAAATTGAGAGCTGCTATAGATCGTTAAGACATCCAAACCTCTTAAAGGAAATGTCACATCCTAACTACTGGTGGGGCAGTACAGCAGATTGGAAAGCACAAATAAATGACCATTTCTGTGCTAGCAAGATACCTGGTCCTCCTCCTCCTCCTCCTCCTCCTTCTTCTTCTTCTTCTTCTTCTTCTTCTTCTTCTTCTTCTTCTTCTTCTTCTTCTTCTTCTTCGTCTTCTAATTGACGTCAGTGGAAATGCTTTTATGATTTTTTTATACCTATTTCGGGATCTGGGTTGAGCCTCCAGCTGCCACTGTGGGGCTTCCTCCCACTGCTTTCAAGGATGATTTGTTGTCTGCACTCTGTGTTTCCTGGCTTCTGTTTGCTCATGTCAAGCCTTAATATTAATTAAACAGAGTGTTTTGTGTTTAATAGACTGACACGTGAGAGTGGGGCCAGCAGACGGACCTTCTCTTTGCTTAGTTTTTTTTTTTTTTACCTGATTAAGCAGCAGGCTGTGCTGCTGCCAGTCTCTCTTGTTCAAGCCTTCTCAGGTATGTAAGTAAGTGTCAAGGGATGTGGTGCCATCAGGGCCAGACTTTGGGGCAGGAGTCTGGGGCCCCATTCAGCAGAATGAGCAGCAGGGGCCCCTAATGCAGCAGGGCTTACCACATTTTGAAGTAAGTGAAGTAATACACACCGCCAACTAAAGAGGGCTCCCCACTCCCGTAAGATCACTATGTCCAGTGTCTAAAATTGCTAAATTGCTGCAACTGTTCAAGAATGCTGTTGGTTTAGGGTTAGAATGTGAAGGCTGAACATGAGCTGGCAGAGGAGAAGGTATCGAATTCATGATTGCCTACTGATTGGATTAGGAATGTCTAATCTTCAACCAGTGGGTCGCGACCCAAAAGTGGGTCATGAGATCAGTCCACATTGGTCACGGTAAAGCTGTTGCTGCTACATTGAGCAATTGTGAAAGTGGGTCCCATGTTGCAGGTTGAGAGTCTGAAGTGGGTCTCAGATCTGAAGCAGTTGAAGACCAATTTCTTACATTCTTCAGGCATAGTAATTGCAAATGGTTACTTTTCTTACATGATTCCTAACACAGTAAAAGCTGGGAAACACAGCCCAACCAGTAACCCATACCTTCATCTGTATGATTGAGACAAGGGGAATATGTTTTCATTCAAATCTTTTGGGATTAGATGGGAGGAATTTGGGGGGAGGGCAGAAGAGATGGATATGGGTTGGGGAGATACATGGGCTTGAGAACCCCACCTTCTTCTCATCAAAATGTTGGGTAAATGTATGGATGGAGGGCAGATGATATACACATCATTAATAATAGCCACTTCTCCACGTTGAAATAGCAGTTGTGGAGAAGCTTCACCTGTTGCCATGCAGCTATTTAAAGCAAAGAGCATGACCAGAAAAACAGGTGCCAACCCAGTTTTCCCAGGTAAAAATGGAACGGCAAAATATGGACTCTCTCCTGCCATTCTAGAAAATTTTTAAATTTTGTTTTAACTATTTTATTCTGTTTTTATTTTCATTTTACCTTGTACACCGCTCCGAAATTTTTCAATGGGGAGCGGTATATAAATATTCTAAATAAATAAATAAATAAAAAGAGATGTTTGCTTTAACAGCTCAGCAATATAGGGTGACCACTTAAGAATCACCCCAAAAGAGACAATGCATCCCCGAAAAAAGGGACAGTGATTTGCATAACATGTCCATATGCTAATTTGTATGTACAGATGCAAATTTAGAAATGATGATTATAATTTAAATAGAAATACAATATGGTGGCAGACTGTAGTGGATTTTCCCCACCCCTGATTTCAGGAATATTTTCTGCATTCCCCCCCACCCCAGCGCTGTTCTGAAATTTTGTGCGAATTACTTTTTGCACAAATGAGGGGTCTTGAAATTTGCACAGATGAAGCCATAAGTATATTTTAACATGTTTTTTTATTATTATTATTATTGGCTATCTTGCACAAGTGCGCAGGATCGCAAGTCCACCTATCCACTATGTAGCCCCGCAAAGGCATATTCCTCTCTTGTAAAAATCCTTGTCAGTTTCATCCTCTCCACTATTTCCAGCAGAGCCATATCCTGTACTTGTCAAAGAAGTTGTTAATTTCCTCCTCCACTTTGGGGCTTGCCTTGCCAGCGAGCACCTTTTTGTTTAAAGAAAGACTTCTTCATGTTACCAGCACACCCACTCCCAAAGTGCCTTCTCAAAGCAGTGAGTGGGAATGCTAAACATACACAAATGTCATGGCAAAGCAGTAGCAGGGAATGGGAGGGGGAATTGCACAACTTTCAAGCAGAGCAGTATCATGGAGGTGAAAAGGTGTGGGGGCTTAAGCTTTCTCTATTGGCAGTGTTATCCTCTGGCTATTAAGCCTCAAACTGACACTTGGCAGTGTCTCCTCCACCACCACCTTCAACACTTCTTTGAGTCTCAAGGAAGTCAGCAAAGAGGAGATATTGCTCCCCCACCCCAATACTGCTGGAGTGAACTTCAGTTGCCCTTCTCAGCCTCAGGATGATTTCCCCCCTCCCTCTATGGGCATGACTAGACCATGCCTTAGCCCAGGGATCGCCCCAGGATCATCCCTGCGCATCCACATGATGCACAGTGGATCCCGGGGGCAGGGAGGGATGATCCCTCCATTTCCCTGGGATTACCAGGATGGATTTTAGCCCAGTTTTCCCCACGGTCTCAGGATCGTCCTGAGACCGGGGCAGCTGTCCCGGTTTTGTACCAGCTCCTCACGAGTAAACACGAAGAGCCGGGAACTGGGCATGGGACACAGAGCTCCTCAGGCACTCCGTGCCCATTGGGGGTGGCATGGGGGGAGCGGATTTTTTAAAAAATAAAATAAAATGGCCTTTTCATTGGAGTGCTCGTGTGCTCATCTTCAATTAAAAAAAATGGCGGCCGCAATGTCCTCCTTCCTCCTGGGACGTTGCGCGCTGTGTGTGGACTGAAGGGGAGGATCTCGCAATCAGCATATCACGAGATCCTCCCCCTCCCCTCCCCTGGTGTAGACATGCCATAGGAATCATGAAAGGCACCACGGAGGGTCCCAAACACATTCACAACACTTTTGAAAATAAAATGAAATGTTTGCTCCTTCACAAGTGTGCAAGAGGGAATGACAGCTGCTGGAAGAGAAGGCAGGTTGTAATCGAAGCCAGCTCAAAGTGCTGGAAACAAAATGCCAATGTGCTTGTTTAAAACATTTGATCATGTGAAACAACAGTGGATGCATTTCTTTCAGGAATACTCTTTTCAGATACACGTAAATTTGGATTTAGAGATACGTTAATCTGATTATGTTCTTAATCACATGCAGAAACTGTCCAAATTATTTTATCTATTTTTGTTTTTTAAAGTATACATCAACAGTGTACCAAAATCACCCTTTTTCACTCCACATCTCCAGCATGTCATTGTTATTACAGTAAATCCTAGATAGTGTTATAAAGTGTTAAATATCACTGTGAGAGTAATTTGTAGCAATTCTCTCTACTGAAGATATGGTGTATATATTTATATCTTTTCCCACACGTTAATTGGCAGATCATTTTTTAGTTTCCCCCTCCATGTTTGTATCTATCCTAGACCTCCTTCAGTTGCTATATATATAATAATATTTGGCATGTTTTATGATAACAAGTCACTTGATTTTTTTCAGTAGCAGATTTTCAAGATGCAAAGGTGTCCAAAGTGTTACTCCTCATCTTCATAACCATCTTCCTTATCAAAACAATTAATTTCAAAATATCCTAATTCTGGAGGCTTAATTACCTTTACATGTGTGCGCGCACACACACACACACATTTCCTAGAGCTGGTTATAAGATTTTCCATCCAGTACTTACATGGACAAGGCTAAGTTAAGCCCATGTCTGAAAGAAGATAATGCTTCCATTTATATTCAGTTCCCTATCAAATAAAACTGAATAACTAATACCATGGGGACTTGTCTATGTTTATTCCTGACCTTCATGAGGCATGTCTGTTAATAATTATCTGACAGATTCTTCTTCTTTTTACTTCAAAGCAGCCCTATTGAGGGCTGCTAAATTGATTGGGGGAAATGGTAGATGTGAGGTAAGACTTCTCCTCTGTACTATTTCCCTGACTAAAATCACCCTCCACTGAGGCTCCTATTAGCCAAGTGAGCAGTGGGGTTGAGGGGAGAAGGTAGGTAGCGATGTTATTATTATTATTATTATTATTATTATTATTATTATTATTATTATTTATATAGCACCATCAGTGTACATGGTGCTGTACAGAGTAAAAGAGTAAATAGCAAGACCCTGCCGATAGCAGCCTTAGGTGGTCAATTTTGATTATGGAAACAATGCAGGGGGGGTTAAAACCCCTTCCCTCAGAGAAATCAGTATCTCTCCCCCCACTACTTAATAGATGCTTCTGAAGCCAAGAAAAAGACATTGGGAGCCACAAGTATCACTTGTCGTATCTTGGGATGTACAAGAATTTTGTTTCTGTTCAGATAATCATGTCCCATGAAATCTCAATTGTGAACGTGAGAAGCAGGAAGGGATATGTGTCCAGAAATGTTAACAAATTCCTGGATTTATGACTGCATTTGAAAAAAAAAATCATATTTGTATTTATTTTAAAATGTGTGATTTGAAATGCACATTTTTTTAATAAAAACAAAATACACATTTGTTGCTTTTATCAATAGCGGTGGGGTGGGGGAAGGGCGCACTTAAAAATATGTACTAAAATGCACACTTTCCTTATTCAAATGAGCACCAAAAAAAAGTCAAAACCCAAAGGGAGTGAGCCAAAATGAATTCCAAAATAATTTTTGGAGAATTTAGGGGAATTCAAAAAATTACTGGTTCTCCCATTCCTAGTCATGTCTAATTTGGCTGTGAGAGAACCCAATAGTTGAGAAAGACATGTTGAACAACTCCATCAGTCCTACGCAGGTTTACTTTGAAGCCACACCTGCTGTTTTTAATGAGGCTTTACTCTCAAGTAAGCATCCTGAGGCATGCAGCCCAAGCGATTGTGACCTTAAGAGTTCAGTCCTGTTCAGAAGCTGCAGCCATCTCTTTAGTGTCATGGTGCCACCTGGGGCACAGGGAAGAGCACAGCAGGTGTCGAATTATCCATGTTATCTGCCAGGCCACCTAAATAAACACACAAATAGACACACAACCCTCTGCATGTGTAGCCATCATACTTTTCAAAGGGATTTTTTTTTGTAAGGTGATGTTAATATATTGTCAGCTTAAAGCTGCCAAATGCCACAATGCACAAAACCCTGGGAAATTCTTTGGCTTCTTCTTTTCGTGGGGATAATAAGACAAGACAGTCATCCTCTTTTACTCCTCCTTTTCCTCATTCCTCCTCTTCCCCCTCCCTTTTACTTTGACACATGTGGGCTAATTCCTATCAATGTCCGCATAAACAGCGACAATGAAAAATAATGCAAATGTGTCCGGCACGGCAGTGCCTTATATAACAGACTGTAATTTAGCTGTGAGCGAGGAGGGAAAAGAACATGAAAGATCCCCCTAGTTATATAACAGCAGCAGCAAAGCAAGGCTGCTTAAGCAGACAACAGCACAAAGACTAATAACATGGAACTAATGAGGGGTTTCTGAGTGGTTTCTGACATGGGCATTTTGAACTACAGCTCCCTATACTTCCTGCGATTTATAGGATTAATTTTGCAATTGCAGCAGCTGACATCTCTTTGCGCTGCTGCTCCTGCTGCAGACTTTTAAAACATTCATGTTCTATTGCCAAAAAGAGTCTTTCTGAAAGATGGGAGGCACTCTAGGAGAAGGTTGGAGGAGCGGAAGGGTGGGGAAGAGAAGGGTGGTTGTTGTTTTTCATTATCATAGGAGACAGTGAATCTGGAGGGCAGCCTGAAATCTAGAGATCTTAGGCAGGTAGAGAATCGGTTGAAAAGTTGCTGAAATTAGAACTGAAGGCATTCATTGAAGGGCATGATCACTCAACTTTGAATCGGAAAGAGGATATTTAGTACTTGTCCACGGGATTATTTCAGTTTGTAGAGCACTTGGAATATCTGAAAAGGTATCTCTTAGGATTTGACAATCCAAGATTAAAATACAAAACACTCTCATCAGTTAAAGCATTTACAAATCAGAAAACTAACAATTAATGAACTGGGCATCAGAATCAGTCAGGGAAGGCCTGGGTTGCAAGATAGGACTTTAACAGTCACCTAAAGCATGGCACTGTCGACGCCTCCCAAATCCTGGGGTGGGGGAGGCATGCCGCAAGGTGGGTGTCAATTGGTTATAGCACATTGAGCATTCAGGCCCAGTTTTGAGACCATGGCAGGAATCAAAAGCACAGGGTCAATCACATCCACCCTGATTCTCAAGCTGGAGTCGGGCTGGAGTAAATGCTACTCATTTGAGAGATGGCTTTCTCCCGAATGCCACTGTTTTGGCTTCACAGCCAGTCAGGACTATCAGGCCCAGGATGGCATGAAGCCTGTTGAAGGGGGATGGAGGACAAAACCCAATGGAGGCTGGTGACTTGGATAGCTCCTTCAGAGTTCTGGCTGAAACCTAGAACAGATTCACCGCCCCACTGACATCGGAGCCACCAGCCTCCACTGGCCAAACTTTGTGTGGGGAACACCACCAATTTTTGATGAGAATACAGGTAATTACCGAGGTGCCTCCCTTTGCCCAGAATGGGCTTCATGTTAACAGACTTGCCTAGAAGCTCAAAGTAACACTGGCCATGGTACCTGTATTAGGGATGCACGAGAACCCTTAATGGGCAGCTCAGTTCATTGAGAGCAGCCCAATCAAATATCTGCAGAAGCTTGAGCTTTTTGCAAATGTTTAATGTGAACGACAGCCAAAAAAATCCCACTGGCCTCAAAGGCCCTCAGAAAACACCCATTGCCACTGCCTCCACCTTTCCCTGCCCCACGATCCAGGGGCAAGCAAAGTTGGTGGAGGAGGCAAGCGCTCCCGAGGCCCCAATAATGCATCTTTCTCCACTGGGCCCTGGAACTGGAAGTGCCTTCTCCTTGGCGGAAATCATGTATGGAAAGCCAGTTCCCTGCTGGGGATTCTGGAGCTTAGCGTTCCAGAATTAGTGGGAAAAGGCACTCCAAGAGAACCTGGTGAAAACTCCCTGCCACCTTCTCCTGCCTTGCCCCCATGTTACTGGGGGCAGGAAAAGGTGGAGATGGCTCACAGCATGAAGGTATGCTGGCTGTTCTCCTCCTTGGCTCTATGAGTGCTCCTCCTTGAATGCTTGCAGCACCCTTAAAATTATTTATTTATTTATTTATTACATTTTTATACCGCCCAATAGCCGAAGCTCTCTGGGTGGTTCACAAAAATTAAAACCATAATAAAACAACCAACAGGTTAAAACACAAATACAAAATACAGCATAAAAAGCACAACCAGGATAAAACCACGCAGCAAGATTGATATAAGATTAAAATACAGAGTTAGAACAGTAAAATTTAGATTTAAGTTAAAATTAAGTGTTAAGATACTGAGAGAATAAAAAGGTCTTTAGCTGGCGACGAAAAGAGTACAGTATAGGTGCCTGACGTACCTCTCTGGGGAGCTCATTCCACAGCCGGGGTGCCACAATTAATTGCCACACCATTCAAACGGATACCTCAGGACTCAGTCTTTGCCAACCTGGTGTCTTCCCGGCATGTTGGCCTACAGCGCCAATCATCTCCCTTAGCTGGCGCTGCATGGGGATGATAGGAGTACCAAGTCGGCGAAGGCTGGCTTGGCTTGTTTCTGTATCGTCCCAGAATATATGCCAAGGTATCATCTATGTACTGAATTATATAGAAACTACATTGCATTAGGGATTTGTCCAGCTGCTTTTCTAGGTGACGGTCCTGACACAGTTTTGGATTCTTTTGCTTGGAAGTGGTAGGAGGGGGGTGTAATTTGGGAAGGGAAAAGTAGACTAGCAAACTGTGTAGCTTCTGTCCGCTCCAAACCTCTGCAGTGTTACAGTGTCAGGTGTTTTGGGTAGGGGCGGGGAGATGCAAATGGAAAGGCATCACATGCCAGTATATTTCAATGAATAGAAGAGGGGCAGCTTTGACCGACTGCCGGCCACAGGGGTTTGGCTTCGGTTTGGCTTCCTGGTCGGGAAGCACTTTGGGGTGAGTGATTGGCAGTGTGCTCAGGCTGCATGCTGGGCTCTCTTTTATGGGACTTATTCTGCCTTATGTCTTATTTGCCGGCCTCTCATGGCAGAGCCTGAAATATGCATCCCGCCTTGCCCTTCCAAGTCAGCATTTTCTTTTCCCTAACAACTGGCAGCCTCCTTAAGAGGGGTCTTGCTGTGTAGGTTGCCCAGGTAGAGCTGCAGCAGCTGCCATCACAGACCGATGACCTCCCTCGTTGCCTTCCCCCTCCCTAACTCACTCAGCCTCCTTCCAGCGGATCTCTCTCTCTCGTTCCAAAGCCTTTTCACAGCATGGAGCTCCAATCCACAGCAACAAATCCAGGTGCTGCTGACACTGCAAAACACGGTGCTGGTGGCAAAACCGCTTCATCTGTATTCCCAACATTTCCTTGCAGCCGGTTGTCTATGCTGTTGCATCAGGGAGAGGTGATAGCTGGACGGTTGAGCATTTGCTTGGCATTGCAGAGGCTCCAGGTTCAATCCCCAACATCTCCCATTGGAAAGAACAGGTAACAGGTGATGGGAAAGTTTCTTCTCTACCTATGAGCCTAGAGGGACCCTGCCAGGCAGACCAGCCTGGGTGAGATGGGCAAAGAGTCCGACCAAGTATGAGAGGTTTTTTTATTAGTTTACTGTACCCTCCACTTTCCCAGGAACCCAAGGCAAGGTAGGGGTATTGGTTTATGGGGGGAGGGATGTTGGGATGCCAAATATGCTCTAGTTTAGATATTTGCTCCAAAAGTAGCTACTGATCATATTCCTGAAAAAGCTGCCACCATTGAGCATTTGCACAGGTCTGATGCTGTCTGGCATCCTTCCACCCCCTTAGCTGTTGTGGCCATTGCTCAGCACCCTTTCCCTCTTCTTTCTCTGCTCTTACAGTTCTCTGCCTCATTTGCCCCATGCAGCCCACCCGGCTGTGGGTTGTGCGCAAGTGTCCATGATGTCCTGGCATCAGGGCACAGCATTGTGATGGTATTGACAAGATCACATCAATCCAGTCAACAGGATTAAACGGCAGGGTGGGTTTGGCTCTCTCAAGGTTGGTTTGGAGTTTGATGTTATGCATATATTGTGCAGACAGTGCAGAGTTTGTGCATGGAAGAGAAAGCAGGGGAAGAGCAATAACAGATACCTAGAACTCAAGTGGGATAAAAATTGATTTCCCCTGGAATAGGTTTGGCAGGGCGTGGGGGACCAGGAGGGCACCAGAAGAAGAAAGTTATACTTCTCCTCCACCCTGAAACCCTGTCCACCACAGTGTTCATGCCTGACCCTGACATAAGCCGGAATGACTCTTAAGGAGAAGAGCCCAACCTAACAGACCTTAGGCCTTCCTCTCGCCCTCCCCTTGACTTTAGTCATACCCCAGCACCTCTGGCATCAGTAGAAAAGATACACTGGGGCCACCAACAGCAGTGGAACCTGAGAAATCCCTATTGGGCCCCCTGAGGACTGTTCCTCACCTATGGTATCAGGGGAGGAAGCCAAGCATCCACCTACCCCTCGAGTGCGCTCAGCAGAGGGCATTAACCTGCAGTCAACAGTGCAGTAACCTTAAAATACCATACACCATCTTTTAATCTTTGTCTCTGTTACGGAGACTATTTGTGATATCCTGGAGTAAATAAGTATTTTTGTATCATTTGACTTACAATACTGCTGAGTCCATGGTAGCCATGGAAAAGCTACTTCAACATCATGCATAGGATGATACTGGTCCAGTCTTCTCCAACTGGTGCCCTCCAAATATTCTGGACTTCAACTCCCATCAGCCCCAGCCAGCATGGCCAATGGTCAGGAATACTGGAAGTTGTTGTGCAAAACATCAGGTTGGAGAAGGCTCCCCTGCCTCTATCAACTACTATAGGTAAGATTCCATTTTCAGCATATGGCATCAGCAAATGCTCCCAAAATGATGTTGCAATTGCATGACAAGAGGTGAATACTATGTGTGGTGGTGGGGTATATCCACAAGTGGCAATCTAAAGCCCCCACATCAAAAAGTCAAAAGCAAGGTTGACCACAGAGCTATGGGAGTGGTTGTAGTGATCTGGGGGAAAGAATGCAATCCATTATGCTCAATTGCAGGCATTATGTTCTGGAACTCCCAAAGTACTGAAGGCTCTTTGGTTCTCCTTAGCATTTGAGGGTTGTTGGTTTGAATACAAAAACAAGCAGCAAGTTTTGAGTCAACTGGGCAACAAATTTAAAAGGCATCACTTCTTTTCAAAATTCAATTACTGTGATTTTTTTCTAAAGGTTAATTATAATTTCCTAACATTCTAAGTGACTTTGAGAGTCTTTTGTGTGTGTGTGATTACTCAACTTCTAGCATTTTGCTACAAGGGCTTAACATAGACACTGCCCTTTTAAAATGTTGTGGTTCTGTGGTGTGTCATATTGCTAGTAATAACAGCCTACACTGGGCCAGTAGAAAGGGCTGGCAGGGGTACTAGTTTTTCACCCTCTGTTTATTTCTTTCTATTATTGTTCATGACAGAATGGGACAACATTCTATGATGTCACTGACTCCTGTTGCCGGGAAATCTGTTTCTCTTTTGCTCTTTTTTTTTTGCCCCGAGTAGTGGGGATGAGGGCATAGGCTTTAATCCTGATGCTCTCAAACTTTGTTGGTTTATTCATGTTAAAAACTTTTCCTAGTGGAATTAATTCAAACTTTTTGCTATCATATTGAGATTGCCACTTCACTTCCCAATTAGCACCAATTTTGTGGACATATTTTCACCAGGAAGTACCATGTGTCCAACAAATCATTTCACACAGTCTGTTGCCTCATGGTAATGAGTTTCAAGCTCTTGGGAATTTTGACACTGCTTCTTTTTTTTTATTTTTGCACCCATGAAATGATGGAAGCAGGTGAGAACAGCCCGGCATATCAGTGAGCTGAATAGTTTCTTTTTCAGAAATGATTACCGCTCTTGGATCCAATTGCTCATACAGCCAGAATTTGCAAGACAGTTTTGATTATCTGCTGACACCCACAGGGACATTGCCAGTGTAAAATGGAATTGAACCAGTAACCTCTGAGATGCCTCATTCTAGAGTAGGAAAATAGGACTGTTGGATTTATTTAATTACACGAAGCTGACTTTTACAAAAAGAAGATGGAAACTGGCCATGGAGTGAGTTCTTATTTTATTTTTATAAGACATGGTTATGTGCATGTATCTCCTGGGGAAGGGAGTGTTGGAGAGGGAGTTACGGGTTCAAATCCAAATTCACCTATGAAGTTCACAAGGTAGACTTGAGCAAGTCCTAGTCTTAGTGCATGCAGTCTGTTCCCCTCCTGCTTTGTTATTCCTGCTTGTGTGAGCAGGTAAACAAAAGGCATGGATAGCTTAGTGTTACATCTGGACATGGGATTATACTTTATTCCATGTAATCAAGCCAGGATTTATAAACTGGGGGGAAACACACAGCTGTTTTAAAGCTATCGTGAACCTGACTTGTTTGGGGGCATTTAAACTTAATCTTAGGTGCAGACTTAACCATAAGCGATCCATGTCTGGTTTGTTTATCTGCACATGTGAGTGGGACATGCCTCATTCATGGACTTTTCTGGATTGGGGGCTCAGATGTTGTCATCTTGCATTTGAAACCTTCTCATGTTTTCTCACTGCTTCTTCCATCATTTTTCTTTGTATGATAAATCCATCGAGGTGGAAAAGATGGAGTAACTGCACAATGTCTTTTGATTGGTAGCACTAGGAGCCCTCCATCTGGAAGTATCTTTGGCTTCCTCCTGTAAGTTTCCAGTTCCATAGCAGAAGCTGTGAGAGGTCTTCTGTTCCTTTCTGCTATTGAGTGCTTTGATAAAGCTCCATTTCCTATTCTAAAGGTTTACATACAACATTTGAAAACTGATACATATCAACCATGTCACGGAGAGCCCCCTTTCCATCATACGCATCATATTCAAAGCAATTCCTGTTATTAACAATGGTGATCATTTCATTCCTTCTAGGGTGGACTCAAGAGGTCCAAATAGTAAGTCCCTATTCCTTCAACATTGTTGTAGCTCATACAGTACCCAAGACAATTAAGATTATCAAGGACCTTCGTATTGTCATTGATACTTTTCATTTCAACAGTAAGTTGGAGATGTTTTGATGGATTTACATGCTTATTTGTTTCAACAACATTTACAAAACAATGCTATGTGTCTCAAGCTGGCACCTGTTAATGACTTCACCCCCTAGCAGTCCCATTGCTAGGGGCTTCCGTGGATTCTTGTCTGGTAATTATGCAGGCTCCTTGCCATAGTAAGCCCCCCCGCAAAAGATGTAGCAATGATTTTCTGGAGCTGCAAACTCAATGCCAAGTATGCATCCCTTAATTCAGTGCAGTGGAAATTACGAATCTGATCATATTAAATGATCTGATTTGGGGTTGGTTCCATGCAAAGCAGTCAGATTGAATATTTTAAGATGCAGGAAAGCAGTCTCTACCAAGTGGTACCAGTTTCAGCCATGTACCTTATGACATAATTAATGGTCCCTGTTAAGAGTTTTTAGAAGGGTCAGAAATGAGATATACCTCTACAAAGTCAGTCAGATTGGACTGTCTGGAATTATGTACACTATTCCCCAACTGATACTGTTTGTTTCATCCCTGTACCTTATGATGTAAACATTGGTCCCAGAAAGCAGTTGGGGGATTGCTACCCCCTAAATGTCCCCACAGCTACATAAGACTGGAGATTTTGGAGGTGCCTCTACTTTGAGAAGATGTCTAGATAGTCATACCTTTTGTACCTTATGACATAAATATTCTCACATGGGCCCTTTGGCTGTTAGGCCATTTTCTGCCTCTTAGCCTGACTTACCTCACAGGGTTGTTCTGATGATAAAAGTGGGAGGGGGAAGCATGAACTCCTCGGAAGAAGGGCAAGAAAAAATAAAATAACTAACTAAATAAATAAAGGGAGTAGGGCAGGCTACTTCTGTTAGAAGGGGTTCTGCTCATCCGGATTGAAAAACCAGCTTGTTTGTTTGCTCCCCCATGTCACTTTCCCTCCTTCTTACTTAAGTCTGTGATGTGCACTTTATTTGTCATCAATAGAAGCCAAATGAGGATTTTGCAAATGCTGAAATCTTTCTGATCAGCAGGAACACGCTTTTCTTTTTCAATGAAAATAGTGGAAACAAGCTGCTCATTGTGTAGGATAGTATATAAGTGTATACATACATGCACACACTCACACACCCATGTATGAGAAAGACAGAGAGAAGCTGGAGAATGGATACCAGTCTCCACATCAGGGATGTTTCCAGGGGTGGCCTGTGACATTTAGGTACCTTGGACAGCGACTGGCTCCATGAGGATTTAGCATCTCCCATTTTTCTCCATTTCCCACCTCCAGCCACTTGCAGGGCCTCGAGTCCCTTCTACTTGTGAAAATTCCCCCCTCTTTATCCAGACCCACAAGCCACTTCCAAATTGCAGCACTCCCCCTTCAGGGTGCCCCCCTAAACATCGGAACCTTTTTGCTGGACGAGCCTACCTTTTTATCTGAGTGAGTTGAAATGTAGCTCTTCTCTGCAGGTAGCATCCTAGGGAGCAATTTGGTTCTGGCTCAGGGTGAGCAAGCCACCATGGGGGATTTCTTCCTAAAGGAATACACATGGGCGTGCACGTGTATAGGGAAAATGGCCAGGTGTTCCGTCTCTCCTACCTGGAAGAGCTGAGTCAACACTGCTGGGAGTTCTGCCTGTGCTGGCAGGGAGTCCCTGGTAGCAGATCCCTTATGCTCAGAGCCATCAACTATTCTCCTTGGCATGGAGACTATGATCAGCCAGGGGACAGATATGACGAGCATAAGAAATTGCACAGCCCATGCCTGGGAGCCTGGGTTTTAAAGAAAGAAACAGTCCGAACTCCATAGGGACAGAGAGGAGCAGAGATACACGAGGACAGGTCGAAAGTATGCTGGTGAGGATCAAATAAGAGGGAAAGTGAGACTAACAAAGACCAAACTCCAGTTACTTATTACTACTGATTTGCCAAATCTCTTCCGGTCATGGGTCACTTCAGTGACAGCATTTGTCCTTCAAAGGCAACTGCTGCTGTCAAGGTCATTTTTCTTTTACGGATTCAGAGGCTTCAACTAACCCTATCCCAGCTTCATTTTTGAAATATTTTGAATGCATTATATGCTACAGTGATAAACTATGTTGGTGAATTGGCCATTTGTCATATGTGATTAAAATAAGGTATGACTCAGGTAGACCGGGGTGCAGAATCTCAGGCCCAGGTGGCAAATGTAGCCCTCCTTGGCTCACAGTTTGGCCATCTGGTGTTCCTAGAGGACCACACCCAATTCCCCTGGCACCTCCCTCTTCCCTCTGACCATTGATTGTTGGGTGGTTTTCTGGCTTTTATGCAGTTTTCTCTCCCAGTCTAAAAGGTTGAAATGCTACTCCTAAGCCTGAGTTGCTAGCAGTAAGGGCTTTAAGCTACAATATGCTGGCATGTTTTGTATTTTTTTCCCTTGCCCCTTTTGCCTTCATCCCACCCACCACTGGAATGTGGCCCCCGAGAGCGTCACCAAAATAAAATGTGGCCCTCGAGCTGAAAGAGGTTCTGCACCCCTGAGGTAGATGTAGTTCCCATAGACATGAGACCAAATTGTTTTGCATTTCTATAAGCAGGAAATCCAAATCCAGTCACCAAAGCACACTGGGAAAACTTGGGTTTGAATCCTTCCCCATCCCCTGGCATTGAAACTCACTAGGTAGCCTTGGGTATGTCAGTGATATGAACGCCAGGGAGGAAATATGCACTTTTTTCTGTTTTGGTTTACAGGAATTCTTGGCAAATTTGGGGACTGGGGGAGGGGGAGATAGAAATGGTTTCCACCCTAATGTTCAGCTCCCATCCCCATTTTTCTCCCAAGCCTTCCCGTCTCTAGGAGCAAATTTCTGTGATGTTTGCAATGCATCCATCTTAAGAGGCAGCTCATGCGAAATAGTCCTTTCATTGTGGCCTGCCCATGCAGGGCATTCAGCATTGCAGACCACTTGACATTGAATCTGATCCAGCAGCTCTAGCCTTGGGAGAAATAATGGCTGGACCCTGGCGTGAGGCTGTTTGTTTAGCTGCTTTGAATGAGTGACTTTTCCTGACTGCTCTTCCGAGGAGTGTTTTCTCTGGCCCTGTAGCCCAACTCAGAGACAGGAAATTCCCTTTCCACTTTTTCCTGATCTAGATGCTGCTGATGGTGGTGGTGCTGCTGCTGCTAAGGCTGTTGCGAAAGCGAGTAATACAAATGGCTGTAATTGCAGCCACTTCCTGGGCTTCCTCTCCCTATAGCAGAGTTTTGTGGTCCTCGCTTAGTTATCGTGTCTTATTGATTTCCTGACACCCACTTGTTATAGATATTAAGGAAGCACTGAATTAATCAGCGGCTGCTATTGACCCAGTGGAGCTGTAACTTTTCTTGCGCTCCTGTCTCTCAGCTGGCTCATGTTCCCTGCTCTGAATTAATCTTTCATAGGCTCACTTCATGGATTTTTAATAGCTGTGGGATTTGGTCAAAGCACGTGCCAGCTTCAAGCTATGGTGTGTGTGTGTGTGTGTGTGTTTTAATTGAGCAGGATGGGGCTAGCCCTTGGTCTCTAAACCCCAAGGTATGCATAACAGGTCAGGACTTTGGAGGCTGAGGGAGGAAACTCTGGGATTTTTGAGATTTAGAAGCAAGTGACACAAAGCTCTCTGCTGCCAGCTGCTTTGTGCAGATTGCTGCCTGCTCCTTAACCACTGGCTGATTTTTAAAATGTGAACTCTGTACATTTTAATGAGCAACAACAGGGTTTTCCTCTTTTGAAAGAGGTGGAGCCCCATCACAGACGAACGTTCCCTTATTTCCAAGAGAAGTAAGTGCGTATGTATTCGTGCTTATGTATTTTTTGCCCATTGCCTTGGTTTAGAAATGAACTGGGCAGGCAACAACTCCAGGGCAGTCTATAACACCAAAACAAAATCATCTCTAGTTGGAGATGACTGGGATTTCCTCTAGGTGTGAACATGACACTGTTGCTGCAATCACTTAAGTCATGAATCTGGAAAATTCTCAGTGCTTTCCCTGTAGGATCATCCAGTGGTGACTTGGTTAGCAGCAGCACCTCAAAGAATGCATGGTGACATTGGTTATCTTGTCGGATTGTTTTTAAAGGACCATGATGCACTGGAACTTATACTGTAATGTAAACTTATCCCAAGGCTCCATCTTAGTGGAGGTCAGACCATCCACTGAGGGAGCTGGTTGGGGCAGGCTTTGTCCCATGGTGTCTCCAAACCCAGCACCTGATATATTTTTCCCCATGGGAGTGAATGATAGTCGTTCATTTGGACTGGGCTAAACCACTGAGGTTGGAATAAGCCTTCCTTCTGGCCCTGGTGAACCCATTTAGAAATGAAGTAGGTAAGGTCTGACCCCCCATCTCATCTGTGGCACAGATTACAGACCATTTACTTTTCACAATGGCATTTAATGGGAGCCACTGACAACCGAGCCAGCAACCAGCTGTGTGGTGGTGGTGATGATAAGCCCAGTGACTGCATCCCATGATGCCCATTTTTACTCCTACTTAGTTCTCCTTTTCTGGGAATTCCCACATGAAATCTTGAAGCATGAACCTCATTAAAGAGATTTTTAAAAAAGCAACCACCTTCCTGTGATTATCCCAGACAGAAGTCTTACACTCTTCACAGTCAGGGTCCTTTAGCTTCATTATCAGAGCTGTTTTTAAAACTCCGTATTTGTGCTATCCCACAACTCTACTTTTTTTTTTTAATTAATGTTGCTAATTTCTTTTGACAGAAGTGGCTAAACCTTGCCGCTCTGCAATCCCAGGAAAAACCTACTTCATGATCCAATCGCCAAAGTCTTCTCATCGTTTTTAAGGCACATTTCTAGCATAATTCTTCAGATTAAACATTCTTTATGGGAGCAAAATACCCCTCTGAAAGCTTGCTGTTCCAAGAGGAAGAAGTATTATGAACAAGAAATGGACACTGATCAATACCAGACAGCAAGGGGCAATAATAAACATAACTGAAATGTAGTGAGTGTGCTCGTCTGAACAGGTCAGGTCAAGAGTGATGGTGACTTTAAAGTCATCCACTGCTGAGCAGGAATTTGAACCCAGCTCTTCTGCATCCAAGGCCAACACACAGTTTATTAACTCCCCGCTCCAACTCTTAAAATGTGGGGCCTCTGTGTGCTACCTGAGTCTCTGCTATTGAAGCATTCTTTGTGTACTGCTACTGCTTTTACCCTGTGCTCAGGACTTGGATACTTTGCTCACAAAAGAGTCCCCAAAGATATTTTCATGTCCATGGGTCTGAAACATTAAATAGAATCACATTAAATTGTCATTGCTAGATCTTATAAACAGTGATGCACTGATGGATACAATATCCTCATATGCCTCTATGCACAGAGGGCAAAGGAGGTTATTGGGTGTGTGAGGACAGTAATACTAGCATCCATTGGGAGTATATGGGACATCTGCAAAGGCATGCCACTCTTTTGATATTCCTTAGTTCAGTGCCAAGAAAATACTGGTGATCCCAACACTGTCTCTCCACCTGACCCAGTCCCTGTGCTTGCTCTGTGCTAAAACTAAGCTCAAATCAGAGAAAACAGAAATGTAGGGGTTGATAGGCTTTTGACTGGGAGAAAGAGAGAATAGGAATGTTGCCATTGATTGGTTTGTGCTTCTGCTGAGCATGCAGGTTCAGTGCCTTGATTCATATTGATCCTGGATCTTCAGAGTGCAGAGGGAGCCATGGGTCATTTGCACCCATTACCTTGGAAGAGCAATTGCTCAGTGGGAGTGTGCATGCTTTTCTTGCAGAAGATCCCAGGTCCATTTCATGGTATCTCTGGCTACCACTAGGAAAGACTGGAAAGCCATTGCCTATCATGGCTCAATGATCTGACTCAGTATAAGGCAGAGTCCTGTGTTCCTGCTTGTTCAGATTCAGGTCTGGCGACCATCATTCATGCTATCATAATTTCAAGAGCATGCTGTCATAACGTGTTCTACATCCTTGAAGTTTCAGTGTGCATAGAATGTGGTAGATCACTTCCCAGCATTTTGTTATGGTAACATTGGTTATATTATCAGATCATTACATGCACTGAGTCCTCCACATGCAAAGGGTTAGAAATACACATAGGGTTGGATCCAGACTTAATCATACTTGAAATAGGCCCATTCAAATCAATAGGACATAAGTCATTACTAATCTAAGCCCCGTTGATTTTGATGGGTCTATTCTAAATATGGCGAAGTCTGAATCCAACCCATTTTAAAAACGGGCATTCAGCTAGGGATGAAGAAGAGTTTTGTTTTGGTCTGCATTTTAAAGCAAATAGACCTGATTTGCACTTCGTGGACTGATGTGCAGATCAGAACACAGTTATCCTTCAGAATGTACACTTCTCTGAATTTTGTAATGCAGTTCTCAATTCAAAAATTGCATACAAAAATGTGCATACTAGGGAACGTTGCATACAAAAATGTTTGTATATTTGGGAAGCTGCTTACAAAAGTGCCTATACTAGGAAATATTGCATGCAAGAATGCAAATATTATGGGAAGTTGCCTAAAAAACTAAGTGTGTGTGTGTGTGTGTGTGTGTGTGTGTGTGTGTTAAATTGCAGATCAATGCTGAAATCAGACACAACAGTGTTATGATCGAATACATGTGAAACTGTCACAGACTGGTTTGTCCATCCTGGTATTATTATTATTATTATTATTATTATTATTATTATTATTATTTATATAGCACCATCAATGTACATGGTGCTGTACAGAGTAAAACAGTAAATAGTAAGACCCTGCCGCATAGGCTTACAATCTAATAAAATCATAGTAAAACAATAAGGAGGGGAAGAGAATGCAAACAGGCACAGGGTAGGGTAAGCAGGCACAGGGTAGGGTAAAACTAACAGTATAAAGTCCACACAACAACGTATATGTAGGACTTTGCAACTATTACTGCGGATTTATAATTTCTGCCCATGGTAGCTTCCTGACTGACCGATCCTTTTATGATGAGCAGAACGTAACATTTAGGGAGCCACTATTGAAATCCTATTTAGGAGGTTTGTGGTGGCAGGCGGAATTCAACATGTTGGTTGTTTTTGGTTAGACCACGCATTTGCTGTGAGTAGAGAGCTATTGAGATGCTCCATGAATAAAAACATAGAAAGAAGTCACAACAAGCATACAACTTCAGAGGCTTATGGGCGGTGGTTTTGTGCTTCCCCCATCACCACCGTTTTCCTAGGTTTGTCCTCCAAGCATTAGTGGAATGGCAAGTAAATGTATGGGCATTTGCAGTCATCCTTGTTTCCTGTTCAGTGTTGCAGTGCATTCTGGATATTAAATACATGCACGGCAGGAAAAAAATACATGGCAGGAAACGACCAATGTATTGCTACTCAGTCACATCTGTCAACTACTACAACATACAAGTGTGTACTAGGGATGGACATATATATTAGTTTCACTTTCTCCCACATTCAGGCATTTTAAATTTCAAGTTCTTCCCATCCCATTTAGGAAGGGAGTTGTGAATTATGTTAATCAAAAAAGACCAAACTCCACAAATTTCACAACCATCTACACCAGCCAAATTCAATAGGTACAGCTATTCCCAGCATGGAGAGGACCTGCCTGCACACAGCTGTTAAAGTTGAGAAGCATATTGCAGAAACACACCCCTTGTTCAGCTGAATATACAGGGATTCAAACCAAGGCTTTTAAGAGCTAAGCACTCAAAGGCCTCTGGATGTATGAATCTGACATTTTCACTTTCTCCCACTTTTGAAACTTTTGTATCTCAAGTTCTTTCCATCCTGTTTGTGAAGAACTTTGTGAATTTTTGTAAATTGGTATTAAAAAAAATGATCCAAAAATGATCCATTGTACATTTTGGGGTCATCGTACTTCATTGCCGGGTAAAAATGTCTAAAATGAACTTCAGGTTTGTTTTTCTTTTTTAATCCCATCCTTTGCTCTCATGGCTGATACAAGATTCTGCTTTGGAGACTTTGTGTTTCCCATTGTGCTTTTGTCTTCTGTGTAGCATAAAATGCAGAATTCCAGGCAGAGTTTCCTCCATGAAGCCCTGAAGTACCTTGAAAGCAAAAACATTTTTCAAAGCCGAAACTGTGGAAGAAAATACGTAGTATTTTGTCATCCCCTTAAAGATGCTACTCTGTCTATCTTGAAATACCGTGGAATGCTCTTGTGTGTACCCTCTGCCCTATTCAGATCAGGTCCCTTGACTTTACTAAACAACTGCTCTAAGAAAGCCTTCTAATGGATGCTCAGGTTGCATCCCACTTGCCGCTGCTTATTATTATTTATTTATTTATTTATATAGCACCATCAATGTACATGGTGCTGTACAGAGTAAAACAGTAAATAGCAAGACTCTGCCACATAGGCTTACAATCTAATAAAATCATAATAAAACAATAAGGAGGGGAAGAGAATGCAAACAGGCACAGGGTAGGGTAAACAGGCACTGGGTAGGGTAAAACTAACAGTATAAAGTCAGAACAAAATCAAGTTTTAAAAGCTTTAGGAAAAAGAAAAGTTTTTAGCTGAGCTTTAAAAGTATTATGCTTAGTTGTGTGTCCTTGTGAAATCCATTTCATAAACCTACATGTTTCATGGAGAGTTGCTTAAATTTACGTTGCACTTGTGGACATCACTGGAGCTCTGTCCATCCCCATCACTTTATTGTTCACATATTGAAATAAGTAGGGTGACCATGTGGAAAGGAGGACAGAGCTCCTGAATCTTTAACAGTTGAACAGACAGGGGAATTTCAGCAGGTGTCATTTGTATGCATGCAGCACCTGGTGAAATTCCCTCTTCATCACAACAGGATGCAGGAGCCCTGCCCTCTTTTGTATCTGGTCACTCTAGTATAGCTCCTGCAGCTTTAACTGTTGTGATGAAGAGGGAATTTCACCAGGTACTGCATGCATACAAGTGACACCTGCTGAAATTCACTTTTCTATACAACTGTTAAAGATACCGGAGACCTGTCCTCCTTTCCATATGGTCACCGTAGAAAAAAGGGGTAGCATGTGAAAGGTAACTAAAAATAGGCCCTGAAAAAAGGAATAATAAAAAAGCTAATTAATTGATGTATCCCAACTGCACACTGCTGTGGAATGCTATAAAGATTTTATTGCTGTTTGTTTAAGACGGCTCATGTAACGCCCTTCACTTCTTTCACATGTATTCATTGTTCCCAGCAGGGATTATATTGCAGGCCTCTCAAATGAGAGGCAACCAAAATCTTGTCCCAATACCCTGTGTTCTTTATATGTATGAGCATGACTGGGGAGAGACACATGAACCTAAATGGATCGTAAGCCTATGGGCAGGGGCTGTCTTATTTAAATGTTTATTTGTAAGCTCTTCTGGGAGCCTTTTGAGAGGGCTGAGGAGGTATATATATTTTTGGCTGATATATATATATATATATATATATATATATATATATATGTGGTATAAAAATACTTCAATATATATATATATCTATATATCTATATATATATATGGTATAAAAATACTTCAATATATATATATATCTATATATCTATATATATATATGGTATAAAAATACTTCAGATAAATCAACATTAAGGTTGGCAAAGTAGTGCTGCTCAGGCAATGTCAAGTTATGGAATAGCTATGAGATCAGCTCCCATGATCCTGCTTAAGAATTGGGCCTGCCTTGGACAGTGGTGTACCTGCTCCCTGGCTCTGCCTCGTCATCATTCTGAAATTTTAGTTTTTAATTTGCTAATTATATTAATTTTAAATTAATTTCTTTTAAATGGTTTTGTTTTAACACACGGTGAGCTGATATTACTTGGATTCAACGTAAGAAGAGTCCTGCTGGATCAGACCAAGGGTCCATCTAGTCCAGTATTCTGTTCACACACAGTGGCCAAGCAGCTATCGATCAGGGACCCACAAGCAAGACATGGTGCAACAGCACCCTTCCACCCATGTTCCCGAGGAACTGGTGCACATTGGCTTATTGCCTCTGATACTGGGGGTAGCACTTAACCATCAGGGCTATTTGCCCTTGATGGCCTTCTCCTCCAGGAATGTGTCCAATCCACAAATTGGTGGCCATCACTACATCCTGTGGTAGCGAATTCCATAGTTTAACTATGTATTGTGTGAAGAAGTACTTCCTTTTATCTGCCCTGAATCTCCCACTGATCATCTTCATGGGAAGACTCCAGTATCTATTATGAGAGAGGGAGAAAAATCAAGCTTCCCACCACAACCTCAAGATCTCTTTCTTGGTCAGTCACTGCAACGTCCCGTCCCCGCCACGAATGGCCTTGTGTTCCCAGATGTGATGTCCTGCCCAGATCAGCACCTGCCCTTGTTCTGCCAGAACTTTTCTCTAAACCTGATTTGTGGTAGAGACTCTGGAGTCAAGACCCTTTACATTTGCCCGAGATTCACACATCCTAGGCTTATGCAGAGAGGAACCAATTAATTTTGTTAACTATGGATATGATCCAGATTAAAGTTAAGCAATTTTACGTCCCATTGATTTCAGCAGGAGGATTAATCACATACTTAAAATTGTTCTCATTGGAATCAATGGGATTCCAAGGCTACAGTCCTATTCCCACTTCACTGAAAGCTCAGTGGGACTTACCTTTGAGTTGACATGTATAGGCTTGTGCTGTAAAGTGATCATCACTGGCTGGATTGGGCCAAATCACTTTCTTAAAACTTTGACTTGTGCTGTAATTTCCTGTGAGATTTCTGCACCCCCAAAAAACCACAATGAAAGATTCCAGGAGTTGAAATGTAAACTCTTTTCCCACTAGGGCTAGTGATACCTGAATTGGGCCATTCGCAGCAGCTGCCAGTGTTCGTTTCTTTCAGTGCCTTGACATCAGCTGGATAATCAGCTTTTAAGAAGCTGAAAGAGCAGATCTGAAACAGGCACATCTTTTTGTAACTTGCTAATTTTCATCAAGGTGGGGGAACTGCTAAGATGGTCGCAACTGATATAAGCATCAGGAACATGAGGAGTCTAGGAAGAGAATGGCTAAAAAAATATCTGTGTCTCCAATATAATGTATGGGCTGAAGCAATGTGGGGGCCTTTAATTTATGCCTCATGATTGGACCAGAGGTGATGGTGGGGGAACCTCCTTGCCAGTTCTGCTCTCAGGCTCTGCCCCCCAAAAACCAATCAGGGCTGCTGATTAGCCCCCAGGGCTACTCCCAGCCTGCAGCATGGCCAGGAGGCTGCCCAGGTCCAGGTGTTGTTGTTTTTTAGTGTGCAGTTGGACACAAAATGTGCAGTTGGGGGGGAAATGTGCAGTTGGGAATCTGATAATGTGCAGTTGAAAAAAGTGGTGAAAAAATAAGACATGTGTTATGTGTTTATTAAGAACTTAACAATAGACAAAGTCAGGGATGGCATGTAACACAGATTATATAAGGATGCAGGTGAAAGAGCCCTTGATGATGTGACTGATGTTGTTGAGTCCTGTAACAGTGTTTCCTGTATAGATGCGGGGGCAGAGTTGGCACTTGGGTCTATTGCATGGTCTGGTCCCTCTGTCTGTGTCTCTGTCCTGTGTGCTATTGCTGGTTAGCATCTGCTTCAGGTTTGGAGGATGTCTGTAGGCCAGGACTGGTCTGCCTCCCAAGGCTGTGAGAGAGAAGTGTCTGTGCTGATGATGGGTTGGAGTTCACTGATGATCCGTTGCAGTGGTTTCAATTGGGGGCTGTAGGTGACAACCAGTGGTGTACTTCTCTTGATTTGACATCCTTCCTGGGTATCTATATGGCCCTGTCAATCTGTCTTTAAGTTTAAGGTGCTACTAGTGTTGGTGATAATCTGTTCAGTTGTGAAAGAGAAATAATGTTTTTAGCTTGGGCGGGGGCAGGAGGGTGTCTGACAGGGCATTTGTGCAGTTGGAAAATTTGCTTTAAGAAAACCCTGGCTAGGTCAGCCAACTGCACCACAAGTAGAGGACTCTGTCTGCCACCCCTTCCTGAGCCCTACCAACAGGTGCAAATGGGTGCTGCTGGTAGGTGGGGAGCTGAGCTTCCAGAAACAGGTAGCAAGCAACACATGGCCATTAGAAAATGAGCTGCTCATAAATGTTTGACCCCAGCTCATCTGCCTTGCTTGTAAACTCCCAGTAGTACACCATAACTGAAGCATCCAAATCTAATTTGTATTAATGTGGTTAGTGTAAGACCTGTGTGGCTTCAGGGTTAGAACTAATTATGTGCCTTCAGACCATTCTCTTGACTGTGGCTGGGTTCGGACAACACGATAATCAACCGGGTGTATGTGTGTAAAAAGGCAATCGTCCATTGTGTTGATTATTGTGTCGTCTGGGGGGCAACACACAATGGGCACACAACTCACAGTATGTCATTTTCTGGAATTAAACGACAGGGGGAAACAGTGAGCTGCTCTGTTGCTTATCCAGAGACCCATTGATTAACATGTCGTGTGGCCGGCTCCATTGTGTAATCTCCCCCGTCAAGTATACTATTCCAGAAGGTCATAGAGTTCTCCAGCAGGGGTGGCCAAAAGCACCCCAGCCACTCCTCTACAGCTGTAAGAACTCACAATGCATGATGGGATAGGGCCAGGAAGACCGAGGGAGGGAGGGAGAAGGGAGGGAGGAGCACCAGCCACCCAGAAGGACACGGGACTTTCAGCCACACGACGGAGGGAGGGGCAACATGTCATGTGGGAAGTACCTCTGAAATAAGGTACTGTACATTGCCTATTCCCTCCTCTGTTGCCTAAAGTGTCATCCAAACATGACCTGTATCTATTGTTGCTTTTCTCAGCGGTATGGAAAGGCATGGAACAAGGAAGTGGAGAGCACAGGAAAACTGGCATGTGTGGAACAGGCTGGATGTCCATAATACAACTCATTTTGCCAAATTCTCTCCCACTCCCAAAGTACCCAGTGGGTTCAGGGCCGGTGCCAGACTATTTTGCACCCTAGGCAAGGCAAGCTACTTGCACCCCACCCCCTCGAACAATTTTTTTGCCAACTTTGATTCAGCTGTTCAAGAAGAGTTTCTGAACTATTATATTTTCCTTTTATTATGTTTTTTTTTTTAAAAAAAAAAAAACCAGCTAATGTGTATAAAATGGTGACCCTTAAAGGGCAGTACTGCACCCCTCTGAGGTCTGCGCCCTAGGCGGCTGCCTAGTTGGCCTAATGGTAGCGTGGGCCCTGAGTGGGTTTGATCCATTTTTTCTTCCACAAGTGAGAGCAACCCCTGAGCAGAGTTCTACTTGGAACCCTCCCACTGGCAGAATGGGGCAGGGAATCTTTGCTAATTCCCTCTCCCTCTGCAGCCCCCAACTTTCAGAGGGTCCCCCAACCCTCTGAAACAGGTTTGAGGGGGAGTGTAAAGGAAACTGGAGTGGGACAGGGAAACTGACAAAGATTTCCCTGCCCTCCCCCCTCCCTCATTCTACCAGTGGGATTCCCTCACTGTGGATCAGAAGCTTCCTGCAGGTGCCAGGAGCCCTTCTGTCACCGCAGGCTTATGCTGGATCCAACCCACTATAGGGTGACCATATGAAAAGGAGGACAGGGCTCCTGTATCTTTAACAGTTGCATAGAAAAGGGAATTTCAGCAGGTGTCATTTGTATATATGGGGAACCTGGTGAAATGTTCTCTTCATCACAACAGTTAAAGCTGCAGGAGCTATACTAGAGTGACCAGATTTAAAAGAGGATGGGGCATCTGCAGCTTTAACTGTTGTGATGAAGAGGAAATTTCCCCAGGTTCCCCATATTTTATTTATTTATTTATTTATTTATTACATTTTTATACCGCCCAATAGCCGAAGCTCTCTGGGCGGTTCACAAAAATTAAAATCATCATAAAACAACCAACAAGTTAAAAATACAAATACAAAATACAATATAAAAAGCACAACCAGGATAAAACCACGCAGCAAAATTGATATAAGGTTAAAATACAGAGTTAAAACAGTATAATTTAAATTTAAGTTAAAATTAAGTGTTAAAATACTGAGTGAATAAAAAGGTCTTCAGCTGGCGACGAAAGGAGTACAGTGTAGGCGCCAGGCGGACCTCTCTGGGGAGCTCATTCCACAACCGGGGTGCCACAGCGGAGAAAGCCCTCCTCCTAGTAGCCACCTGCCTCACTTCCTTTGGCAGGGGCTCACGGAGAAGGGCCCCTGTAGATGATCTTAAGGTCCGGGTAGGTACATATGGGAGGAGGCGTTCCTTCAAATAACCTGGCCCCAAACCGTTTAGGGCTTTAAATGTCAATACCAGCACTTTGAATCGGGCCCGGACCTGGACTGGCAGCCAATGAAGTTGTAAAAGGACTGGCGTAATGTGATCTCGCCAGCCAGTCCCTGTTAGTAAACGGGCTGCCCTGTTTTGTACCAGCTGAAGCTTCCGGACCGTTTTCAAAGGCAGCCCCACGTATAACGCATTGCAGTAATCCAAACGAGAGGTTATCAGAGCATGGATAACTGTAGCTAGGCTATCACTGTCCAGATAAGGGCGCAGTTGGTATATCAGCCTAAGCTGATAAAAGGTGCTCTTTGCCACTGAGTTCACCTGTGCCTCAAGTGACAGTTCTGGATCGAAGAGCACCCCCAAACTACGGACCCGATCCTTTAGGGAGAGTGCAACCCCGTCCAGGACAGGGCAAACATCACCTCGCCGGACAAATGAACCACCCGCTAACAGTACCTCCGTCTTGTCTGGATTGAGTCTCAGTTTGTTAGCCCTCATCCAGTCCATTACCGTGCCCAGGCACTGGTTCAGAACAGTCACTGCCTCACCTGGGTTTGATGAAAAGGAAAGGTAGAGCTGGGTGTCATCCGCATATTGATGACACCTCAGTCCACATCTCCGGATAACCTCATATATACAAGTGACACCTGCTGAAATTCCCTTTTCAATACACCCTTAAAGATACAGGAGTCCTGTCCTCCTTTTCATATGGTCACCCTAACCCACTAGCTAGTTTCTCCGTAACATGTTCAGGAGTGAATAACAACCGCCATATTCGGGAGTGAATAACAACCACCAAATTCTGTCTATGGAAGTTGGATATTTCTCTAACCCTCCTCATCCTTCCAGAGAGAGGTTGAAAAAGCATTCCTCTCTGTGACTCATACACAAGGTCTACCTTGGTGCAATCTCTCGTTGTCAACATCTTAAACTGGCAAGGGAAACGTCTCTTTTGAGCCGCATTAAACAAGTTTTGTGGAGCTGTCAGCAGGCAAGGGATGAATTATCCATTTTTATGTAACTGAGTCCAGAGCCCCCAAGGTGTTTTGGACTCTGGCAGCTGCTGGGAACAATATGTGACGTTTCCATCAGCCAATGCATTGTGGAAGTAGAGATGTGGAGAAAAGCACTGAAAGGCTTCCACCTCGCCATGGCCCATACGTCTCATATGCCCATATCTCCTGGTGGCAGATGCTATGGGAAAGAATAACGGGTTGGTCTCAGCTGTGGGAAACCAGCAAGTGAATGACAGTGTTTGGCCAAACAGACAACAGGAAGGCACAATAGCATCTGTTTCACTCATAGTCATTGTAGCTTAATTTCAGATCAAAGGTGACAAGTGCTCCTAAAGTACAAGGGAGGATGGGGGAGTCCCACGAAATGTTTGAAGAGGAAGAGATACCAATGAGGAAGGACTTGGACCTCATTTATACCAAGCAGAATATTCCACTATGAAAGCGGTATATAAAAGGCAAGAGCCACACTACTGCTTTACAGTGATATTGAAGTGCACTGACAACTGTTGGGGCCCATTGACACATGCTGTATACCACTTTATCCTGCTTGATGTGCCTCCTGCCTTTTATATACCACTTTCATAGTGGAATATCCTGCTTGGTGTAGATGAGCCCTCAGATTACTTGTGTTGGGACAAATCTAGTGTGCATTACTCCATCACTGTCCATGTCTGATCAGGTAGCAGATGTTGATTATGTTCTCTCCCTTCTTTGTGGAGTCTGGTGTGGTCTCAGTTCTCAGTCTTTCATCAAGGTATTTACTGTGTTGTACAGATCATAAGAAGCAAATTGGCAGCCATACCAGAAGGTTGATTCAGCCTTCTTAAGTTTTGTGTTTGTTGAGCTACAGTCTTGGTGTGGGGTGCCAACTTGTATGGCCCAAGGGCCACATGATGTATTAAGTGGCTACCTGGGGGCCATACACACACACACACACACCCTCTCCTCTTCTTGAGAGAAACCATTGAAAACAGCTAGAGTGGAAAAATGTGCTCTAGTTGTCCATACCCTGTGATTTCCTTCTCAATAATGTCATTCTTCAGAGAGAAACTGTAGAGTTCAATTTTCTAGAGCAGCAAAAATTCCATTTTAGGCCCCCAAGGGAAAAAAATATGCTGCCACCTTATCTCAAGGCCAAGGTTCAGTTCATTTTTTGGATGTGACAAATGTCAACCCTAATTGACCATAACATGCAGTGAACTGTTCATGTGAACCTTGCAACAAGTTGAGTTCACCACGTGGTGAGATCATTTTGGGTTGAATAGCTAAGGGCTAATCTACACCCGCAGCCCTTTCGATTGTTCCCGCTTCCACAATCTCCACTCATGGGGCACACTTGCCCACGGGGCAGAGGTGGGGTTTTTTAATGACTCGTGAAGCGTGCACAGAAGCGCAGATGTGGACCGCTCTGTTGAATATGCACTCCTCTGCAGAGTTTCATATGGAGAGAGAGAGAAACCAAACACACCTGGCAATGAAACAAGCCAATACCCATGGACACAACCCCAGCAGGTGATTGGCTGATTGCTGAGCCCGCAACTCGTGATGAACAGAAACAACATCGCAAAGGGGGGGGGGGGGAATACCGCACACATAGTTAGGAATGGAAGTAAGAGATCCAGAAAAAATGCAACAAAAGTAGTCGGGGATATTCCGGTATAACTGAGAGGTGGAACCGACATCACCGCAGAAGCAGGTGAACGTCATGTGCCCCGTTAGTGATGACTGATAGAATCCTGCAATAAACGGCTGGTGTAGACTCCCCCTAACTTAACTTAAAAAAACTGATCTGGTAGCCGCAGGGCCCTGAAAACAGGACTTTGACTGGCCAGTTCAGACTGCAGAGGGTCAGCTGTAATACTCTGTTTATTCATTGTTGTAAAGATATTGTAAGATGTGTGAACCCCACTTCTGAGCTGTGAGCTGTTTGGGGGATTCTAGCTAGGGTGACCATATGAAAAGGAGGACAGGGCTCCTGTATCTTTAACAATTGTATTGAAAAGAGAATTTCTGCAGGTGTCATTTGTATATATGGGGAACCTGGTGAAACTCACTCTTCATCACAACAGTTAAAGCTGCAGGTGCCCTGCCCTCTTTTAAATCTGGTCACTCTAGTATAGCTCCTGCACTTTAACTGTTGTGATGAAAAGGGAATTTTACCAGGTTTTCCATATATATAAATGACACTTGCTGAAATCCCCTTTTCTATGCAACTGTTAAAGATACAGGAGCCCTGTCCTCCTTTTCATATGGTCACCCTAGTTCTAGCACTCAGCCAGGATTCAGTTTCTATGAAAGGAGGTCACAGGAGCCTTGTGGCATTTCTGTGATATGAGGTTTATGTGGACATAGATACAGACTGAGCATAAGGTGGAGGTCCAAAGTGTTAACACCCCAACAGGTTCCTATTCCCCATCAGATTTCTAGGGGAAGTCGATAGTGCCAAAGGATTTCCTGCAGAGAGCAAAGTTAGCTCTCTGCCTCCTATTCTGAGTCAGCTCCATCGCCAACTAACTTCCTAGACCTCACTCACCCCCTCCTCTCATCTAGTGGAGGGACGAGAGATCTCTGCCCATCAGCCATGCCAGCCTTCTCAGGCTATCCTAGCTTTCATGGAAGCACATCGCCAGAATGTTGTTGTTATTATTATTATTATTATTATTATTATTATTATTTATTTATTTATATAGCACCATCAATGTACATGGTGCTGTACAGATAACACAGTAAATAGCAAGACCCTGCCGCATAGGCTTACAATCTAATAAGTTGTAGTAAACAATAAAGAGGGAAGGAGAATGCAAACAGGCACAGGGAAGTGTAAACAGGCACCGGGTAGGGAGAAGCTAACAGTATAGAGTCAGAACAAACTCAATATTTGAAGGCTATAGGGAAAAGAAAAGTTTTTAGCTGAGTTTTAAAAGCTGCGGTTGAACTTGTAGTTCTCAAGTGTTCTGGAAGAGCGTTCCAGGCGTAAGGGGCAGCAGAAGAAAAAGGACGAAGCCGAGCAAGGGAAGTGGAGGTCCTAGGGCAGGCGAGAAGCATGGCATCAGAGGAGCGGAGAGCACAAGCGGGGCGATAGTGTGAGATGAGAGAGGAGAGATAGGCAGGAGCTAGACCGTGAAGAGCTTTGAAGGTCAGCAGGAGAAGTTTATATTGGATTCTGGAGTGAATTGGAAGCCAATGAAGAGATTACTAGCTATCAAATGTCAGGTCTTAAGAGGCATTGCCTCAGGGGCCCACACTGATAGCTTTACTTACAGAAATTGTAGAGTCAAGAATTAAAGAGTTCAGGGGCATCCTGTGGGGTCGTTTTGACCAGCTCCATCCCATAACAATACCATTGCATTCCCCATTCAAATATTGCAGTGTGCTAAGCTAAGCAAGACATGGATCATTCAGCATTTGAAGATGGTGCCTCAGATGGTATTTGCTCCCTTGTTGGCATTTCAGAGCGTATGATTATTTATTTCGTATTGGTGCTCAGTGGTGTGCTTTGGGAGGAAAGAATGCTTACCAAGTGTTCTCTTTTGGATGGTTTTGTGTAAAACTATGCAGACCTACAGCTGTGCTGGAGAGGGTGAGGGGAAAACTTCAGGGCAACGGAGACCATTTACTTACACACATAGATTAATATGTTTTGTTTGACTAGAACCACTTAAATAATATTGGATAGCTGTAATTGTTCATTTTAGGAAGTCAAAGATAATTAATGAATCTGGAATTATGGTGGTTCTTGCAATGCAATCCTATGCATGTTTACTCTGCAGGAACTCCCACTGTGTGTAATGGGGTTTACTCCCAGTGTACATAGAATTGCAACCTTACTTAGGGTGACCATATGGAAAGGAGGACAGGGCTCCGGTATCTTTAACAGTTGCATAGGAAAGGGAATTTCAGCAGGTGTCATTTGTATATGTGCACAGAACCTGGTGAAATTCCCTCTTCATCACAACAGTTAAAGCTACAGGAGCCCTTCCCTCTTGACCAGATACAAAAGAGGGCAGGTCTCTTGCGACTTTAACTATTGCGATGAAGAGGGAATTTCACCAGATTCAGCATATATACAAATGACACCTGCAGAAATTCCCTTTTTTATCCAACTGTTAAAGATACAGGAGCCCTGTCCTCCTTTCTATAAGGTCACCCTACCTTACTTCTGTCACCATCTAAAATGCATTGTTGCGCTGAAAAGTGTGTGTGTTGTATTTGTGTCTTTATCAGGGGGAATGCTTCTTCTTACACATCTTATTTCTGTGAACAAGGCTCAGTAAAGGATTAATTAACTCTTGTTTTGTGTTTGTGTGTGTGTGTGTGTGTGTGTGTATCCTATATAACAGCAAGGTTTTAATCAACTGCAGGATTAATTGACATGAGTTAATTAACTCATGCTAATTAATCCTGAGTATGCAGCTGTTGGGAAACCATGGAACAGTTGTCTTATTACCACAGAAAGGGGAAGAGCACAGTGGCTCCCCTAGATATTGTGATACATGGTCTTGGCAAATTGTAGCCATTTCTGGACTTGCAATATTGATTCCTCAAGGATGTCTCAGATACCTTTTGATTTGCTTTTTCAGCCTCAACTCCTCCTATAATTTGGAAGCAGAATTCTTTCTTTCTTGCTCTATTGTGCGGAGAATGTTCTGTTTTGCCATAGAGTCTGTCTTTCATGAGCCCACAGGTGTTGCAGAAGTGTTGAAACTGCCATGGAGGGATTTGATTTGGAGTGATTTCCCCTCCCCAAATCACTGTGTTGTCATTTTTCTACTTCTGTGCATTTCTCACATCCTGCAAATCCAACTTCCCTTCTTGGTTTGCGTTGCTCAACGTGCCGTGGTCCTGCAATGGTCCCCATATAGCGCCAAATTGATTTACTGTGAAACAGGATGTGCAAGAGGCTGAAATGAGAGGGGGTACTGCTCACATTATTGGGGGGGCACATGAGTCCTGCCCCCTTACCCTTTGTGTTGGCCCCCTTAGCTACTGTTTTTAGAAGACTAAAGTGGCATAATTTGGATAAATCTGGAAGGAGTCAATTCGGGTGGGTGTCTTGTGAATATTCCCACCTGAACCATCATAATCAGAGTACGTGGAGAAGGAAGCCCTATTCCCACCACCATAATTGGAAGACCTGGAAAAGGAAGCCATACATGAGCATGATGTTCATTCGTATGATGACAAACCCTAATTTGATGTTACATCTGAATTAGCTAAAGTATGGAGGTGCTTTTTTTTTTTAATGCTAAGTTCTTCGCCATGTTGATACAGTATACTGATCTTGATCTTTGTTTTGTTGTCTGAAATGCAGTGCAATTCAGACAACAAAAACACAGCCAAGGTATTATATGCAAACAGTTCTCCGGTGCTTTGAGCGTTGGGCCAGCCCAGAGCGGAAATATTCGTCAATCCCAGCAAAAACTACATAGAGAATGAAAGAAAACAATCCTGGAAACTCGGAAGCCTGAATTCACTTTGTAGGAGCCCAGGAGAAAATCCATTTAAATGCCCAGCATCGTGATAGGAATCCTATAATCCTTTCAGTAGGCTTTGCATTAGGAATCGTTTTCTGCCTGCAGACGCACGCAGTCAAGAGACAAAACTGAAAAGGGGGTTATTTCCGTTGGAGAGACAAGAGAGATTTTGAAGGAATTTTAAACTTGCACCCCCATTGGCTTGGAATTAATGTCTAAAGGCTATTGAGACTCTCCACCCCTTAAAACCCTAACCCTGAAGTCCCATCCTGCTCTTGTCAAGAGGTCTTATTTCTGGAATGCATGATATGAATGAAGCTTAAACACTGCATTCTCATTAATAGCTCTAGCTTAACCTAGTGTCACTCTTTAACTGCCAGGACATGCTGGCACTGTAGTGGAAGGCTGTCATCATTTCAGCCTGATTTTTCTGTATCCCATCTGCACACGCATTCTCTCGGCCCCTGAATATTTGCGATGCGCACTTCCAGGAGGATCTATAATTGTAAAGATCAGAGATGATGACAGCCCCCAATATGCAAGCTGGTGCTTATTCTTCTATGTAGCCAAATTCTAGAGTGTTCACAACCTAAGTCAACACCTCTTTCCAGCTATGGGTCTAGGTCAAATATCGCACCTGTTGTTTTCTACAATCTGATGTTTCGATTACACACTTGGGAAGCATGTATCCTCTTTTATAGCAGACAGGCCTCTTTTAACTAAATATTCATGATCCTTTAGGCTGGACATCTGCTTAGAGGCCAAATATCTTCTGGATATAGTGATAGAGTTACCACGTTGCCTGGGAATATGCCCTGGATCTGCTTCAGTGCTGCATACAAAATTGAATAAAAGAAGGCATGACCCAGCTGTTCTGGTCTTTCAGCAATTCCAGGAGTAGGTCTCAAGTCAGGAGCAGGTCTCAAGACCCTTGGACTGGGAGTCTATAATGACTAGACTCTCTACGTATCCTGTTATGACCCTGACCCAGGACAGTAGCTTATACTCCAAACTAGATGAGGAAACATGGAGGTCCATGGAAGAGCTAGACCAGCCTTCCCCAACCTAGTGGCCCTCTAGATGTTTTGGACTATAACTCCCAGCATTCCGGATTATTGGCCATGCTGAATGGGCTGATGGGAGGTGAAGTCTAAAACATCTGGTGTGCACCAGGTTGAGGAAGGCTGTGTTAGTCCCAGACACAGGTCCCAACATCAGGCTTGAGCCACAGCTTGTCAGCTAAGAAAGCACTGAACAGGAATCTGCAGGGACCACAACAATTGAGCCAGAGGTCTCTGAGGAGTCCCATGTTCCCAATGCAGGCAACAAGCCAGGAAGGGAGATGGAGTTCTACACTCCAGGCCAGGAGACTAGCCCTTCAAGCTCACCTCAAGGGATGGGTGAGAATTTCATTCAGTTCGAGATTTGATAAGAACCTATCCAAATTTCTTCATAAATGGGATGGCAAGGACTAGAGATTTTTAATTCTGGGAGTGTAGTCCAAAACATCTGGAGGTCACCACAGGCTGGTGTAGCTCTTGCATGGACCTCATTGCTGGTCCTTCTGATCAGTTGACGTTTCCTCATCTAGGCTGGAGTCTGAGCTGTTGTCCTGGGCAGGGCTGATGACAGAATGAGAAGCCGGTCTAGTTATTATAGCACAGTTCTAGTTTTGGAATTTGTTTTTATTGTAGTTTAGAAGTGTTTGTTGTTGCCTTTAACCCTATAAGCCTCTGTGTGTGTGTGTGTGTGTGTGTGTGTGTGTGTGTGTGTGTGTGTGTGTGTGTAGATAGATAGATAGATATATTATTATTATTATTATTATTATTATTATTATTATTATTATTATTTATATAGCACCATCAATGTACATGGTGCTGTGAAAGATAAACAGACTAGTAATAGAGTGATTTCAAAATATATTTAGTGCTATATTGATATTTAGTTTTGGCTTTCGTCTTCATCAGTAGCTATGAAGGTGGAAGCTGAAATGTTTAGCAATAAATATATTTTGAAATGATGCTGTTGTTAGTCTAACTATTATTCTTATATATTTTAACTCAACACTGACTGGATCCAGAGACTCCTTGTTGGTTTTGCTGCTGTGCCGCTTTACACCCACCCACCCCTCCCTCTTTCTCTCTAAATAGCAGTAAATATATTTAAATAAATACATGCCAAAAATATTTTTCCAAAGTAATAATAATAATAATTTATTTCTTACCCGCCTCTCCAATTGGATCAAGGTGGGGAACAACAACAAACATAAAATACACAAAATACTGATTAAAAACAGAGCATACACTGTTAAAAACTTCCTAAAAACACCCTAAACGCATATTAAAAGCTCCAAATATGAAATTCAAGGCATCAATAAAAGAGTTTATAAACAAAGCTAATCAACAAATTCTTGCAAAACAAACACAACAGCAACATGACCACATAAAGGCAGAGTTTGGAAATAAAGATCTAATTGGCCTTGAAGGATTTTGTTTTAAGTTTTCATCGGGCCCTGAAAGGACAGCAGACTCAGTGCCTGGTAAATGTCTCTGGGTATTATTATTATTATTATTATTTATTTATATAGCACCATCAATGTACATGGTGCTGTACAGAGTAAAACAGTAAATAGCAAGACCCTGCCGCATAGGCTTACAAAATCATAGTAAAACAATAAGGAGGGGAAGAGAATGCAAACAGGTACAGGGTAGGGTAAGCAGGCACAGGGTAGGGAAAAACTAACAGTAGAAAGTAACCGTAGAAGTCTGCACAACATCAAGTTTTAAAAGCTTTAAATGTAAAAGCTTTAAATGTAAAAAGTTCCAATGCCCGGGTACCACCACTAAGAAGGCCCTATGTTTGGTCACATGTAGTAGCTATGTCATGAGTCATTTCACACATTCACACATTGTATTTTTATGTATATTTTAAAAAAAACTCTTAAGTGTACATATATAAATATAATGTGCGGGAAGTCTTTGGTCTACTCTTTGCATAGGAATGTGGGATACTGAAGGGTGGCAAGCACAATTTATTGGGAGAGAGGGTCTCAGTCCACTCAGCGCAGTGTTTATCTGACAGTTGCTTTACAATGGACTGCTGACACCGAGAAACTTCCCCAGCTAGGAGGAAACAATGGGGAAAGAATTAGTAGCATTGTTTCCTCAGGTTTGTATAACGTTTGGCATTGTTCCACTAGGCAAACCCACTTGTCTAAAAGAAAAGAACCAACAATTCATGAAATGCTTGTCAGTTTCAAAACTGAACTAAATAATTATGTGAAGGGTGTCCTATGATGCATGTTAATTTAACACCTCAGTAGAGACCTACTGAGAGTTTGGGAAAGATTCTCACCCTGCTTTCCAAAGTGCATTTTTGCTCCTTCCCCACATCCTCTGAAGCATCAGCAAGAATCACAAAGGAAGACGGAATATCAGACGGGTTGGTTTTGCACCGCAGAGCTAAGAACGTTTTGTCTTTGAAGAGGCTCCACAGCCAGGTTTTTCTTTCATGCTTTGATTCTACTGATTACCATATGCTGGATTGGGAAGGAATTTTCCCTCTAGATGTATTAGCCAGTGACCCGCCTGGTTCCTTCTCCCTAACTGTGTGTGTGCATGCTTTGCATACAGTAAGTCCTGTTTCCTTGAGCTATCAGGACGCTTAGCTGTCTCTGCCCTGGCACACTTTATCTTTGCTGCTGATCTGTTTGGGCATAGGGCATCCTGCTTCAGGTGATGGGTTAGATAGACCACCCATGAGTTTGCTCATGGCTGCTTTCAATGCAACAGGTCCCCTTTGGCCACCTAGTTGCTGCTTGGGGCACACCTTGTCTAATCAAGGGACCAAATAATGTTCTCTGTACTCGCAAAGGCACCTTGAGTTTGGATTTGGGGAGGAGTCTTGTCCACTTACAAGGACCACATCAACTTGTCAATGCATCAGACTCAAAACACTTGGGCCAGATCTACACCAAGCAGAATGTAACACTTTGAAAACTGTTTGAAAAAACTGTGTGTCCTGGGCCAGAACAGTTGTCAAAACCATTATAAAGCAGTACTGTAGACCCTGCCTTGGATCCTTTGGTATCCCATGCTGAGTTGGTTGACCAGAGACCTAATCTCGCCAGAGCTGCCCCCGATAATTTTGACTGGCGATTTTTTAATCCACGAAATTCTGCCCTTTGTCCTCCCCCACCCCATTTATGGTTGAAGTTGTGGCAGCAGCTGAAAAATTCAATAAGACTGCTTCTACCCTGGCTAATTGAAGTGTTTTCCTTTGTCAGCTGCTCGGTTCAAACAACGTCAAGTACAAAGCAGTAGCCATCAGCACTTTGTGTATCTCCAAAATCCCATTAGTGGTAGAAAGGGCTTGAAGTTTCATTTGGCAGAACAGGAAGGGAGAGAACTTTTTTAAAATGTGCTTGCGGGGGAGGGGACTTCCATCATCTCTGCATTAACATATCTTTATGAACTCAACCAGTCTGAGAGTCACTCATCTCCCACAACCACGAGAATTCCTCATCCAGGCGAAGAGTTATATTAGACTGAAACATATGGGCTGCAGGGAGTCTTATGCTGATCAGAGGATCTGCTGATAAAATTCGGAAATAAATAAATAAGAAACTTTCAGCCTGTACAATGCACTCTCTTTCCTTCCCCTCTCCCTGCCTCCCCCACCCCTCTGGGAGGTATATTTTTTACTGCAAAATTACAGAGGTCTTTCATAGCAGTAACAATGAAATTTTAGGGCTCTGTCGACGCACAGCAAATAAATTACTGCAAAGGTTGGAAGAAAGGGTCAAGCTGCTTAATAGGTTGATGGGGAGGTGATAAATTGTGTCCTTATTCTGCATCATATGCAAGAATATGTGGCATGCTTAGGCAATATCAGAACAGAATCCCCATTATTCAGCCCCAAACCTCCTAATGCAATGATTTATAAGTGCTGCTGAAGGCTGCCTATGGGCTTGTGCGATCTAGTGGATAGCGCTGGGTTTGGACATGGGCGACTCTCGCTAGGTGGTTTTAGGCAAATTCCCTAAACTTTCCCCACAGGGTTGTTGCAGCAATAGATGAGATTAGCAGCATTGATTTGCCTGAAGGGAAGCAGTTTTAGTACGTTGCATCAGAAAGTCAAGGAAATTGTGCGGCTTTGTCTTGATGGAGCTCTCTGGCTGACTTGCCTGTTAATTTATCTGCATGAGTTTGCACACTGGCCCGAAATATTCACCCTCAACTTTTTTGTTGGTTGGGAGTGAAAAACAAAACCCACCTAAAGATTGGATTTTTCTTTGGGAAGACAAACTTCCAAGTGACTGTGTTCCCTCCCACACACATCACAACCCTCTTTTTTCTTTTTAATAAAATTTCCATTTTGTCCCAGGTTAGCAGAGGTGTGTGTGTGTGAGTGAGTGAGAGAGAGAAAGAGAGATCTTTTGAAAAGGAGAAATCCTCAACCACTTCTTTAATGGTCTTTACAACCCATCCAAAAGTTCTTATAATTTGTCCACCCACGCAGGAAATCACTGATAGTATTCCCCCACATTTATAGGGGACAAACAGGGGCAGAGGAGGGAATTTCACCTGGCCATAATATTAGTCCAGCAGATAAGTGAAGTAATTGTGACTTTGATGATAAAAGCATGAAATTTGGCACACTTGTAGACCGTACCATGATGAATATTTTTGGCTATAGAGCCATCTCAGATTCGCCCTATAACAAACTTGGCAGCCGTTTTAAAATATTTATTTATTTATTTATTTAAGGATTTTTATGCCGCCATTCAGCCAAAAAAGGCTCTCATGGCGGCTTACAAAAGTATTTCTTGACAAATATGCCCAACATTCGCTGTTATAATTCCTCAATTTTTGGAGAATCATGCCTATTTTAGGGTTTATGAGCCTTGGTTTGAATTATAACATTAGAAATGTACAAAAAGACTAATGTGACTTAATAACAACAACAACAAAACCCCTCAAGTTCTGTGATAGAATATAGACCTATGTTGGTTTTTTAAAGCTATGCATTAGCAAGAATAACTAAAATAAGAACAGAATGATTGCGGTTTATTTCATGTAAATACAATGTTGGCCTACTACACTAAATATTTTTTTTCAAAGTCAAATACACTTCAGACAGGGTGTGGCATTGCCAGACCAACCAGGAGCCATGGAAAGTCTGCCTTTAAAGGCTGGCTCCGCTTTTCCTCAGTAGTACATTTTGCCATTTGGCTTCACTCCGCCCACCCAGAGCTGGTAGTGTGGAATTTACCAGTTGCCTTTGGGGGTGGGGGTGAGTTGGATAGTTCACACAACTGGCTACACAATGTGGAGCTGTTGGGTGTGTTTGTGGGGGGCTTTTTGACTTATTCAGCTTCAGCATGCATTGGCTGCAATTGGCAGGTTCAGTGCAGCCCGGAGGGGAGGGGAGGGGAGGGGAGGGGCGGGTGGGAATAAGTGCAGGCTCTGCTGCTGAGCACCCTGAAGCATCTTAATGGTGTCCGGCTCAAAGGGTTTTGGCAAGGGACTAATCCTTGGACGATGGTGGCTTCATCCCATCCAAGTCTGTCAAGTGGGGTGGAAGGAAGCTGTCAGGCATCTCTTCAGCACACAGTTTAAGGTGAGCAGTCAAAGAATAGCACAGCTCAGAGAGCTGACCTATCCGGTGCTTGAGCCAGGATCAGCAAACCCAGGTTGTTAGACAGTAAGAAGGTGCCCTCCTAGTACTTGTTTTAAGGCAGCCTTCCCCAATCTAAGTCCTTCCAAATATTTTGGACTCCAACTCCCATCAGCCCCAGCCAGCATAACCAGTGACCAGTGATCATTGGAGCTGTAATCCAGAATATGTGGGGAGCACTAGGTTGGAAGAAACTGCCTCAAGGGATAGGGAGGTAGACTTTTGCTTGATTCCTTTTTTTAAAAAAAATAAGACCATACCAAAATTCACAAATTTCTCTGAGACTTGAGGTTAAAATAATCAGAATACAGGAGAAAACGAAACTAATGATTTGTCTGACCAGGCCAAGGATTTAATTGCTGAGCTCTTAAAGTCTGGGGTTGAATTGCTATGTATGCCGTTATGTTTGTGGTGCCAAATTAGGGGTGCCACCTCTATTTGTCTGATAGGCTCCTCATCTTTAACACAGCAGGCAGGTGCAGCATAAATGATCCTCTCAATGTTGGCAGTAGCTCTACCTATTAGATTTGGCCACTGCAAGTGGGTGAGAATTCCATTTTGGCTTGTTTTTGATAAGAATTTAACCAGTATTTGCATATTTCATATACATAATGGAAAGAATTTGATATTTTAAAAATCTAGAGGAATGAGAAAGCAAAACTGAGACGTTTTCCCGTCACTTGATCTTTGATAAATGTTCTTATCTGATTTTATATATATATATATTTCAATTGCTTGGCTGAGGGTGCAATTCTTCTACACACTTTGCTGCATTACACTCAGTGGGGCTTACTTCTCAGTAGACATGTATAGGATTGCACTGTGAAGGTTAAAATAACCAGGGACTGCGCATGAAGTTCATTCCAGCATCAAAAACGCCTGCCATGATTCCTTGCAGCTCGCCTTTGTCCTCACGCAGGGTCACCTTTCATAGCCAGCATCTTGGAATGTCCTGTAAACAGTAATTGGAAAGAAGAAGAAAAACAATTAGCATTTTGATACATTGGGCTACGGGAATATCAAGCAGGTCAATGTAACTGCAAGGAAAGTGTTACTTGAACCTTATTAGCTTTTCACATGTACTAGCAAAAGAATTGCTGAGTAACAGCATATTGTGAAAGTAGAAGGCAGACTTTCAATGCAGGAGCATGAAAAGATTCAGGTGATTACCACCAGATAATTATGAGTGAAGCAGATGGAAGAACTTGGAAAAGGGGGATATCCCAGCACCTTTCATGACTTTCTTGTTGTAAGTGAGCTTCCTCCCTAGCTTCTGCATGCTTCCTTTAAGCTGTCCTTCCCACCCACACAGCAGAGATTCATCTCCATCTGTCTCAAGGAATCAATGCATGCTTCAAATGAACAACTAGACCCAGAGCACTTTAGATGGAGGAAATAAGTTCCACTTAAACCAGGGTGGCAATTTGTGGCCCTCCAGATGTTTTGAAGCTGCAAGGTGGGTAAGCATGCAAGGTGAACACGAAAAGAGAGAATAATCTCGGGATGTTGCTGCAAACGACCTTATTGATGAAAAGCCTGACATGTTTCGGCCTTTTTCTGTAATCTTTCTGTCTTGTGCTGTAAACACAGAGTGACCATATGGAAAGGAGGACAGGGCTCCTGTATCTTTAACAGTTGAATAGCAAAGGGAATTTCAGCAGGTGTCATTTGTATGCATGCAGCACCTGGTGAAATCCCCTCTTCATCACAACAGTGAAAGCTGCAGGAGCCCTGCCCTCTTTTGTATCTGGTCACTCTAGTGTAGCTCCTGCAGCTTTCACAGTTGTGATGAAGAGCGAATTTCACCAGGTGCTGCATGCATACAAATAACATCTGCTGAAATTCCCTTTGCTATTCAACTGTTAAAGATGCAGGAGCCCTGTCCTCCTTTCCATATGGTCACCCTAGTAAACACTAGTGACTGGGATGGCCACCTGATTTACAGCACAAGACAGTCTATTATAAGAATTTGTACAGACATGAAGAAGACCTAATATTATGGAAAGAGGCCGAAACGCGTTGGACTTTTTGTCAATAAAGTAATTTACAGAATCCTGAGATCATTCTCTTTTCATATCCTGCAGAACTAAAGACTACAGTTACCATCAGCCAGAATGATGGGAGTTGTAGGCCAATAGATCTGGAGGGCCAAAAGCTGCCTCTTATTTTATTTTATTTATTTCATTTCTATACCACGCAACGGCTGAAACTCTCTGGGCAATTCACAAAAATTAAAGTAAACTAAACCAATGAAGCTTCCAAATATATCCCTATTTGTTTAATGCCACTAAGGCAGTTGCATTTACTAAATGTCTTTAATGCAATTTCAGACATTTAAATTTCAAATGCTTTGCGAAAATGATCCCATTTTTTAGGTGGGTGCTAAGGCTGGAAAATTGTAGCTTTGCTGAGTGAGTGAAGGCCTAGACCAGTTTAATTGTTCACTGGAATCAACCTAAAATGTCCTTCAGAGATAGATAATATAAAAAAGAGAGCTGCGGGATCCCAATCCTAGTCATTTGCAGAAGAGAAGACAATGAAAAAGGCAATACCGCTCTGTGGACGGATGGTCCCTATACGGTTGGGTGTTTTTAATTGCTTGCCTTGAAGGGTCTGCTGGAATTCTGCCTTGAATATCTCCCTTCATCCTCGCTCTCGCTCTCTCATATAATTTTAAAGTCATCTCTGTTTCCTGCAACCTATTATTATTTATCATTCAAGGAAAAGGAAATCTGCATTTGTTTAGGAAACTTGTGGTGAATTTCGGCTGGATAATGGGGAAAGAAAGAAAGGAAGGAAAAGGGGTTGTCATTGCCACCATGCAATTAGGCGCACAAAGCAAATCCCCTGAGTGGTTAGAAGAATGCCCCATATTCTAGAGCAGCTTTCCCCAACATGTTGCCCTTCAGATGTTTGGGCCTACAGTTCCCATCATCCCAGACCATTGACCCCTCTTGCTGGTGCTGATGGGATCTATCGTCCAAAACATCTAGAGGGCATCAGGCTAGAGAAGGTGGGGATCCATAGCATCATTGAAGCAGAAAATACCTTTAGATCTTACTATTAGTTTCCTTCCAGTACTAAGAGATTGAAGCTGTTTCTAACTCTCTTTGGTAGATTGGCTGGCACCCTTACTTTGCTGCTGTGGTCCAGCTGTCTGCCTTCCTCCCCACTTGCTCATTACACGTTTTCTATAGAACATAGTAGGCTGGAACTATCCTAAGTTTATAGAGGACAGACGCATGCTCCAGATTCCAAGCAACCCTGAACTCTATGAAAGTCCTCCCATAATAGCACCCTCTCTCACCAAGGTAGGTTTGGGGAATGGAGGAGGCAACAGTGACGATTCCAAGGAGAGGATTGAGAATTAGACCCAGATCTCCCCAGAGTTTGAGCCAAAGCTAAGTGGGTCTTTTTGAGCCACCGGAGCCCTCCCTAGTGACCTCTTCCCATTCCCCAAACTTACTTTGGGAGAAGGGAAGGTGCTTTTGCAATAGGGGCTCCACAGCATCCAGAGCATCCGGAAACCATGGGGATTGTAACATCAGAGAAGCATCCAGAGATGTTGCGTATAATGGGAACTGCATTTCTCAGGCTTTCTGGAGTCACTTCCAGCATCTAAGGGTGCTGTGACAGCATTCAGGCCATGGGTGGCAACTTGTGGCCCTCCAGATATTGGACTGTAACTCCCATCATCCCTCACTATTGGCTGTGCTGGCTAGAGCTGATAGGAGTTGCAGTCCAACAACATCTGCGTAGGGATGTCTGTCATCAAGAAATCCAGCCAGATTTGGGCTAGCTGGAATTCCACAATGTATCCAACTGGCATTTGCAAGCCAAGCTGCAGGTTTTCCCCAAACTCTGGGGACTTCTTACATGTTTTTTGTGTGCCATACATAATTTGTGCAAATAAAGATTTGTGCAAGTTACAGTCACAATTTGCACGAATTTGCATAATTTTTGCAAATCATGGCTGTAATTTGCACAAATTATGTCCGAAATTTCACGATTTAAAAAACACTGAAAATCTATTGGTTGGCCGAGCTTACTGCAGATTGAATCAGGCCAGCTACCAGAAGGCAAATTGAAGTCCAGGTGGCGGAGTCAATGAAAGTTGACCACCACCACCCCAGACAGATTCCTCCAACATCCCTACATCTGGAGGGTCACAAGTTGCCCACACCTAATCTAGCTTCAGCTATTGGGTGGTACAGAAATGTCATAAATAAATCTAAGGTCACATGGGGGCCCTACCATGGAGCCTACTACAAGCTCTCTCTGCTGCCATGGTGTACCAGTAAGTAAAGTCTTTCTTCTTGAATACCAGTTACTGGGGGATGCACATTAGGAGAGAGCTCTTGTGCTCATGTCCTGCTTGTGGGCTTCCCAGAGGCATCTGGCTGGTTACTGTGGAAAACAAGATGATGGAGTAGATAGGGCTCCTCTTGCAGTCTTGTGATCAAGAGGAAAAGGAAGGTAGGAAAATGTAGGGAATGGGCACCTCATTGTCAAAACTGAAGGCCAAATTAGGTGACATTGGGGAACTTCATGAACCATGATAATTTTCTGTTTATATTCAAGGAACTGTTGTGGGGGAGCCCAAATCAACACTTGAGTATTGAACCCAGGGGTGTTGAACCTCTTTCAGCCTGAAGGCCAAGTTTCATTTCAGACAAGCTCTTAGGGGCCCTTCCCACCAACCCAGTGGCCAAAGTACCAGCATATTTTAGTATTTTAGTTTAAAGCTGTTACTACCAATAACTAAGCCTTAGGAGAGGCTTAGGAGAGGTGGTTCAACCTTTTAGAATGGGACATCCCCCATAAACCTTGGGTAACCACCAAACAATTGTCCACCAGAGGGGGATGGGGATATGGCCACCTGGGGGAAAGTTAGAGTGTTGGATTTAGCCTGCAGGTTTAACCCTTTCTCCTAACACTGTCTCACTGATCTAAACCAATCCCCCAATCTCACTATTTGCACTGTGAGAGAAAACTTACAGACATCATTCTAGTGCTTGTATGTTTAAAGCAAATGGAACCTTGGTAGAATCTAGCTGTCTTGAGTGCCATATTTTTGCTACAAAATCAAATGAATGAATAATGTCTGGAGTATTTTCCCCTAGCCTCATGTAAACCCCGAAGGGTGAGGAAATGTATCCCTGGAATGCTCCAAGTGCAATATATGGATTATGAGAATGTTGCGTGTTACACAAAAGGCACCAAGAGATAAAGAGTATGGAAATCTCGAGTGCTGAATCTACAAAGAAGTGGGTTAGCTCAGTTTGTTAAAGAAAGCCGATTATTTTGCTTCAGATGAAAAGAGGCGCCTCTTTTGTGATCCTTAGGTCATCACCATTTGGGGTTCCCCTTAGCAATAGTTTGTTGGGTCATTGCCATGACATCATCAGGTGCTATTTTTCCCTTTTGCTGTCTGTCCTCCAAAAATTCAAGTCGACAACAGCCGAGTCACTTAGTTCCACTGCTATTCTCCATGCTTGTATTGCAGCAGGCCAGGCCTTGAATTTTGCTGCAGTGGCTGGTCATCCACAATAAGGTGTTCACGTTTTAGCTGGGGAGTGGGCGAGAAAGGACCCTCAAGATGTCATGTGCCTCAATCTCCACTGACAAGCCCCCCCTTCCCCAATCTGCACATCAAGTGTATTTTCATCTTCTTACATTACTTTTATTGAGCAATTGCTTTCAAAATTTATTTTAGAGCGTAAATTCCTCAAGCCAGAGATCTTCCATGCACACTGATGGTGCTAGATAAATAAATTCATCAATAACTACCAACAACAACAACAAACCTAATATATACAACTATCCAAAGGCAGCCTTCCCTAACCTATTGCCACTCAGATGTTTGGAACTCTAACTCTCATCAGCCCCAGCCAGCACTGATGATGATCAAGAATGCTGGGAATTGTAGTCCAAGGCATCTGGAGGGCAGCAGATTGGGAAAGGCTGGTTTAAGGGATATTCCAAATGATTTATATAATCTAACATTCAGATGCACAAAAATGGTATTTACTATATCTATGTTCTTCACATTGGACTACTGGAGCGAGAAAGAGAAGGAGCAACATTGTATTTTGATCATTGCCATGCTTAGCACAGGAACCCCCAGACAAGACCCCCAAGGACAGTAGCTCACCTATAAAGAAGAGGTCAAGCATCTTCCCATCCCTAGCACATGCTAGCTCCAGAAGGTGTGGACAAAGGCTGCCACTTGGAGGCAAAGTGCATGCCTCAAGAACTGCAGCAACCAGGCTTACTGGGAGCAAAGGACTCCTCATGAATAGGCCCCACCTCATGAGGAAAATTTCTTCCAGAAACTTCTGCTGTGCCACAGTTGAGTCCTGGGTGGGGCTCTGAAGCTCCAGTTTATAAGCCTTCAGTTAGGACTTACAAGTGGCTAAGACAACACCTTCATCCCAGTATCTTGAAACCTTTCTTCATTGACCTTGCTCTTCCTTGGACTTATATCTTGTGATGCCGACTCCTGAGAAGACTTCGCTTTTGGACTTCCATTTTTGCTGGCGTGGTAATACTGTGTATTACCACACCAGCTATTGTCTGTCTCTTGACTTCTCCTCCTTTGAACTGCTTTTTTTTTTTTTTTTTTTTTGCTGGACTGATCAAACTGTGCTTTGACCCATTGCTTGTTGATTTTGTAAATGGATTTGCCATTTGTTTTGCCATAGGGCTGAGCCTCAATCCAGCCATGGTAGGACAACACTCACAAGCCCTATACAGGCATGCAGGGAGTAATTCCACAGAACTAAGTGAAGTTTGCTTCTAAGTAGACATGCATAGGATTGCACTGTAAGGCTGCCATTCTGTGCATCCTTACCTTGGAAAATTCTCATTGACCTCAGTCTTGATTTTGAGTTGGATAGTTTCAGGCTGATGTAAAGCAAATAAATATGCTATGAGGAATGTTCTTTCAATTTAGTAATGGCTCTGTTAGGTAGGGATGGGCAAATCTGTCAATTTAATTTCCACTCAGTTTCTCATTTTACTGACCATAAGATGGTTTTGGCCCATTTCCACAGCAATTTGCAAATTTGGCACCAAAAAAAAAAGGTCTGTATGAAAATTAGGGATGTGCTCCGCTTCTAATCGGACCGGCAAATTAGAAGCGGAGTGGGGGGCTTTGCCTGCCCTTAAGGCGGAGGTGAAGAGGATTGGGGGGCCGGCGCAGCGTGGCGAAGAGGATCGAGGTGAAGGCGGATCCTTCGCTTCAATCTGGAGCTCCGCCGGAACGGTAAGTGGGGTTTACCTGGCCCTGCCGCTGTCGCTGTCGCCCATGCGGCAACAGTGGCAGGGCCCGGTAACACCCCCCCGCCCCCCTCTCCCTTACCTGCCCCCATCCGCGGTCCGTCGGCTTCTTCAATTGAGCCTGCAGTTCAACCAGGAAGCCCAGACTTCCTGGTTGAACCGCGGGCTCAATTGAAGAAGCCGACGGACCGCGGACAGAGGCAGCTATGGCCTCCCTCCCCCTTGGTCCCTTACCAGGCTCTGCCGCTGTCGCCGCATGGGCGCCGACGGCGGCAGGGCATGGTAACATCCCTGCCCTCCTCTCCCGGCCTTACCTGGCGCCACTCCCCTCCACTGCGGAGCTCCGATTCAGAGCCGGAGCTCCGCAGTGAAGAGGAGCGGAGTATGGGCGGAGCGGCGCGGAGCGGGCCGATCCAAAATTTTTGGATCGGCCCGCGGGGCGGAGTGGGGGGTCCGTGCACACCCCTAATGAAAATCTATTCACTTCTTTATGAACATTTCCTAGTTTGTACACTTTTTGCAAGTGATTTTTCACTAATACAATGGGTGTTTATTCATGCTTTCTCCTAATAAATGCATCTCTGAGTTGCAAACTAGATTGTGAAATTCTGAAAAGTGTGGAACTTGATATGCAAGTGCATTCCAGTTTGTTTATAGCTTCAGGAGGTTCAAATTGGGTACATTCATATAAATATTCAAACCAAACAAATTTTTACTCCATCCCTACTGTATGCTTGATCCTTTTCTTACCTGCCATTTTTGCTCTACTCTTCTCTCCAACCTCTCTTAGAGTAGAAAGCATCCAATCACTCTACTTCCTTACTTCAAAATCACCCTCCCTCAATGTTGCTTTGCGTTACATATATTTACACGTAGTAACAGATAGCTTTATTTAAGCAGGCTTCTTGATATTGCTTGTTAATGCCTTATAGGTATAGGTTCCTGGAAAAGATAATTCATGGAGGGCAAATCAATCAGTGGCTGCTAGGAGGATCAAGAAATGCATCCTTATTCTTAAGACAGCCCTACGTTTGCTGGAAGCTGGGACTAATTAACTAGATGTGTTTCATACTACCAGTGCTTAGGAGGCAGTTCTTAAGTATTTCATCTAAAGCAACCAGCACTGATCCCTGGTTCAAGACATCAGTTGGTTGATATCTGAGCCGCTATATTTCAAAGATGGTTAACTCCTTATCCCATAATTGCAACACACCATCTTCTTCTGTCAAATAGCTTCTTGCATACTGTAGAACTTTAAACGACATGAAAGGCAAGGCAGCACTGTCATCCTACTCTATTTATAGAGCTGGGCTGAAATGCCTTCCTCAAGTTCACCATTCTTTTCAGTAGGTGCGGCGTTGAGGTAGGGTGACCATATTTTGGAAACCAAAAAGGAGGACAACATGGTCGCCCCCCCAAGGGGGCGTGTCCAGCACCAAGGGGGCGTGCCCACCTGAACATAGTCTTGGTCACATGTCTGATTTTACAGCACACATTTAAGACAAATCTGTTCTACATAACATCTTAATGTTAAAATCACTGACATAAAGAACAAGTGAGACATTCAATGTATCTGAAATTAACTTCACTCACTCCTACTTTTGTAGGTTTTGCTGTACTTTGAAGCTTTTGCTATACTCTGTGTGTTACATTCTCCCCTTCCCTCAAATATCTTTTCTGACTGTATCTTCACTCATTGCAAGCTGCTGTTGTTGTTAACAGGGCTTGCTACTGGCCAGCCGGGTGGCTGGCTTTTTTTAATTTCATTTTTTTTAAAAAGCTTGTGTATGATTATCACAAGTTTCTCTACTCTAACATTAGGGTGGGTGTTGTGGCAGTGAACACTACTTTGCCCATTCACACTTCTCACTTGTATACATTAGCTTCTCAAGGCTTGTGTGTTGGCACCACTTCGCACATCCAGACTTAGAGCTCCTGTCTACTTCCTGCACAAACATGCGACTCTGAGACCCTCTTCCTAATGCCCTGCGTTTCATGCCAGCATCATGGGGCTAAGTTACAATAGATGTCTCTGGGTTGTCTGTGCAGCCTCTGTTGTCTCTCACTCTAAGTCATTGCAGACAAACCAAAGCCTCCAGCCTCAAACAATCTCTCTCTCTCTCTCTCTCTCTCTCTCTCTCTCTCTCTCTCCCCCCCCCCAAAGTCTCCCAATGGTCCAGCTAGGCTGCACACTTGCAGCTTGGGATATTGCTTATTGCTTGGTCATGTCTGGTGACATTATTATTATTATTATTATTATTATTATTATTATTATTATTATATCCCACCTTTTGCCCAATACTTTAAAAACCTCTGCCACCAACCACCTCCACCTCCTCTCCTCTTGCACAACTTTGATGCACTCTTAAAACACTCTGCGTGGCAGGCAAGCCTCAGGGCCAAGCTACAGGTGCATCTGGGTTGCCTTAAGCCTCTCTCTGCCTTATGCCAGCCTGCCAACATTTCCAGCCTCAAATAATCCCCCACCCCCTTCTCTGTCTGCCAAAGTCTCCCAATGGTCCAGCCAGGCTGTGCACTTGTACCCTGTGGCTGGGGGTAGGGCAACAGCTTATGGCTTGGTTGCATCCAGTGACTCTTGTTTTTTTTAAAAAAACTCCACCACCAGCCGCCTCTGCCTGCTCCAAAACTAGGCTCTGAGACACTCTTTAAAAGGCTCGGTGTGGTACAGCAGCCTCTCAGGGCTCAGCTACAGCCATCTCTGAGTTGTGGTTTCAGTCTAACTCTGTCTCTAAGAGATATGCCAGCTAGCCAAAGCCACAAATCTATCTATTTTTCTCTGGTATGCATTTCAAATGTTCTGCATTGCATCCCAGCAGTGCAGTCAGAGCCTAGCTCACAAGTGTACAAAGTGAAGTGGAAGGGAAGTGGTAGCGAAGCAAAGCAATGATATGCCAGGTTCCAACATTTGCAGCAACAGGGCATCCGCAAAGAAGAGAGCCTCTCTCTCGACTGGCACCCTACTGTTGGTCGTGAGAGTTTTTCTCTAAAGATGACCCTTCATCACCCATGATATGGAAATTTGAGGAAAAGGCCTCTGGCCCATTCTGTTTTGCCCTGTGGGCAGCTTTGACTGACCTCTCCTTTCCCACATTTTGATTTGTGGATGCCTTGCCTCTGCTGAGCTCCAGGTACCCAACTGCACTCCAAATCTGCAACAGGAAAGGTGCCCTGCTTGCCCAGGACTTCTTACCTAAAGACTAGAGATCCCCTTAATGCCAAGGGCTGAAACTGCTCAGTGTGCAACACCCCAAATAGGTTTGACAATCTGAGTTTGAAGGATATGGCTCCAGCAGTTTTAAAACACAATAATTTTAAAACTTTAAACTTTTTTAAAAATCCTAAAAAAATAATGGATGAACAGATCTGATTCAAACTTGGCATGGCTAAATCTCTCCTTAAGAGCTATCATGGGGCCAGCTTTCAGCCCTTCGTCTTTAAAAATGTCACTTTAAAAAAATAATTTTAAAACCTCAAACTTTAAAAAAAATCCTAAAACTCAATGGATGAATAGATCTGTTTCAAACTTGGCATAGCTAAAGTCCTTGTTAAGAGTAATCATGGTGCCAAGTTTCATCTCTTTATCTTTAAAAATAACATTAAAAAATCCTCAAATTTTAAAAAATTCCTAACAATAAATGGATGAACAGATCTGTTTCAAATTTGGAATGGCTAAAGCTGTACCAATAAGCCATCATGGTGCGAAGTTTCATCTCTTTATCTTTAAAAATGACGATTTTAAGAATAATAATTTTAAAACCTCAATTTTTAAAAAATTCTTTAAAAATCAATGGATGAACGGATCTGTTTCAAATTTGGCATGACTAAAGCCCTTCCTAAGAGCTACCATCATGCCAAGTTTCATGTCTTTATCTTAAAAAATGATGGAGTTATAAGCATTTTTGTTAATTCCTATTAGAGCTGCTCTTTGAAAAAAATCTGGATTTCCCCACCCCCTCCCAGATTTGCCATCAAAAACCCGGACAAATCCGGTCATATGGTCACCCTAGTTGAGGGTAACATTTGTATGTCTCGTGGAGGGGATGTGAAAGGGCATGAAGCTGGCAGCAGAATGATCACTGGTGGCAGCACTCCCTGGTAGTTGGCAACTGCCTTTATTTCTTCCCACTCTTTTTCTTCTTTCCCTGCGCTCTGATTGGCCTTATGGCAATGCTACATGATGATAATAATATGTTGTTATGACGCCAATCAAAGTGAGAGCAATGTTTCCTGCCCTTGGTCTAAGGCAAGGTGCACAGCCTTTTCGATCCTGAGAGCCATATTGGGTGTCTGCTAGAGTGGCAGAGACCACAATATGCCAGCACACTTAAGCATACAACTCTCACACATCCTTCACACACTCACCCAAGCAGCAACATCTTAAATGTTTTGAAGCCCCACCCCAGAGAACTGAAGGTCATCACACACACACACATACACCAGGGATCTAGGAACAGGCTCTATGGTTCCTGCCATGGAGCAGAAACCTCATTCCTAAAACATCCCAGGAAGTAGGCAGGAACCTTCAATCACTGCTTCCTGGGATGCTCTCATCCCAGGAAGCTCTATTGCAGGAACCATATTACGTGTTCCTGGTCCATTTTTTTCTCCCGCACCCGTTTTTCCTTTCCTTTTTTCCTTTCCTTTTTTCCTTTTAGTGGTGGCAGATACAGAGAGTCTGGGGGCAGTCAGACATGCAGCTCACAGGCTACTCCTTTTGGACCTTTGCTGTAAACATTGCTGGGAAAGAAAAAATGGTGGCTGCCATCTGCAGAGATTCTGTGGATATTGCTGTTGCGGCCAAGTGCATAAAACCCATGGTGGTAGCTCCAAAAGTGAACTGGCTGACACTTTTATGAAAGTGTTCACACACTCACATGCTTATTTTTATTTATTTATTTACAATTGATAAAACTCTTTTCATCCACAAGGGATCCCACGGTGTACACATCAAACAACAGCAACTACTCCAGTTTAAAAACTATACAATTACAAATTAAAAGGCAAAATACAACAACATGTGAACCCTCCAATTTTTCAGGGAAAGTTCTAGGAAGGGCGTAGGTCTCAGCTCCAATTTTCTACAACCTAACGACTTCGCAGTGCAGTTTGCTACCTGGTGAAATGTGGTTCTTGCTATAAGAGGCTAATGATGAAGAAGGGTCTCTAATGGTGCAATCCTACTCATGCCTACTCAGAAGTAAGCCTCAAGAGTTGCCGCCTGGGCTTTTGGTTTGGCCTCTTCAGGCATGGTGGCCTTTCATATGTAGAGAGCAATTAAATTCTGTCATGATATTGGTATTTATTAGCTTAAAGTCTCTGCTTTTTATTCTGAGGAAATATTTACACATTATGAGAATAGGAATTCCAGCTGCCAGCCTTAGGTTACAGCTTGGAATATTCATCCCAAATATAGCAATGTGGGGGCAGAGAGAGTAGGCAGCAAAGAGAAAGAGGTAGAACTATCTTGGAGGCTGCCGTTCCTTTCGCCTGACATTGTTTGGATAGCATCCATCTGTGGGAGCCAGTGACTTCCATAACTTTGCCAGTGATGAGCTGCAAAGCCCTTCATAAAACAAAGTACTACAACACAAACTGTTGGGAGATCCCAGATCAACAACAGAATGAATGTGTCAGAAAAGAGCTGGGAACGAGCCTGTAAAACATCCATCATAGGATCCCAAGGGCTTAGAGAATTAACCTATATAGGGCCTCTGTGCACCACTGTAAGCATTGTGACAACTGACTTTTAGTAGTACTGTTTGTGGGGAGGGGCTGCACATTTAAAAACACATTTTATTCCCAAAGCGACATATATGTTTGCAAAGATATCACATTCTTGTGCGCCCAGAAGTACGTTTCGGACTTTGAAAAATGTGGTGCTTCATCTCCCCCGACCCTTGCAATATATTTGTTTCTTCTTTTCCAACCCACCCGCCCCTCTCCCATTCTTCATTCAGAATAAGATTTCAAAATAGATGACAGCAGCAAAAATCCTCACAGCTTAAATAAAAAGGAATTGGAGTCTCGGGAGTGGGGGGGGGAGAGAGAAAGCAGAGAGGAAGGGGGTGAAGCATGTAGTAATTTACAGGTGATGGGGAATGTGTCAACATGATGAAAACCGGAAGAAATGGTTCTACAAACCATGAACCAGGTTATTTTACAGGCCACATAGCTTTGCCACAACTAGTTCAGGAAATGAAATAAACAGGGACCGAGATACATTGCTGTTTAATTTCCCAAAACTAGAAAAAAAGCCAGACAGTCAACTAAGTGTGATGCAGCTAATGCCTCAGCTATCTTGGGGGAGCATTTTATAGTGCTACATGTGTTGCAGTGTGATATGACTAGCCCACCTCAGTTCAGCTCAGCCTAGCCACATCCATGCCTAAATGTTTGGCATCACGCCTGGCACCACAACATGGCATCCTCAGGCACTTCCAATGCCCTGCCAGGACTTACCCTTGGCCGCCCTCCTCCTCCTTCTGGTTCCCAATGGTCACCTTCTTTGTTTTCAACAACTCCTGGGCTGTTTTGGAAGAAAGAAATTGTCTGACACTTGGAATTGCCAGTGGTGCCAAAAGGAACCCCACAAACCCTGCATGGGTTCAGGACCAGCCCACCATTATAAGACTGGGGGCCCTGACAGAGGGGACTTGGCTGAGGGCCACTCCAAGACCAGCTTGGCATTCACATGTCACACTCTTGCATAGCACTTTTCTTCTAGTCTTTTTGTATGAGGTACTCTAACCTGGGCCAGATCTACACGTCGTTGCGAAGGCGCTTCCGTGCGCCTTTTTTAAAGATGTACCTAAAAGAAGCGCCTCTTTCTTTACTGTGTGTGCTGTGAGCTAGGCAGCGCCGCCTGCGGAAGAATCTCTACCCCATTCAAAGACGCTGCTCGGGCCGCTTCCCCCTCGCGTGTTCTTCCATTCGAATAATCCCTCCCTCCCACTCGTCGGCTCTTCTGGCGCGTCCCGGCGGTGGCGGCTCCTCCTCCAAAACACTTTTCTCCCTCGGTGTGTTTGTATTTGCGTTTGCGTGTGCGTGTGCAAGCACACACCGAAGAGAGTCCCGGGGAGATGACACCGCGGGGGAGAGTGAGAGGCAGGAGCTGAACTCGTCCGCTGCGCGCACGCAAACGCAAATGCAAATACAAACACACCGAGGGAGAAAAGTGTTTTGCAGGAGGAGCCGCCGCCGCCGGGACGCGCCAGAAGAGCCGCCGGGTGGGAGGGGGGATTATTCGAATGGAAGAACACGTGAGGGGGAAGCGGCCAGAGCAGAGCAGCGTCTTTGAATGGGGTAGAGATTCTTCCGCAGGCAGCGCTGCCTAGCTCACAGTACACACAGTAAAGAAAGAGGCGCTTCTTTTAGGTACGTCTTTAAAAAAGGCGCACGGAAGCGCCTTCGGAACGACATGTAGATCTGGCCCTGGCAGCATTTTTGTGCCACCACCAAATAGTCTGTAAGAGTGGAACTACTTCACAGGATAATGAGATGGTAGATCTCATGGTTTTATTTAATAAATCAGAAAATGTAAGAGCATCTGTAGGGAAGGCATTGAAACGTGGATACTTTTTTTTCCCCAACAGCAGATTGCTCAAGAAATGATCAAATGTGGTTACAGCAGGGCTGCCATCAGACCAACAAAGACCAACATGCTACAAGGCTGTTGTGTTATCTTGACCATAATATGGCATCTGGCAAAGAACCCTGCAAACGTTCCACCGTGCCCTGCATTGTGACAAGGTGTCGCAAGCATCATGACGCTTCTTCTATTCAGAGTATGAACGTTGTACAGGATGCAAAACTGTATAGCAATGTGGTGAGGGAAAGAGGAGGAGCCCAATAAATGTGCCATGCCTTTTGCAAATGTTCCATGGCAGTGAAAAATGTCATAGAACGCAGACATTGGCAGAGTGGATCAGCCCAGCGGTCCAAGTTGCCAATGCCTCTGGGATCGTGTGAATGCACAGACGTAGAGAGAACTTAGTACTTGTACTGGGATGTCAAGTTCTGCTCTCTTTCGGCCCAAGGCTCTTCAGGCTTAGGCAGTTTCTGTGGTCAAGTGTTAGCTAGATTATCCATCACTCCCCTTTCAGTGCCCAGTTGTTCTCCCACCACATTCCTGCTCATAGGGCCTCTCAGGGCACCTGCTGCCACCCAGTGTTGTCACTACCCCAAGCCCTGGAATAATTTCCAAACCCCATTCAACAATTAACAACAGAATGATTCAAAGCAAGGAAGCTCATGCAGCTGCCTAGACTACACCAGGTTGCTGCCATGTTTAAAGAAAACCTGCACTTTCTCTGCTGCGGTATGGCAGCGGGTAATCCTGAAGAAGAGAAAGTGTGGGGCTTCTGGTGGCCATTTGGCTTCCCAGGCCTGGCCCCTGTGCTCTGACGGGGCAGATAGCAACCAATCAGGGTTGCCACCCACCTGGGATCACCTCCACCACGATGCCGGAGCAAGGTTACACGGCAGATGCTCCATATTCACCTCGCTCCAGTGAAAAAGTCAGGGTAAGTGCCTGACTTTGTTAGCTCGTAGTTTCACAGGAAAGCCCCGCAGTGGGTGTGAGGTGGCTGCTGCGTCGTATAACCGACGCAGCTCCACTGCGCACTCATCATGGGGCTTTCAGAGTGTCTAGGCAGCCCCCATGTCGTTTTGAAGATGTACATTGTTATAGTGGCAGAGGTTTATGCTCACAAGCTGGTTTCCATGTTGTAGCCCTTGGCAAAACAGTCCCAGTGTATTAGTAGTGGCTATATGCTTTATGATCTCTTCACATGTAAATAACTGAGTATTACGAAGTATAGCATATTATGTTATCATATATAGTACGAACACAATTATATCAGACTTTAGGAACCTTGCAACCATTATGGTTCATATTAGCAAGAGCAAAGGTTCTTTGGTATATGCCTAGCTTTCCCATGACCTGCTGTACAAAGACATGAGAACAGGAGATAAAATATGTGCAATTTACAGAACTTAAGTATATGCAGGCATGAGTGTGATCAGTAGCTGTGAGATCTCTGAGACTTCCCTGCACAAGGTCAGTGACAAAGAAGCTGCTTACTTAACAGGGAAATTTTAAAAAAAATCCATAACTACATGTTTTCCACTGTTTTTTCCATGATTGTCTTATCCAATCCTATCGTATATAGATAAGTCACTAGTAGTTATGGGGGAAACTGTCAAGCTCAGTTTTGCTCAGATTCTCATTTTTCCACAAATAAGTCTATCCTGATTCCATATTTTTCTGTCCACAAGAAAATTTGTACGTATTTTTTGCATGTTTTTTTAAAAAAATATTACTTCTGCAAGTGAGAATAAGGCATTTTTAGCATATTTTTCAAAATGTATGGATTTTTTGTAAGCACTCTTTCAATGTACCCCCACACACTTTTTCAAATGTATGTATTTTGTTTTTATGAACTGCATCACAAACCTAGAGCCCAATGTCTAAATGTGTTCCAGGTTTTGTTTAGTTTCAGAAAGTGCAAACTTGGTAAGGGCACCTTGAAATGAATCTGTCACTGATCCCGAGTTACTAGTTTTATGTAAGTTGGCTCTTCGCCACACCCAGAGACAGCTTTTGTGTTCCATGGTAATGTAGTGATTGTCATCTCAAGCCATGCTGAGCCATACCAAAAGCCATAGAGTGTGTTGTTGCTGCTGTTGCTGCTGCTGTTGTGCATATTCTGACTTCATGGAGGCCAAAAATGGATGGAGCATGATATCAAAAACAAAAAGGATCCAGAAAATAGTAATGGTGTTAAGAACACTAATTCCAAAGGTAGGGAGGAAGGAGAACATTATTCAAGCTAAAGTCCAATACAGCATGCAGTGTACTTTATGCTCACCAGACCATTTCTACTTCTATGGAATGCTCTTATTGCTTGACTCCACCAAGGAATCCCATAGTGAAAAGTTCAGAGATCAGACAATGTTTTCAATGATTTATTGGCCAAAGCTACCAGTTCTTTATACCATGTGCTTCCTAGTATTGATATCCTATGTGGAGCCAAAGCACAATTGGCAGGTGAGCTTAAGCATTTCCATTGACCACACTCCAAAGAAATTGGCTCACTTGAGCTGCTCCAAGATCCCATGCATGTTTGCTTGGGAATAAGTGCCGCTGAGATCAAGGCAGCTGACTCACATGTAAGGATTGCTTAGGATCGCAACCTTATTATATTTTTAAAAATCCTACAGTAATGATATAAGGTTATAAAGGTCAACTTCATATTTGTACCCAGGTGTGATAATGGCTAAGTAAAGCAATGCCTCAAGAATGGGCTAGAGTCAAACAGAAGTCTGACAGACAGGGAAAATGAGAAAGTTCCCCATATGTTCCAAGTGTGGACTGAACTGGGTTTCCCCACCCAAGATGCTTCACTGTTTCCCCTATGACATAAGAACTGTAACTAGGTTTAAATGCAACCTAGTAGCGTCTTCAGTAGCAATCAGTAGCGTCTTCTTGCACAACAGGGCTCAGAGGCAGCTTGATGCTAGGTTGGACCCTAGATTGACATTAGAGGGTTTTGTTTTATTTTGTTTTTACCCTCTGGAGCACAGAAGTCATTGGCAATGCCCACTAGAGGGACACAGAGAAATCTCTTTCATTCAGCAGTCAGCCTGAAACTTCTTTATGTGATTTGCTGCTGCAGTTTGGTTTATCCTGTCAGAAAACTGATCAGCTCTAAAAAACCTGGCCCAGCCCAGCATGCGCCTCAGGAACTCTTCTAAAATTAGAAGTCCAATGGATGTTTGGAAAGAGGAAAGGGAAGGGTCAGCAAGCAAATTTGTTTCTCTTCCAGGCATTTTCACCAGCACAGAGATAACTTGCCTGGGGTTCCTTCCAGCCACTCGTGGTTTGGACTGGAAATGACAAATTAAAAGCATTTTACTCAAGACAACAGTGTTCCAGGGACTAAGCCTGGCATGGCAAACAAAATATGGGGTTCTTGTTTAGTGGTGGCGTTAAGTTTTGTGGTGTGTATGTGTGTGTAATGCTAAAATGACTTGTTAGCAGGGAATAAATAGTCTGTTTGTCAGGTTTTATAGAATTCTGTTATTTTTATTTTAACCCACACTCTTGGTAGAAAACAATTTAGAGCCGCCAGACTTTTTATACCTAAATGCAGGGCAGGGCATATCATAATTAAGAATGTCTTTAAATACCACTGGGTGGCTATGTACTACCTTTAGTATCAGAAGTAGTATACCTCTGTATGTGCATTGCTGGGGAATATCAGTCGGGTGGTGCTGTAGTCTTCATGTCCTGGTTGTGGCTTTGCGTGGGCATCTGTTTGGCCACTGAGTGAACGGAATACTGGACTAGATAGGCCTTTAGTCTGATTCAGCAAGGCTCTTCTTATGTTCCCGTTCTGATGAAATGTCAACCAGTAGTTAGGTAAAGCAAACTTTACTTGGTCTGCATATTATATTCACATTTATACGATGCTGCTTTTTAGTCTGCAAAATTTGTCTTTAATATAAGGTGACCATATGAAAAGGAGGACAAGGGCTCCTGTATCTTTAACATTTGTATCGAAAAGGGAATTTCAGCAGGTGTTATTTGTATGGGTGCAGTACCTGGTGAAATTCCCTCTTCATCACAACAGTTAAAGCTGAAGGAGCCCTGCCCTCTTGACCAGATACAAAAGAAGGCAGGGCTCCTGCAGCTTTAACTATTGTGAAGAAGAGGGAATTTCACCAGGTGCTGCACCTATACAAATAACACCTGCTGAAATTCCCTTTTCAATAAACTTAAAGATACAGGAGCCCTGTCCTCCTTTCCATAGGGTTACCCTATTTAATAGCAGCCTTCTTCCCACTCCACCACAGGTAAAAAAACAAACCATTTGGTTGCTGAGTCATAGTAGCCGTTTTTCTATTGTTTTGAAATACATGGGTTTTATTAAAGATTGTCTTCTTTATCATAGGAACCAGGACATGGTCCTCTCTTTCTCTCTTGCTATTTTAAAATGTGTCATCTCTTTGGTCGAGAACATATTGTTTCACACAGACAAAAAAACCTGTTTCAGAGATAGTACACTGAGTGTGCACTAAGTTTATTTATTTATTTATTTATTTATTTATTTATTTATTACATTTCTATACTGCCCAATAGCCGGAGCTCTCTGGGCAGTTCACAAAAATTAAAACCATTCAAAGTATAAAACAACAGTATAAAACCATAATATAAAATACAATATAAAAGCTCAACCAGATAAAAACAGCAGCAATGCAAAATTACAAATTTAAAACACCATGTTAAAATGTATTTATAGATTGTTAAAATGTTGGGAGAATAAAAAGGTCTTCACCTGGCGTCTAAAAGCATATAATGTAGGTGACAAGCGAACCTCCTTAGGGAGCTCATTCCACAGCCGGGGTGCCACAGCAGAGAAGCCCCTCCTCCTGGTAGCCACCTGCCTCACTTCCTTTGGCAGGGGCTCACGGAGAAGGACCCCTGAGGATGACCTTAGGGTCCGGGCAGGTACATATGGGAGGAGGCGTTCCTTCAAATAACCTGGCCCCAAACCATTTAGGGCTTTAAATGTCAATACCAGCACTTTGAATCGGGCCCGGACCTAGACTGGCAGCCAATGAAGCTGGAAAAGGACTGGCGTAATGTGGTCTCGTCGGCCAGTCCCTGTTAGTAAGCGTGCTGCCCTGTTTTGTACCAGTTGAAGTTTCCGGACCGTTTTCAAAGGCAGCCCCACGTATAACGCATTGCAGTAATCCAAACGAGAGGTTATCAGAGCATGGATAACTGTAGCTAAGCTATCTCTGTCCAGATAAGGGCGCAGCTGGTATATCAGCCTAAGCTGATAAAAGGTGCTCTTTGCCACTGAGTTCACCTGTGCCTCAAGTGACAGTTCTGGATCCAAGAGCACCCCCAAACTATGGACCCGATCCTTTAGGGGGAGTGCAACCCCGTCCAGGACAGGGCAAACATCACCTCGCCGGACAGATGAAAGCCCTGCTAACAGTACCTCCATCTTGTCTGGATTGAGTCTCAGTTTGTTAGCCCTCATCCAGTCCATTACCGTACCTAGGCACTGGTTCAGAACAGTCACTGCCTCACCTGGGTTTGATGAAAAGGAAAGGTAGAGCTCGGTATCATCCGCATATTGATGACACCTTGAGACACCTTGAGACATATTGAGTTGTCTCAAAACACACTGAAAACAAAACAAAACAAAGTAGTCAAAAACCTAGCCAACACTTGGAGAACCCTGTGTAGACGTCCAGTCCCGTTTTCTAACAAACTAGGGCCTATCTGGGGAAAACTGAAACAGTAAGTACCCTTGTGTTGCTTAGCAACGTTGTTTGGGTAGTCATTGTAGATATTTTGATTCTGTAATGTCTTGAAAATATCTGAAATGCCAAGAAAAGCCAATCTGCAGTGGTACCTGTAGTACCTAATCATAATAATGATGGTACCACATGAGCAGAAACGCTGAGAAGAGACTATTATATGGTCTCATGGTTTCTTTCATTTTATTGTTGTAAATATGCCACTATCTCTGTTGACTTCAGGGACTAACCAATGCTGTTACTCAATGTGCAGAATTGTAGCCAGTACACAAAAAGTTCACTTCTAAGAGGAAAGACTTGGAGAAAATTAGATATTTTTTCTCCACCCCATGCAACCTCTGTCCATTTTCCTAATGCCTAATAATGTCGTGTTTCTGGTGTTAGTGGGTCCTTCTTAATTTGCACTCTGAAACTGCTGGTTTTCCTTGACTAATTTCCTGTCCACCTGGTTTGAAAGAGTCAGCATGCTGGTTATCCTCCTGAACTGTGTCACTTTGGGCATGTTCCACCCTTGTGAAGATATGGGCTGTGACTCCCCACGCTGCAAGATCCTCCAGGTAAATTTTTAAAACCAAATTTATCACAACATAATTTATGGGGTGCAGGTGTGGGCAAGGAACCATAGCTTGATGGAAGAAATCCAGCTTTGCCCATGGTTTGCCCAGGTTCCATTTCTGGCATTGCCAGTTTTAAAAATGAGGGAGTTTATGATGGGAAGACTGGGTTCCTACAAAGACAGAGTACACAATGATGGTCTGGATGGACAAATGGTTTGACCTGGTATAAGGAAACTTCCTATATTTTATGGGCCCAGACTGGAGGTTAAGTTGCTCCTGTTAGAATAACCTAGCCAAATCTACATCTTGTGTCAAATTATTACAAATGTAGGGAAAAAGCAGGATATAACACCATGAAAGCAGTATATGGAATGTGGATTATGCCCCAACAGTTATCAGTGAACTTCAATACCGCTATAAAGCAGTAGTGTAGATCCAGCCCTTACTTCAACCAACCTGCTCCAGTCCTTACTTCAACCAACCTGCTCCAGTCCTTTTGCCATAAAACAAAATGGATATACCAAGATGAATGTACTAAATATGTCTTACTACCCTCTGTGGACTATACATAGGCCGAACTTTCAGGAGAAATAGTTCCATTTCACATCTGATAGATACTTGGAATAGAAACTTGGGATGAGGTGGTCTATGGATAGATGGAAGTTGGGAATCGTAGGTGAAAACTAAGCTGAGGAGACAACACTTTGATCCTGACAATGCACCAAATGCAGCACATATTGCTGAAACCAGAATGGAATCAGGAGCTAGAATTCAGCAGCACCTTAAGCATTGAATGCACTTGATGCACTGAGGAGTGATGTTTACTCTTTTTAGGATTCTGGAGAGAGAGCAGAAGTCATCACCTCCACTTTTAGACTGTTCCAAGTGGAGAGATACTTCATAATTCAAGAAAGGGGCAAATGGTCTGCCAGATTGAGATAAGCCAGGACAACTAATTCATAGTCCAGTTTGTTCAGAACTTGGCTTCCTGCCTAAGAAAATCTGGCCCTGATTAACAGGCAGATGCACTCCAACTCCAATACAGTTGGAGACGGTATTCTTCAGCCACTCCTGGACCTAGAGAGTAGGAAGTGTCCAGACACATTTTAGTACAGCTCTGCTCACTTTCCCCACTCCTGCTTTGTGAATGAAATGGTTTTCTTGCCAGTCTTCCTTTCAGAGTTTAAAAAGCTGGCAAGCCTACTTGCAGGAAGACATAGCAATGTGTAGTATAAATGACCTTCTTGGACCAGGTTGGAGCCAGGTCCCTTAGACCAGGAGTGGGCAGAAGGTATATCTCCAGATGGTTGGGACTTGAACACCCTGATGCCCCCTGCAAGCATGGGCAATGACCAGGAATTCTGGGAGTTACAAGTTCAAAAGAACTGGTGATTTACTTTCTGCCCATACCCGGCCTTAGACAATGAACTACCACCAATTCCAGTGTTTGTCACTAGGTGCACCTTCTCATCTTGCTTCTTTGTGTTCCAGAGCTTTGATGATTTTATCTTTGCCTTCTTTGCTGTGGAAATGATCATCAAGATGATTGCACTAGGGATTTTTGGGAAGAAGTGCTACCTGGGAGATACGTGGAACCGTCTGGATTTTTTCATCGTTCTAGCTGGGTAAGTCAGAATTCATTCTTAAACAAACAACAACTTTATGCTAACAACAGCTGAGGCTAACTAACTAATCTCCAGCTGAGAAAGAGATGATTGTGTCCATAATATTTCTTCATTCTTCAATGTAGACCAAGTAACTGAACCAGGACAAGTGTGGATTCCTCCCCCCAACCACACTACATTTTAGTATACCTAACAAAAGCTGAATATTACCCAAAGTTTCCAGTTGCTTAATTCTACCTTTAGATGTTTTGAAACATGCAGTAGTGATAGCAAAATGCAACGAAGCTATGATTTACGCCCATATTTAAAATGTATTGATTTTATTTATTTAATGCATTTCTTCACCACCTACCATCTTGAAAATTACAGAACAAATGTCTTTGAACTTTGCCATTGAGTTTCTTTTGTTGCATTTTCAGCTACTCTGAGTCATTAGAGACACTACAAACATCTCCTTGGATGTTTATGAAACAGTTTATAAATGCTAGCAATTTTAAATTTATTTATTTTTGCAAACTTGATAGAATACTCTGAGTTTCCTGCACAAATGGCCTTGCAGTAATTTGCCTTGTCCTTTTGATACAAAGAGTTATTTATATAGGCTTGCAGAGTTGAAGTATTGAAAATGAGGGTGTTGTTAGGGTCCAGGTGGGACATGGAGAGATACCTATGTTGCAAACCAGTTAAACATTTCCCATTGTCCACACTATACTTGCATATTACAAACTGGTCTTTGCATCAGCACAGAGCATCTATCTCAACATAAGTCATTTTTTTTTATCATATACCATACTTCACATTTCCGATTCTCTAAGTGCTCATGGAAAAGTGGGGATACCTTTGAAACTGCAGAGGCAGCCTTACAATGTGACAAGGAGAGACAAATGCCTCAGGTGGCAGATTTGGGACACCCGTTTTAAGAGCAGAAGAGTAGGAGATAGGCAGGTCTGAGGGCTTTTCTATATGAAGCTTTTATTGCATGCTCATGATTGATCATTCACAGAAGTTAGTGGATCCTTTACATGACATCATCAATCTCCAGAACATCTCCCATGCTTTCCCCCCTTTATCCTGCTTTCAAAAATATTGGAGATAATGCAAAAATCAATTGGCTGTGTGAAATGCTGGCGTAGCTCTATAATGACAGCACCATCTAGTGGCTGTAAATTGAAACACACAGAAACATATAGAACTTCCCGAAGAAGGACTTTCCTCGATTCAAACCATGTGTCCACCATGAAAAGGAGCCAACTGTAATCCTACAAAGAAACTGAAAGCAGAAAGCCCTAGTAAGGATGAGCAGGGTTTTTACTTATTGTAGAGAAGCTCTGATTCATGGGCAAAGTCTATCATGGAGATTTTAGTTGCAAGTTTCATTGCAATGCATGCTTCCTCTTGGTTTCAATGGAACTTGAGTGGGCGAGCTTTCCAAAAGATTGTGCTCCGTGATGTTAATTAGCTAGGAGCCATGGCTCCGAGGTAGAGCACTTGCTCCAGGTGCAAATCCCTTGCATCACCAGTTGGAAAGGATCTCAGGTAGCCGGTGATGTGAAAGGTCCCTATCTGAAATCCCAAAGAATAGACCGTACTGACCTAGACGGACCAGTGGTCTGTATCAGCGTAAGGCTCGTCACGATAATGGGGGAGGCGTTGCCATTGGCTTTTCAGCCTGAGGGAGCAAAACGTCTGGGCCAGGCCTGCCAAGGTATGCAGATGCTTCATTCCCTTTTCTGTACGCCTGGAGGCTGCCCTGTGTCTTCTGAGATCATCCAGGAATTCATGTGTGGGAGGAAGCATCCTTGGGCAGCGATCCACCATCACAGCACAACCAGATTAGAAGAACTGAATAAGTACTGTAAACAAAACTATGACATCAACGGCAGACTCTCCCCCTTGTCGTCGTACACACACACACACCCCGCCGCCTCACTTGCCACACAGCGAACAAGCAGCGTGGACAGCACTCGCCATCCACTGCAGTGATCGCAGCTCTCTGCGGCGCTCGTAGTGTTAAGTTTTGCAGACGGCAGCAACAAAAGAAGGCCACAAAACCCGGCTTTCCTTTGTTTCCTGCCAGCCTGTGTGCTGCTTTCCATACTGTAAGGCCTTTTGCTCCGCAGCTTTGGGCGGACTCAGCTGGCACTCTGCTCAAGTATTTTCTCTGGCTCCAGAAATATTGGTAGTCTCAGTTTCATGCAGATTGTCCAAATGGATGAGGTTTCAGCAAGTTTGTTTAAAGCATGGAGGCTGAGTTCCAAAAAGGGAATATTTCAGTCAAAATGTGCGTGATTGCCCTTTTGTTTGGAGGGAACGAGACCAAGTTTTTGCCTTTCATGAAGTGTTTTTCTTTCAGAGGCACCTGGTTTAAATTAAAGGTTCTTTCTAGCACCCGAGAATCTCCTGGCTGCGGCTCGAAATCCACATGAAAAGTTCCTGGGTCCCAGCCAAAAGGGTTAAGTTTCCTTGACACATAGCTTAGAGGCTCTCTCCTCACCTTCCTATTCATAAAGAGTGCCCGGAGTCTATTAGGGTTCTGCCCCTGCTCCCACCCACCCCCCTCCCATATAATTAACTGGAATTTCCTGGAATGGACCAGAGGAGTCTAGAAATAACCCACAACTACAGCATTTCTCCAGGTTAGGAAGTCAGCGGCAAGAGGTCTCCCAGGCTGCTAGAAGGAGCCATACTGGCTTTTTCAAGGATGTTGGATGCTGGTAAAACTACTACTGCTATTACTACCGCTACTACCACTAGTAACAACAACAACAACAACAGCAACTAGCATTTGTATAGTTATATAGAGTCATAGAATAGTAGAGCTGGAAGGGATCTCTAAGGTTTTCAAGTCCAACCCCTGCTCAATGCAGGAATCCACCCATCACTGACAGATGGTTGTCCAGCTGCCTCTTCAAAGCCTTTAGTGTGGGAGAGCCCACAACCTTCCTAGGTAATGGGTTCCATTGTCGTACTGCTCTAACAATCAAGACGTTTTTTCTGATGTCCAGCCGGAATCTGGCTTCCTGTAACTTGAGCCCATTATCCCGTGTCCTGCAGTCTGGGAGGATCAAGAAGAGATCCTGGCCCTCATCTGTGTGCTTTAGAGTTTTCAGAGCATTTACCGTACATTATTTCAGGAATCCTTACAGCAATCTTATAAAGGAGATTGGTCGTATTATCTCTACATTGCAGTTGGCCGGCTTAACGTCCACCTCAACTGAGGGGAGATTTGAATTGTAGACGTCCAAGCTCACATTTTTGGCCATCACAGTACGCCAGCTCTCTAGTATCACCTTAGCTACCACCATCCCAGCTCTACAATGTATGGTCTCACACTGAACCCTAAAACACCCAACAAAGTGTGAATAACTTTAGAATTCTGCATCTTGGAATCAAAGCCACTTGCAGGTTTGAGGGAACCCTCAGCATAGTCCCCACCATTGTGGTGGGTGGTCTAGTCCCGTCTTGTCCCTCCCCTCCTCTTCCTCCTTCCCCTCCTATTTATGCCTGCTAGCTGCAGGTGGTCACCCCTAACTGAGGAGGAAGAGAAGGAGGAGGAAGATCAGTGGTAGGGTTGCTTAGGCACTGCAGGCTATTACAATGGTGGCCACCCAATGCTCCTCAGAGGAGCACCAGCAGAGAAGGGAATCTAGCAGCAGTGGGCCCTTGGCCAGGGGCCAAGGTATGCTGAGGATGCAAACCTGCTTGCACCGGCCTACTTCAGATACAAAGTGCTAATTACCCAGTTTCAGATTAACACCCAGTTGAACAAATGATGAGGTTGAAAAGAGTCCAAGATAGTCAGGTATGGTTTTTAAACCAACTGTGTTCATCTTCCTAGTCAGGTATAGGCAGGGCTTCTGGTAACGCTGCACCATCACGTCTTACTTTCCCAGGGTTGCCCTGTGACAGTGAGTTACAAATCGCAATGCTGTTTAAGATCTGTGGTTCTATTTGAGCAAGGGTGTAACTAGAAGAGCCAACTCCCTTTACGCTGCTTTAAAAAATAATCAGAGACTCTAAAGCAGCTTTTCTCAAACTGGTGCCCCTCAGATGTGTTGGACTACAGTTCCCAACATCCTAAGCCAGTATGGCCTTACCTGCTTGGGGATGATGGGAGTTGTAGTCCAATACATCTGTCGGGCGCTAGGCTGTGCGCTAAAGAAATCTGGCATTTTGGGGCTTCCGTAGACAGGGGACGTGTAAATAGGGGATGCCCTTCGTGTTCATGTTGTACTGGTGTTAAAAGAAAGACCAACCTTAGAATGAGATGACCATACCTTGGTCCCTGGCGCCTTCCATTAAAGCTGGGCAGTTTGTGAATCTACCTCCCTCTCACACTCCAGAATATGATCTGCCCAGCTTCCTAGAAGGCAATGTTGCCAAGCTCCACTGGGCATCCGTTGGCTTTGGCAAAGTGCTGAAGCTAGTCTGATAGACTGAATGAGTGGCAGGAGACTTCCTGCTGTTTTGATCAGCTTTATAGCTTGGAACCTATGATGGCTCCTTTTTTAAAAAAAAGAAAAGAAAATACTCTTAATTTGTTTAACAGGGCAAACCCAACCAAAATTTGGGATGAGATTCACATCTCCCGAGCCAAACCCCAATTAAATGGTAGCTTGGGATATCATGTATGCGCCTGTGTGTCAAAGCAAATACTTCAGCGGGTGCTAGGTATGTACAGCTGCGCTACGAAGCTGCATACACATTCAGGCACACGTTACCCCGGAGGGCCCCAGTTGCATCACGGTAACTGTGAATGCCGCTCAAGAGCCGCAAGTTGCCCTCGGGAAAACTCTGAAGAACATCGAGTGAGTTTGTATGTGTCTGTATTCCTCTCCGGTATCTAAGGTTGCATGCCCTTTTTCTCACCAACGCACTCTGAGAGTCGCGTGCAAAGAAGACAGCCTGTAATTCTGAACATGTGCTAAGCTGGCTGAGTTGAAACCTAGCCTAGGCTTCCCTCCTAGGCTTTCACTTGGCCAATTTAGCACAGTCTAATAACATCTGCAGCGCTTTGTTCTTGCCAGGCTTTGGGGGCCCATTAGAGTGTGCTAGAAAACCCCTTCTAACATACCTTTCAAAGGCTAGTCTGGACAAAATCTTCCTCAGGGTTATCCCCAGTTTGTGTTTTTGTAATGATCCTCGCCTGGCGTATGTGAAAGCTTGTGCAACTTGCCTGCCTTGGCAGTCGATCCCACAGATGAGTGGCTGGAGGGCGAGGAATTGGCAGTGTGGTGTGTCTGGAAGTGTAGCGGGAGCCTGGAGTTTGGGCAATGACAGTCGGGAGGGATTTGGGGTGGGGGAAGAGGGGCTGAAGCTCTCGGGGTCATCACTGTACCAATTCTTTTAAGATGGGTTTCCCAGAAGCTTGCGACAATTTTTATTGCTTCCTTCTGCTTCAAGTCATTCCTGTACTGAACTATTTTATATGTGTATGTGTGTTGATCTTTCTCTCTCTCTCTCTCTCTCTCTCTCTCTCTCTCTCTCTCTCTGTGTGTGTGTGTGTGTGTGTGTGTTTGTATGGGTCTCTGTGTGTTGTGTTTTTGTGTGCATCTTTGTGAGCTTTTAAAGGGCTGGAGAGAGACAGCTTTTTTTCTAACGGAAAAAGTATAAAAGAAGGATTGATGCTTCTGGTGTGTGTATTCTATTCATCCCACTTTTGTCTTTGGTAAAAAGGCTTTGTAGGGTTTTGTATTGTTTCAAAAACCTGCAAAAATTGTTTGATCACAGCTGATAGTCAGATAAAAGAAATATGCATATATACAATAGGAAGTCATAGAATCGTAGAATAGTAGAGTTGGAAGGGGCCTATAAGGCCATCGAGTCCAACCCCCCTTTCAATGATGCCCCTTTCAAATCAATGTCCAACTTCCTTTAAAAACAAATGAACACCATAATGTCTGTCTCTAGACACAGATGAGTTTCACAGTTTCTTCGGGATGATTTGGTGCTAGCAAGGTTTATGCACAATTATCAGTCAAGACTGATTGCAGCAACTTCACATTTAAATCTTCTTCTTTCATTTGAGAAGAGCTGTACAATCTTTGGGGGAACTTCCCTTATAAGAAACTGGTGTGATCAAAATTATTCCCATTTCACAGATGGGGGAAAACCCCAGATCCATGATCACATGAGCATATACTGCCTCCCACCACAATATACTGTGAAGATGCATCAGTGGAGACCTATTCCCACAGTCATTTGGCATGAGGTGACTGCACAAAAAGGACATGAAAACCCTGCCTGTGGCAAGCCCAAGCCTGGGACAACAAAAGGTTAATTAAAGTATCTTGTTGGGAGTCATACAGTATTTAACTACACAACATTTAGTGGTGACACAACAACAACAATAGTTAAAAGTGGCACATGCCCTTTCTGGGCAAGTTCTCCAAGCCCAAGGGTAGAGTTCCTGTGCCAGAGGTACCACAATTTTGCGGATCGACTCCTGCTACCTGATCACCTTTGTCTCTCTTGCTTTAAGGCTTCTCTCGCTGAGTGTCTGAGCGGTTCCCATCTGAGCCCTGTCAAATGCAATCTAGCTGACAAAGGATCAAAGTTGAAATATGAAATGAAATATCCTCTTTTCCTTTCCCCAAGCTCATTGTCTTTCCCCTCTGTTTCTTCGCTGAAGAGGACAGGAGGCCTCTTCCTTTTTCCCTTCGCTCCCTAAAACAGCTCTCCTTTCTCCATCCTAATGAGAAACCTGCTGTAAGGGGCTAAGAATTTTTACTTCTTTCTTAAAAAAAATTCTCTCTGTCCCCAAGCCATCAAAACAGGTATATTGAATGGAGTAGACTGGTACTGAGCTGCTTTATGAAATGGCTTCATGTGGAGGAAGGGGCTGTAACTCAGTGGTAGAGCAGGGCCGGATCTACACTATTGCTTTAAAGCGCTTTATAACAGTTTTATAGCGCTTTAAAGCAGTTAAAGCGCTTTATAACTGTTATAAAGCGCTTTAAAGCAGTAGTGTAGATCCTGCCCAGATGCTTTGCATGCAGAAGGTCCCAGGTTCAATCCTGCACTTCTCCAGGTAGGGCTGGAAAAACTCCTTCCTTAAATTCTGGAGAGCAGCTGCCAGTCAGTGTCGATAATTCTGGGCTAGATGGACCTATGGTCTGACTCAGGCCTTAGCTAGACCTAAGTTTTATCCCGGGGTCATCCCTGTTCATGTAAATGACACACAGGATATCCTGGGAGCAGGCAGGGACGACCCCAGGACGATCCCGGGATAAACCTTAGGTCTAGCTAAGGCCTCAGTATGGTGGCTTCCTATGTGGATCCAGTGGGGTTTCTACTGCTAGGTTTTTCTTGCCCTTTTAGAAAGTGGCTGCTTGTTCCTTCCCACAGAGATCTCTGTAAAGGGCCCCTTACCTTTCTTGTACTTCCATCTGAATCTTTCAAGGAACTGGGAACTTGACATCATGCATGTGCCCTGGATCTTCTGAGCTGTGCCCTGGATCTGTAGAACTGCCCCAGTGCAATCATCTGTCTTAATACAAGCCTGCTTCTTCCCTCTGAGCTCAGCAGCTTTGCAGTTAGACCTTAGGACTCATTTACGAGAGGGAGTGTCTCGCGAAGGCACCACGCTTTTAAACAAGAGGCGAGATTGCCACTTTTCCTTCTACAATGTGCTCATTATTTTCTCCCTGTTTCCCTACTTTTCTGTTCTTACATGCCCGCTGCTGGAAGCGTGCTTGCAATGAGATTTTGAAGCGGGAAGGAGAAGGGCAAGAAGAGCTCCCTGTGAGATACTGGTATTTCACACAGCGTTTGATTTTACTGGCCCAAACTGCAACCTTTGGCTTCTGCAGAAGTTCCGTAGCTTCAGTACAGCAAAGGATTTAATCAGCCTCCAGAAACCTGTTTCTCCCCCTCCACTTTAATTTCTCCCATACAGCTGCGGCCAGCAGATTATACCGAAAGATGGGTTAGGACTATATGACATCATGATCCAGGAAGTGCTGGGGCTTTAAAATGGTTTTTTAAAAAAAGCAAGAAACAGCCCTCAGCCACCTCAAGGCATAAAGTCAATTTAAGTATGTTCACAACTTCCTAAATTCTCTAAATACCACTCCAAAACATGTCATGGTCTGGGGAATTCTTTCTATTTCCTCCCACCCTCCAACCACTATTGTTCTTCTCTTTTTACACCCCCATCCTGGTCGTTCTTTATCTTTTGGGGGAATTTTCCAGAGGGAAGGGTGATGGGCAAGAGAAATTCTGATCTGTATTTGACTTGATGCAAACAGACAAGAGGGTTTTTTTTTTTCTCCTTCTCCTCCTCACCCAAGTCTTTAGGAAAAGGGGATTCACATAGTTGCAGAGGAAGGAATTTTTCAGTTGTCATTACCCAGTAATAGGAAGGGTTGTATCTCAGTGGTAGAGTACATGCTTGGTACACTGTGGGATTCCCTGCCTCTGGAGGTCAGGCAGGCTCCGACCTTGTACTCCTTTCGGCGCCTCCTGAAAGCATCTTTATTCCAAGAAGCCTTTATTTAACATGCAGCCTTGGATTTCTGATTTTTGCTTCTTTTTAAATTTTGTTTTAACTGTTTTATTCTGTTTTTATTTTCATTTTACCTTGTACACTGCTCCGAAATTTTTCAATGGGGAGCTGTATATAAATATTCTAAATAAATAAATAAATAATACGCAGAGGGTCCCAGGTTCAGTCCTTGGCTTCTCTTTATTTCACTGCTAATGTTCGTGAAATGTAAATAAATTCTAGTAATTCTAAATTTGCATGATATAGGGATGTGTATTTGAATTTGGAGAAAGCCTGAAGCCCAAGTAGAATCAGTCAGACTTTATGTATCAAAATAATATATTCTGGTTTAGTTTCTCTAAATGCTGCAGGAGGAAGGAGTGTAGTTGACTGTCTGAGAGGCCCACCATCTAATCCTAGGGCACATTTTACCATGGGATCCAGTCGCTGTGCTTTGGAGGAGGGCAAGGATGGGACCACAAGAGGGCCGTTCCTCCAGTGCCGCCATGTTTCACTATCAAAAAGCCTTCAAGTGGATTTCAGGCATCATAATTCCCTAGCCCCTGTTTCTATCCTTCTGAAACTTTAAAGGTTTCTTTCCCTGGGACAGGTCTATGACCTGTTTAGTAAATTTTCATACAATTTATTAAACAAAAAACCATGGGGGGCAGATAAATGGAAAGCGCAAAGCTAAATCACTTTACCCACCCACCCCAAATTGGGGAACTTGTCTTCCACAAGTACTGCTGCACCTATCCTTCTGAAACTTTTCTATATTCTTACTTAGGAGCACTCTAGGCTACGTAATTTTTAGAACAGTGGCCCACAAGGTCCACAAGAAGATAAGTGTGTCAACACTGATCTTGCACAAACCTCCTGTGGTTATCATTCTGCAATTTGGCAGATGTGATCCCCTCAGATGGGGCAACTTATTCTGAAATGTTCATCCTATTCTGCTAAGAAATAAATACATTATCAGCAGTTCCCTCTAAAAGAAAGTCAAAATATTATGGCATGTAGCACCAAAACGCCTTGCACCTATTTTTCTGACATTGGCAGGTGTAATCCTCTCCTAAGGGGCTACTGCCACTATCCAGTTCTGAGCAAGAAAAAAAGTTACAGCACTTAAAAAAAAAATCAACAGGAATCACAAAGCCTCAGTTTTCTGAACATTGATTTACTTTTAAGTATTGAGTCAAAGTAGATTGACTCCAATTGGTCCAAGCAGAAGCACGTTGATTTCCAAAATGCTGAATCGGGAGATATATATATATATCACACACACAAACACACACACACACAAGCACATGCAAATTTGTGTCATAGGCCTGTGCCCCAGATCTTTTAAGAAACTAGCAACACCTCTGCCTGAGATGTTCCCAGATTATTATTATTATTATTTATTTATATAGCACCATCAGTGTACATGGTGCTGTACAGAGTAAAACAGTAAATAGCAAGACCCTGCCACATAGGCTTACAATCTAATAAAATCATAGTAAAACAATAAGGAGGGGAAGAGAATGCAAATAGGTACAGGGTAGGGTAAGCAGGCACAGGGTAGGGTAAAACTAACAGTAGAAAGTAACAGTAGAAGCAAAGATGTTACATCAGGAGGGCACTGCCCTTAATGCGTCTTGCAAGGAGACAATATTTCTACCATCTAAAGAAAGATCCAAGCTGCAGTAGCCGATCTAGGCCTGGCAAAGTTCCTGCTTGTATGCAGAAGCATTTGAATCTGAGACTGTTTCATGAAATGGTTCTTGTTTCATTTCAGTTTGTAGTATGAACAGCAAACCATTGGCAAGAATGTTAATTCACATTGAAAAATGCTTCTCTTCCACATTCCCTGTCGTAATGAGAATGATCAGATGTTCACGTACACGGTGGAGAAAAAGACTTGAGCCTCACGTGTGATGACGCACTAAGACTGTTTCCTGATGTAAAGGTCCTTTAAAGACATGGCAACGCTGCTTTCTCCTAAAGCGTTACTATATGAGGCTGAGCCTAAAGTTCTGAAGCAGAGTGGTTGTTTTTTGTTGCCTGTAGTGAGGAGAGGCAAAATGTTTTGCAAAAGACCTTTCTCCCCACCCCATAATTCCCCCCTTTTCCTACTGCCAGTGTGTGGTCTTGGTGTTGGTAGCGATTGCACTCCCTTGCTACCACTGAGCACCATTACTAATAAAAGAATTTGTCGCATAATTAAGATAAATAAGGGAACACGGCTGTTGGAAATGGAAAGAAATGGAAAGTGCTTTGCTTGTTGCTAGTAGAATTGAAAAATAGCAGCCAGGTGTGGGGGAATGTATGTTTAACAGAGTGCATTGTGGTATATGATAATGTTCACATAAGCCCAACCTAACCTAGAGTGTTTCCACATGGAGGGTTCTTACTAGCACTACAAGTCAAAAGACATTGTGCAGCTATTCCGTCTTTCTCTCCTTAATGTTTTTTTTGTGTGTGTGTGTGTGTGTGTGTGTGTGTGTAAAAAACAAACACAGAAGAAGTGGTGGGAAAGGTTTCTAATGGAAGATGACAGCATCTTGACTCCCATAAATAATAATAGCCTCATCTGGAAGCATCCTTAGTTTTATAGTGGCCAGTTTTAGCATGTGTGATCCCAGTTTGAAATTCGGGCCATCTCCCCTCCCCTTCTCACATCCATTCAAGTCCAAAATTCAGCTCCATTCCAGTAGATATCCTCATCTTTTGAAGGACTTCGCCTAGGCATTCATGTGTTTCAGGAGTCTCTGAGCAGAATATATGGAATATACAACTGTACTGGATTCAAAAGCATGGGCTCAGAAGAAGCTGATCAAGAATTATATTTGCAACTGGATTGGGTTGGGCTGGGTTGGGTGGGCATTAAGCCCATCTACTAAGCAGAAGCTGTGTACAAGGCAAGAAATGCAATGCTCAGAGTTTCACTGAAGTTTTGTACACCCCAAAAAACAATCTAGGTTGATTGTAATTCATTATTGGTCATGCTGGCTGGGACTTACGGGAGCTGTAGTCCAACATATTTGGAGGGCACCATGTTAGGGAAGGGTGATTTAAGAACTCTGTGTAACATTGGGACCCTCCAAAAATACTGTCTTGCCATAAGGATTGCCCAAACTGAATTGCAGGAGAAGGAATTATTTATTTGTGACAGTATAATGCAACTATTAGCAGTACTCACAGAGGTTGTTGTATTTTGCCATACATCCCTCTAATTATAGCTAGACTTGTTTGAAATGAGAAAGGAAGAGTACCATATTATCAGATCTCATTCTTTTTAAAATACAGCTCTCACTAGAACAGAACTGGACATGATTTTTTTTTTATGTATCACATAATTATGGTCCATTATTTCAAATGGAATAATGGGAATGGATATTGAAAGAGTAGTTGAAGGTTAACAGGAGCTGGGAGACAGACCTTTGCCACCCAAAGAATAATATAATTGTGGCATCTAAAAGTGTAAGATCTTGAAGCACTTAGGGTGAATACTTACATCCCAAAGTATGCAGAATTATTAAAACCAAAGTGCTTCTTAGTGTTGTCCAATATCCATGATAGAATTATGGTGCACTCTGACTTTCTGTCTCTTTGCAATTTTAGTTGTGTGTTCCCCTGAAACACACATGCGCATGCACGCACACACACACACACACACACACACAGAGGCAAGAGAAAAAGTAATGGTGGGCTACAACATGCCTCGCACATACAGGATCCATGGAAGGTATTGAGGAGTTCTCGTCAGCAGATGTATAAAAGTGGAAAGTGTTTCCTGAAGGTAAAAAAGCTCGAGAACAGTTCTGTTCCACCAAAACGCACCAAACGATGCTCAGAAAATAATTCAAATATCAATGCCTAAATAGATACATCAAGCCGCATCACATCTAGGAAGAAACGCACGGTTCCCATCACTTCCTGAAAACAGGAAGTAACGAGGCCCATTCAGTCTGGCAGGAGAGAGAAGCAACCAGAATTTTTCTGGGGGGTTTTGCGTCACAATGAAGGCCAGAAGGGGCGGAAGAAGCAAGAGAGGCAGACAACGTCATGTGAGCAATCCATGAGTGTGCAGTAAAACGCTTGTCGGATGGAGCTTCTCATCAAAGTCTCTAAAACAGTTCATATTACTGTGACCATTTCAAGGTTCCAAATCCAGGGCAGAGAAGGACTTCAGCAAAAAATAAATAAAAAGATGATAGTGATGATGATGAAATTAAAAGACCTAATTACATGCTCACAGTTGCTCCAAAACACCATATATTGTGCTTTCTTTAAAAGTTGATGCTTGTGCCTTAAAGGAATTTGGTCCATCTCCCCATTTTGATTTAGAGCCACATGCTTTCAGAGTGCTAAATAGCCACAATGAAATACCTTAAACGAAGTAAGTTACCATGAAATCATATACTTGGAAGATAGTTTTTTTAACCTGTGCTTGGGCTCTAGATGTATTGACATGCAAATGATTTAGAAAAAGTTCTTCCAGTGGTTGTATAGAAGAAGTGCAATGGTTATGAGGTCATGATCTCTGGGCAAATGTTGCAGTCACTTTCCTGAAGCTAAGCATGTCTGGGTAGTGCCTGAATGAGAGATTGCCTGGGAACTCCATGTAAGTTACCATGTAAGAAGGGCAGGATATTATTGTGCTAAGTAAGTAGAATAAGTGCTATTTTGTGCAGGGACCTCATCTCTGTTGTTGGTTTTAGATCATTCTCAAAATGTGGAATGTTACATCTAAAGGGAGGTGTGAAGAAACAGAACTGTCCTCCATTTTTGTATTTAGTTTGATTTTAGGATATTATAGAGGTGTGTGTGTGTATGTGTGTGTGTATGTGCACTAGTCAGTTTCAGAAGGAAGGACACCCAGGCCATTTCTACACCTGCCTTTTTCCCTGGGATCATCCCTGTGCATGCAAATGACACACATGGGATCCAGGATCAGGCAGGGACGATCCCTCCATTTTCCTGGGATAATCTTTAGGTGCAGAAAGGGACCAAGAGTCCTAGAGGAAAGAGTCAGAATGGTTGGAACTGGAGATATTGCTTGGATAAGAGGCCTGGATAAAATATAGTGAGATTAGCTAGATGTGTTTATCCCTGGTTGTTTCGTTACCCCATTGCTCATTGTGTGTGTGTGTGTGTAAGTAAGTCTAAGTATGTGATGTTTGTATATCCATTCAGAATTTAAAACTTTTTCATTTTAACACTTTTCTTCTGTAAAATGTTAAGCTTTATTATTTGAATATTTATAGCCCCTTTATTTATGGCTTTACCCACCCCATGTCTAATAGCCAACTCCTACATTACCTAAAATAGATATCAGGGAGTTTTAAGGCTCCTTAAGGCATTGTCTACACTACTGCTTTATAATGGTATTAAAGTGCACTGACAGCTGTTGGGGCCCATGACACATTCCATACACCGTTTTCAAATCGCTTTCAAAGTGTTGTATCCTGCTTGGTGCAGATGCGGCCTCAGTGGAAGCAGCCAGAGCAGTCAGGGTTGGGGGAAGCTTTTCACCTGGTGAAAAGCTTACCAGCTTCTGACAAGGGTTCATAGCCTTTTGAGATCCCTTCTTTCACCCCCAAACCACATCACCCTTCTTTTCCATCTGTTCCTCCCTCCTTTCCCTCAGCTTACAGGATTTTCAGTTTTTAATGTTCCAGGAAGAAGGAGGTGCAAGTGTCTTAGCTAAGAGAGACTCACGGTAAAATAATGAAACAAAGAATTCTGGAACTAAGTAATTAAACTCTTTATGTGCATCTTTCATCGGGCTGTCCTGTGGATGGGTAATTGTCTGTGCAAATATTTTTGGCCACCTACACACGCAATTACCCAGTGTGCAATGGTAGCTGCTCTCATTTTGCATGCAAACTGTGAGTGTGCAATCGCCTGTCTGACATTTCTGGAACACCATCCTTCAGTGCAAGCCAATGAGTCTGAGCCAGCCGGCTGTCTGATGAGATGTGCAACAGCTGGGGTAAAGAGAGAGAGTAGGGAAGCTTTGTGTATGCATGTGTAAATAACAATTGTAACTTGCTCTCCCAGATTATCATGAGCCCAAATGTAATTTCTGTACCAATATGCTCTTCCTGGTTCATGGTATGAAACTGCTAGTTGTGACAAATGGGTTGATCTCTTCTTTAATTTTCAATGAATTTAGTGCATGTGAGGGATCATAACAATACTGGGTCAGATCACAATGTTCCATCTGAGTCCAGTTTCTCATACTGCCAATATTGGCTGAGTCAAAGGATCATGGCAAGTGGATCGAGTTGTGTTCCCCCTGATTTCCATCTTTCACCCCATTCCTGTACTTCTAGCCTCAGAAGATCTACTCCAGAATGACAACACATTCCCAGATTCATTTTGACATATAGCCAGGCCAATAGGTGGGACATGGATATGGGGCAGGAGGAGATGAGGATAGAACTGTGCTTGTCTTTCGAGCTTTATCTGAACGTTTTTAAAATACAGTATCTAAAGCTTTTAACTTTTTTAAAAAATAAAAAGTCGATATTTATGAGATTGTTCAATAAAACAAATTCATTCTGAAAACATGGACATTCAGAAGCCCAGGTTTCATGCACATAGAGAATAGTTCATGCTAAAAACTGGAGTACATCTTATTTCTAGAAGGGTGCATCATAATAGTGGACAATTCAGTCCATGTTTACTTGGAAGTAAATCTTATTATGTTCAGTCATGGGGGTTTACTTTTGGTAAATTATTATTAATAATAATAATTTATTTATTTATTACATATTTATACTGCCCGACAGCATAGGCTCTCTGGGCAGTTTACAACTAAAACCATAATATAACAGTCCAATTTAAAACGTTAAAAATCACATAAAAACGCAATAGGTTACAGTCCAGGGAAGGCTTGTCTAAAAAGATACTACATTTTCTGCCTCCCAAACCGCTCGAGGGAGGTTCTTCCAGAGGGTGGGTGCCGCTACAGAGAAGACCTGCTGTTGAGGTTCTTTATGACGACATTCTCTTCGTCTGGGAATGACGAGCAGGGCCTCCTCTGACGATCATAAATGTCACCTGGGTGAATATATGGGAAGGTGGTCTGCTAGGTATCATGGTCCCAAGTTGCTTTGGGCTTTATAAGATAATAGCATGACCTTGTACATGGGCGTACGGTTGCATCTCAGCAGAGCTATTTGTGGGCCAGGGGAGGGAGAATCTGTGATGTGTGAACCAGGACTTCCTATACCCCGCTGGGCCTTGAGACAGTAGTGTTGAAATGGGGTGGGATATTTTTCTCTATCTCTCTTAGCCTTTTCTGGCTATTCCCTCCCCTCCAGATTTTTCTTTCCGATTGCTTTCCATTGGAGGAAATAAACTGTTCCAGCTCCAGGACTGGTTTAGTTTTTCTCCCATTCAGGGGCATGTCAGAGGGATTTCTCCCCCAGAATGCCCTCAAAGCACCTCCTTTTTGCCTTCTCCACTATATGTACTCTAACAACAGAGGAGCAACAGGGGCAGACTTTCCCACTGCCACACAGAGGACGCTATTGAGGGCAGAACCCCTTCTCCGCCTGCAGACCACTCTTTCTATGTGCGGACAGAGAGAGCCACCAAATCCTATGGGGCTATGGGGTCACAGTCATTGAGGCATTGGTCCCTGCCCCAGTAATTCGTTCGCTGCAGGCCTGCCAATGTCTTCTGCTCTGCTAATAAGTTTCTGATAGCCGAGCACTTTGTAAAATAAATGAACTGTTACAATTGGCGACCTGTGATAAAGATGCAATTTGGCATCACGCCCCAGTCTCTAGATTATCATGATTATTTTAGCATTATTCAAGTGGTTCTGGACTACATCAGATGGGCTGATGCCTTTGTGTGCAGTGGCAATGCTTGGGGTAGTGGGTAGGAACTTAAAGCATCCATTGCTAGCTAAGGACTTTTCTAAAATTGCTATTATGTCTAGGGATGTCAGAAAAATCTGCAATGGATTTATTTATTTATTTATTTATTTATTGCATTTATATCCCACCTTTTTTCCTCCAAGGAACCCAAGGCAGCGTACATAATCCTCCTCCTCTCCACTTTATCCTCACAACAGCAACCCTGTGAGGTAGGTTGGGCTGAGAGTCTGTGGCCATAGCTAGACAAGGGCTTATCCCGGGGATCGCCCCAGGATCATCCCCGTGTGTCCAGATGACGCACAGGGGATCCCAGGGGCAGGGAGGGATGATCCTTCCATTTCCCCAGGATTTTGCCCTACCACTCTAGCCCGCTTTTTCCACGGTCCCGGGCTGATCCCGAGACTGTGGCATGTGTGGCCAGGCATCGTGGTTTGTCCTGGCTCTTCACAAGTAACCACCAGGAGCCAGGGGTGGGGTGGAGGGAGCGGGGGAAATGTGTGTTGTTTTTTTAAACCCACTTACCTTCTGCGCACGAGCGTTCGTGCGCTCCGTCTCCTTTAAAACAAATGACGGCTGCAATGTCGCGCGCCACGTGTAAACCAGGGCGGCGATCTCGCAGTCATAAAATCACGAGATCACCTCCCTCCAACCCCCCTCGTCTAGCTGAGGCCTGTGACTGGCCCAAAGTCACCCAGCGGGTTTCCACAGCCGAGTGGGGACTAGAACCTGGATCTCCCGACTCCCAGTCCAACACTTTAGCCACTACACCACACTGAGTTCAGATTCCATGCATCCAACCTGCAGATTCCCCAGGCTTACAGGCCATTGTTGTTGCTGCTGCTGCTGCTGCTGCTGCTGCTTTTGGGAGAGAAACTCACGCTTGCTCTGTGCGCATTAGCTCTGATGCACACTTGCACAAGTCGAATGACATTCTCGTACATCCCTTTAAAAGAAATAATCCATTTTCATCAATGACAGAATGAAAAATGCCTGACAATCTGGGAAGCACAGACAGAATGGATTTAACAAAGCCCAGGCATCTCTAATTATGACAGCACAATGCATTTCTGCAGGAGAAGAGATTTACAAAGTCCCTAGGGAAATAGTAGTGTAGACCAGAATGCTGCCATGTTTGCTGTTGGATTCTGTTTCAGACCAGGATTGATGAGTCCCCATATCCACAGTCCGCATGGCGGTTCTGTGTGGGAACATGTCCCCAATCCCAGCCTGGGGAAGAATACAGCTATTTCTAAAGACGCATTTGCCAGGTTCCCTGCCTTTACCTGTACTGCTGCTCACTGTGTTGATTCCTAATGCATGAACTTGAAGTGTCAGATTTCTTGCCTTCCCGGTTAAGATAACAAGCACCAAGTAATGGACATTGTCTGAATGATAGTTGCCAATGACAAAACCTTCAAGGGTCCATGAACAATTTCTCTCTACTTTTCCAGAGATATTTTTTTAAAAAACACACACACAACAACACCTGGAAATAATCATCTTTCTATCCCCTGATTGCTTAATGCTCTCTTTCTACTGATTGCTCCAATTTGTAGATAATAAGGATCCATGACATCCAACCCAGAAAATCTTCTGGTGATCTTTGAGGATGTGAAATGTAAGGTAGACATTTCTGTTAGAAAAGGCTAAAATGCAGCCCAATCATTTCTTGTAAATAACTTCACATCTTCAGGAAATGGAGCAGGTGTGGACTGGGTATGTGTCGCTCTAGGGAAGGTGCTAGGAGGTTCCTTCCTTCCTGTGTGAGATTACTAATTTGCATGGCGAAATTCCCTATTGTCGAACCATGCCCATGAGGGACTGAACTGAGTGCTACACCTTGATTGCAATCAGCATCAAGATAGCCCCAGGGGCAACTCTCTCTAACTAGCACCACCTGTACATGCATCCAAAGGTCCTACAAAAACAAACACAACACCCAAATATGTCTGCTCCATGTTCCCTGCGTGGAACTCTCTTCAGCTCAGAGAGCCATCTTGTGGCTGATTCACATGAAGCAAGTAAATATAGCATTGCCTACATCGGCTATTGCCTCTTCCAAATTAATCAGTGTTGAGTAATTGCGCCACAAAAATATTTAGAGTTGATACCGCTTGAAATGGCATGGCTTTCCACAAAAGAATTCTGGCAACTGTAGTTGGCCGAGGGTGCTCAGAGTTCTCTGTAAGAATTCCTCTAACCCTCCTCACAGAACTATAGTTTCCTGTAGTGTAGATGTGCCCTCTTAATGTGAAAAAACACAAGTGAGAAGATACTGTTCAAAACTGGAAAACTACATTTATTGGAGCCAATGACAATTAAGAATTGTGGGGTAGAGCCCTCTTGGCACCATTCTAATCCAATGTTCCCAACCAAGTACCCTCCAGGTGCTGTGGATTTCAACTCCTATCAACCCCAGCCAGCACGGCCCATGGCTTGGAATGCTGGAAGTTGCCGTCTAAAATATCTGGAGGGCACCAGGTTGGGGAAGACTATTCTGACCTCTGGTTTATTCATGGGTCTCCCAAATCGAGCTTTATCTAGGATGTTTTGAGTTCCCATATGGGACTGGATGTGTTATGTACAAATATCCCTCTGCTGCCTGTGGCATCCGCAGGAGCATTCTGCGCATGTAGGATTATGATGGCTTCTTTTTCACAAATGTTAGCGTCTAATGCTCCTCCAACTTCACACCTTCTTTTCACATTTTCCCTGGAGCAGTTCTTTTATGCATATGCACAAGTTATTCATAAACGTCCAATCAGCACAAAATGAACTGCTCTGATTTCGCTTTGTATGCAACTTGAATGTTTTCAGATCTCTTGGTGTTAGTAGCTTGGTTGGTCTCTCTTGAGTTTATAATATAAACTTTATATTTTTCTTCTTTTGAGACACGGGCTTACACAGCCTAGTCTCTGAGAAGGAATTGTAGAATTTAAGTATACTTCTGATGCCTGGGAACTTCCTGCAAATGTGGTTTGGTACTTCAGTGCTATGCTTGAAGGATGGAGAAGAGTGTTTTTTTAAAAAAACAAAACAAAACAAAAAACCTCAGAGGTTTTGTACGTCATGATATGAGGCTTCCCATGCCATTTTTATTCTTTTGCCCTTGTGGATTAAGTGGTCCATCCTCATCATGCACTGAGTCAGGAGAGCAATGGGTACTCTGTAGGTCTTAGATGAACCAGTGGCTACATCCAACCCTCCCACCATCTCTGTAAAAGTGCCAGGTCCTTATCACGAAGGGGTTCTGATTCCCTTATGGCTTTGATGGCAGATATTAACTCATGTGCTATTTTAGAAATTCAGCTTTCCTGCTATGATTTGTTTTATTTATTGCATTTATATCCTGCCTTTTTTCCTTCAAGGAACCCAAGGTGGCATACATAATCTTCCTCCTCTCCATTTCATCCTCACAACAACAACCCTGTTTATCTGAGAGTCTGTGACTGGCCAAAGTCATCCAGTGGGTTTCCATGGTCGAGTTGGGACTAGAACTTGGATCTCCCGATTCCCAGTCAAACACTTTAGCCACTACACTACACTGTTGCATTGGCCCATCCATTCTCTCTCTCCTCCCCGCCCCCTCATCTATATATTTGTCAGTGTTGATCTGCTGTTTATTAATATACAAGATTTTTTTTTTTTAAAAAAAATTGCCATTGAGGTCTTCAGATCAGGGAGGAGAATCTGTAACCCTCCAGATGTTGTTGGACTACAGTACCCATCATCCCTGACCACTGGCCATGCTGTCTGATTGGAAGTTGGAGTCCAACAACATCTGGAAAGGGAGCTCAGTTCCCCATGCCTGTCTTAAGGGCAACTACAGTGACAACATCTACAGTGACCTTGATACTCGAGGGAGCGCCTCTCCTTATATATGCCTGGCCGAGACTTGAGATCTGTTGGAGGAGCCCTTCTCCGCATCCCACCAACGCAATACATATGCTATGGTGGGACATGGGAGAGAGCTTTCTCTGTTGTGGCAACCCGACAGTGGAATGCCCTCCCCTTGGAGGCCTGACTGGCGCCAATACTGACTGTAATCCGGCCCCAAGTAAAAACATGGCTTTTTAATAAAGCCTTTAATGGTTAAATTCACCTGGCTTGCATATTGTTTTACCTGTTTTGTTTTTACTGCTTTTAAATTATATATTGGTTAACTTGATTAATGGTTTAATTTGTTTTTAGCTGTGTATATTTATTGTTTGATATTGTATGATTTTAGCTGTACGCCACCCTGAGATCCTAGTGATATAGGGCGGGATACAATTGTTTTAAATAAATAAATAAACATTTATTTCTCATATAGTTCTCATTGTAATGATTTAGACATCCTTTAAATCTAATAAGTATGGCTCTGGCTTCAAAGGATCTTTTCAAACATGCTTCTAGGCACCAGTAGCTACATTTGAGTAGCGGAAATATGGTAAACCACACAGTTTCTTGGGTACATTCCATGGGGTAAAATGAAAGTCATTCTGTGTAGACAGACATAGTTGTGCTTTGTGGTGGTTTCTAGGACCATGAGGTGAAGGGAATGTCTGGAGGCACTCTGGGCTGCTTCTTAAATGACCTCTCCCCCTCCACACATACACAAATGGACATAAGAAAAATGGATACAGCATCATTTCCAGTATGCTGGGCAGGCGTTTTGTTTATCGTATTACAACAAAACAGACAAGCAGTCCTAGGAAATGGGTTTGTTTCTCAAAATCAGAGTCACTAGAAAAACTTAGGCCATAGCTAGACAGGGCGAAATCCTGGAGCGATCCACGGATCGTCCCTGTGCATCCACATGATGTACAGGGGATCAGGGAGGGATGATCCCTCCCTTGCCCTGGGATCTCACCCTGCCCTTTGAGTCCACTTTTTCTGCAGACTCGGGCTGATCCCGAGACCGCAGAACATGTGTGTGGGCAGCGCGGTTGGTCCCAGGTCCTTGTGGTTACTCGCGAGGAGCCGGAACCCATGCACAGGGTGCAGAGCTCTGCACCCATCGGGGGTGGGGTGGGTGGAGTGGGGAAATTATTATTTTTTTTAAAAAAAACACCCACCTTTGAGCGCACGAGCGCTCGTGCGCATCTTCTGTTGTTTTTAGAAAGAAGATGGCGGGCGTGACGTCCTCTCCCTCCGAGTTCATCGCACGCCGCATGTAAACAGAGGGGGGATCTCGTGATAAAAATATCGCGAGATCTTCACCCTTCTGTCATGCAATACCAGGTAGGTTTAGCTGAGGCCAATGCCTCACCAGAAAAAGTACCAACAATTAAAACTACATGGCTTTTCCAACTAGAACTTACTCTGCATTATATTCCTGAATGATTTCTGTTGCATTCTCAGGCTGGGCGGTGGGGGGACGGGACAGAAAGCTGAACTGAATGGATAGCAGAAAAGAATCAACAGTCCATCTCAAAGGCTATTTCATTTTGGTTTGCATGTCCCCCAGTTCACCCTGTTGAAAATGACTGGCACTGTTCTTAATGCTCTGCAACTTGAATCTGTTCTTTCTCCACGGTTCTCCAGCCTTTCCATTGGCTGATAAGAGGCTATCTTCATGCCTGGAGTAGCATGTCAGGGTGGGTGGGGGTCTGTTCTATAGCTAGCAGATAAGTCAGACATTTCTCAAAAGTCATCCATCCATTCTGTAGGCCTTTGGCGAATTATCTGGACCTCTGTCTGTGCCTAGGACTCTTAAAATTCTTCTGTATTTTTTAATGTTTAAAATGTTTTAGTATTGAAGTGTATTTAATTATATTTTTTAACTTTTGTATATTTCTATTTATAGGTTTAAACTGTATATGTTTTAATTTTGTGAAGCCGCCTTGAGGATCAGCATTGGGCAAAATTATTATTATAATATTTATTTATTTATTTATTTATTGCATTTCTATGCTACCCAATAGCCGAAGCTCTCTGGGCAGTTCACAAAAATTAAAACCATTCAAAGTATAAAACAACAGTATAAAACCATGATCTAAAATACAATATAAAAGCACAACCAGGATAAATATGTGGAGCCTTGCATCACTGCATAGCCAAGATACTAATCAGGTCCCTGCCCCAAGGAGCTTGCCACCTAAGCTAAAAGATGGGCAAAAGAGCAGAGGAGAGACATGTTCTTAACACTTGGTTACAGAAGGGAATGAAGACTTAGGGGGGAACTCTTAGGCCATGCAGAAGAGGTGGGTTTTGAGAAGGGATTTGAAGAAAAGAAGAGAGATGGCACCACATCCATGTCCGCAAAGGGAGTCCTGTGAAGAGGATGTAGCAAGGGAGACTGGGCAGGCTGCTCAGTTGAGGAGGGGAACTTCACTTGGCCGGGTTCACTGAGTTGGAGGTAGAGATGGCTGAGTCTGTCAAACTTGACCCCATCAAGGCTGTTGTTATTTCACTATCAAGCTCATTCCGTCCCAGTTCCATGCGAGCCTTTTTTCCCCCTGCATACTTGCGAATGGAGTAATCTTGCATTAAAATGCAAACCAAACTTATTTCTCTCCCCTCCCTACTTGCAGGGGAGGAGGTTGCGGGTAGAGACAAGATAGCAAGAAGGTTGTGCTAGATGTGAAAGGGTACTGGAAGCCAGGAAAGTATCTGAGGAAGGGTGACACGTCGTTTGAGTGATGAGGGAGAGTTAAATGGTTTTGGTGGTGGGATTTTGGATCGAAGTGAGAGGACTGAAATGCAAATGCCAATTGACTACTGAAAGACGGCTGCAACATACTGCCATCAATAAGATCCCTCTCTTGGATTGATTCCGATAGGTATTTTACGTGTGAAAATGATTCTGTGGGTTATATTTATACAAAAAACTCACTCCAAGATGATCCCATAAATTAAGACTTGGCTCTTCCACAAATCTTATTCCTTGGATCACCTTGGATTAGGTCACATGTCTTGAAACCACGGTATAAACCTTGGAAGCCTGACACTATATTATTTTTATGTTGTGAAGATCGATTCCTCTATTTCTGAGCAGTAAAATAATATTTGGGAAACATTTTCCTCTCCAAAACTTTACTACAAAAGAACAACCAAACTGTAGATGATTAGAGGGGAAAGAGGCATTATAAAGTAGTTTTTCCCCCCACATGACCTTTATTCTGGTATGTAAATAACTCATAATTCATTCCTCCAGGACCTGTCCTTCATGGGGAGAAGTCCAGCTAGGGACCATTTGTGAAAAGTTTGCTTTTGGGATGCTTCATCCAACTATTCTCCTACAGAACTCTGATGTGTGTCCTGTGTTTGTGGCTTTTTTTGCAGCATGCTGGAATATTCTTTGGACTTGCAGAATGTCAGTTTCTCAGCTGTTCGGACTGTGAGGGTACTCCGGCCTTTGAGAGCCATTAACAGAGTTCCTAGTAAGTTAAATCACTTTTTCCCTTTTTTCTTTTCTTTCTTCCCCTTGATACTCTCTCATTATTTCTGACAATATGGACCTAGAAGAATAAGTGGGACACCTTACATCCTTTCCAGAATTCCATTTAACAGCCTCACCTACATTCTCTCACTATGCCGACTGCTATTGTGCTATCCCCTTATGTAGAGCTTAATACCAGTGTGCTTTTTTTAATGAATAGTCCATCCACCTCAAGCTGTCTTCTCAAAGGAGTGAATCATTAATCAGACAGATGAAGACTGGCTATTTTGTTTCGAAATACATTTGCTTTCCTTATGTGCTGCTTTCCCTTGCTGAACTGTCTTCTGCAAATGTGTCTCATGTAAATTAGTTTGTAAGAGAATGAAAAGTTAGTTTACAGAGATCAGTGGTGTGCCATGGAAAAGAGAGACATAGTCTGTGTATGTTTGGGGTAGGTATACATGTGTGGATAGATGCATAAACGTCTATGAAATACCTTGTAGGGTAAGGTAAAGAGCCAGTGTGGTGTAGTGGTTAGCGTGTCAGTGAGAGTCGGGAGACCTGGGTTCTAGTCCCCACTTAGCCATGGAAGCTTAACTGGGTGACTTTGGGCTAGTTACAGTCTCTCAGCCCAGCCTACCTCACAGGGTTGTTGTTGTGAGGATAAAATGGAGAGGAGGAGGATTATGTATGCCGCCTTGGGTTCCTTGGAGGAAAAAAGGTGGGATATAAATGTAACGAATAAATAAAAATAAAAGAAAGAAAGAAATCCTCTTCGTAGGCTTGCCAGATATCCCTTGTTGTATGGGAATGACCCTTCTTTCAAACGTAATGGGTCCTTTGATCATACTGGATTCCACTCATTTCAGACCCCGCCCTCAGCGCCATGACTCTCTTCTCTACCTGTTGCTCCTATACATCTTTTTTATTTTATTTTTATTTTCTTTGTTATATTTCTATGCCACCCAATAGCCAAAGTTCTCTGGGTAGTTGACACCTAGCCACATCTTCATCAATGCTATGCCAGTTTTCATCTTTCTCCAGCCAATGATATGACTCATATTCTTTGGGTATGTGTGACAGAAGATTTCTTTGACCTTCCAGACTGTGATGGACCATCTAGGTCATTTTCCTCTCAGGAAACATATGCAGAAAAATGGAATAAAATAATTTGTTTCGGGAGACTGGTTTATTAGACACAAAAAATGACTTCTGAAAATAGTTAGCCTTCTACTCCTATTCCTACTTTTCTTTATGCATCTACCAGGACTTTTTTTTCTCTAGATGACGGATATTTCAGTCCTAGAGATTTACCTGAGCTGGGCAATTCCTTTGCGTTTTTCTTCTCTGTTGTCAGATGTTGATATTTGTAAGCTGCCCTAGTTGGGGGGAGGGATCTTTTTGAAGAGTGAGTAGACATTTTATAATAAATAAATAAATATGGCACAGCCAGCTGCCCATGCATGAGAGGCTAACTAATGTACACTACTGTAGCCAAGGAAGTCCTACCCCATAAACTGTATATACCTGTACTGTTACATTCCAAAGTTTTTGATACAGTATATGCAACTTGATAGTTTCTGTTTTGGACTCTTCTCTAGTTTTACAATACAAAGGTTGACCATGGCACCTTGACTGCAAACTACTGGTCATTATGATTATATTATATATATATTTCATACTGCATATATATTTAGTTACATATATGTGATATGTGCACCTAAATATATGGAACTAATGTTTTAGGATATTTGTTGCATGCATTTTTCTGGTGGAAAAAGTTGATTCCTTTTTTTTAATGATTGAAATTAATTTAAATAAAACCAACATGGCATGGTCAAGATAGTTTGTGCTAAGCATATTAGGACAATAATAAAAGCCCCAAAGCCCAAGGAAACTTTGTGTGCACTGAATGTATCCAATTGACATCAGTGCCCAAATAAATTCAGGCTCTCAGTCCTGCCCCTCTATTTAGCAGTATGTCTGGTGGGTACAAGGCTTCGTAGCAGTAAGTCCAAATCCAGAGGAGAAAAGAAAAAAGGCCCATCTTGTCAAATTAGACTGTTACCTTGACAACATGAGGTATTCAGACCTTGATCCATCTGTCAGAAGCCGGAAATTCCTAGACTCTATTTGCCTTTCTAATCCCATTAAATTGATTTTAATCTGGCAGGATGTTTTTTTGTTGTTGTTGCTTTTATCATTTTATGGCTTGAGAATCTCACTTGTAATCTCCCACCCACCCAAGCCGAGGTGATGGATGGCTGAATTTATCTGCCACTCTCTAAATGTGGATGTAATTCACTTAATGTATTTGCAAATCATGGGTAATTTATCTTTGCTCCCATGCAGTAAAGCTGGGACTGTACAGAAACATAAGGAAGTGAAGCAAGGAACAAGTCTGAATAAATAATAAATGTAGGAACCTAATGCAGGTCATTTAGGAATAGGCTGGAGATGGCATTAGTGGCAGTGGAAGGTAGACTATTATTTTGGCATGGGAGGAGGAAGCAGGTAGAACAATCAGGTGATGTGACGACATAAAAATGAAAAAGTCTTGCTGTGGAATAAAGGTAAAAGAAATGGCATTAAAGGTTTCTTTAAATAAGATCAATGTGAGCAATATTGTAGTTGAAAGAGACAAGGTATGAGAGAGGGGGGAATGAGAAAAAAGAGGCGAAACGGATGAACTGAATACAGAGATGTTGGGGGGAAATATTTTTTTGGGCAAATGTCAAGTTAAGTCTCCATTAATTTGTCTCTCTGTTACAGAACCGAATGTTCCTGACCTTGTGTGAATTAACTGCCTTGTAAAGTCATGTATATTTGTGGAGAAGGATTTAAATGAGCTCAGTGGAATTAGGAGAGGAAGAGGAGTGGGGGCGGGATGGGAAGTATGTGTCTCTGTTGGCTTTGCTGGACCTCTCAGCAGCTTTCGATACCATCAACTGGGGTATCCTTCTAAGAGAATCTGTCTTAGATGGGACTGGAAAGCACTGTGATACGGCGTCTCTGCTCCTTCTTGGAGGGACGATCTCAGAAGGTGGGGCTGGAGGATTTGTGTTCAATGCCATGGCTATTGGGCTGCAGTGACCCTTAGAGTTCCATCTTATCCCCCATGCTACTGAACATATACATGAAACTGCTGGGAGAGATTTCCAGAGTTTTGGGGTTCAGTAGTGCCACTGTAATGCTGGTGACACCCAACTCTGTCTCTCCTTTCTATCAAAATCTAAGTAAACTGTTATTATTTATTTATTTATTTATTTATTTATATAGCACCATCAGTGTCCATTGGTGTCTGATGTTGGTATTTCACTGGATGAGGGCAAACAAATTGAAGCTTAATCCAGACTAAAGATTGGTGCTCTTGTTTAGCCAAAGACAAATACAGGAATAGGGATTCAACCTGTACTGGACTGGGTTACAATCAGTTTTGTAGTTTGGGTGTATTTTTGGATTTGACCTTAAACCTGGATGCCCAGATTATGGCAGTGGCCAGGAGTGCATTTGATGATGATGATGATGATGATGATGATGATGATGATGATAATAATAATAATAATAATAATAATAATAATAATAATAATAATAATAATAATAGCAGCATCCATTCCTAGAGATGTCTGATCTGGCCACCATCACACATGCCTTAATTACATCCTGTTTGGACTACTGTACTGCAGTCTACAAGGGTCTGCCTTATAAAACTGTTCAGAAACTTCAGCTGGTCCAGAATGCAGCCAAACTGTTGACCAGGGCTGATTACAGGGAACACATCACTCCATTATTACCACAGCTTCACTGGCTGCCCATTTGTTTCTGGACAGAATTCAAGGTACTGGTTATGGACTAGGGATGTCCTTCCCTAGAGATGTTGAAGAATTTAATCAGATTCCTGGAAAGGGGTGTGTGTGTCCGGAAAACATTCTATCAGCAACATGAAGGTTTTGCATCTATGTAAATATGTGGTAGATACTAGGACTAAGTAATTAGTTCAAGAACTTAACCTACCAGAATAATAGCAAAATAAGGCTGGGAGGACATCAAGTCTAATCCTTCGCTTTTCTTGGATCCAAGGAGAGCCAGTTCAATAAGACTTCTCCCCTTTAACTATTGCCTTTCCTTTGCTCCTTCAGGTATGCGCATCTTGGTCACACTGCTTTTGGACACCCTTCCCATGTTGGGGAATGTTCTCCTTCTCTGTTTTTTTGTCTTCTTCATATTTGGCATTGTTGGAGTCCAGCTTTGGGCAGGGCTGCTCAGGAACCGCTGCTTCCTACCAGAAAACTTCAGCTTGTAAGTATGAATGAGGCACAATACGTGCCCTAAGGGCAGGGAAGGCAGATATATTGGCCTACAATTCCCCTCACCGTTGGCTGAGCTGGGTAGAGTTGATGGGAATTGTAGGCCAAAACATCTGGAGGGCCACAAGTTGCCCACCCCTGTCTTAAGGTATGTTTTCAAAGGTGTTTTGTAAATGCAAGTAGGCAGGGGTTTCTCTGAATGAAAATACTCATTCCCATAAGCCCTCGTACAAAAAGTCCCTTACATGCGCAAACAGCAATTGGGTAGGAATTCAGGCTGTGCACAAGATTCACAGTCCACACAGAAAAAGACATAAGAGGAAATGTGAACAGGCAAAATCCTTTGCCACATCGTACTTTCTTTTCACGTTGTACCCTGTTGCCATTGCTGCCAACTACCAGGTTGTAGGTGATAGTAAAGATGTCTGAGAATAATTGGGGAGCCACTGGGTTAGATGGTCGTAGACATTTTTTTATGCCAACTTACTAATAAAACACATTAAAAACATAGTATAATGCTAGTAAAACAACAATGAAATCAAATAATGGCAAACAAAACAGCATAGATAAAGTGGAATCACCTCATCAGAGCACTGCCCTGAATTTCGGGGAGGAGCTGACCTGCTCTGCACACCCCTAATGACTACCATTTCTCTTCTCCGACACCCCCTACTGCCTTTCCATGTTTTACAAATGCTTCTACATACCTGATGTTGGAACAACATTAGAAGCATCCCCAGAGGGTGAGACAATCTCTCTTTGGTTGAGACTGAAAGGGGAGCTTATGAGTCACCTTTCCTCCCTCCCTCCAATGCCCCAAGTGCCTTCCTATGCATTTCCTGCCTCAGCATATCTGATCACCCCCTAGTGCTTCTCCCACCCAAGCGCTTCAGCCCCAAACCTACATTTGTTACATCCAGAGCTGACCCTGCTATGAAGGAGGGTGAAGCATCGTGCTGCTTTAGGCGGCACAGTGAGGGGAGGACAGAGGAAGACAGGAATCATTGTCTGAATGGCACAGGAGACTTTTTCAAGAGTTGACTCTAGCAGTGGGTTTGGGCTTTGCTTCAGGCACAAAAGTTGTTGAGCCAGCAGTAGTTATGTCATATTCCAGTTCGTATGTTATTGGTTGGGTTTTCATGCCACAATATATTTATATTATATTTTTTACTACAAAAATTCTCAGATTCTCTTCTTAGCATTACCTCCTGAGGAGCAGCCTCCCCCAACTTGGTTCCCACTGGATGTTTTGAACTACTGCCCTCAGGATCCTTGTATATCAGCCATGCTAGCTGAGGCTGATCGGAGTTAAAGTCCAAAATATCTGGAGGGTTGGGAAAAGCTGCTGTAGAGCAACAGGTTTCAAAACAGCTAACCTCCCCTGACGAAATGAATCCCACAAAACATAAGCAACTCATTATTAATAGTGTTGCCACCAGATAATGAAAAACACACCCTTAAAGTACATAGAGACTTTCTCATTGATTTATGATTGCATGTATTACATCAGACTTTCTTAATCTAGCTAGTAGATAATATTGCCAAATAGTGTACAAAAATAATACATTAAATGCATTTATAATTATACAGAATATATTTACATAGCACTTTAGGGTGTTCAAAGTGTTTCACTTATACTGGCTCTGATCCAGAAAAAGTTAATCATGCTCACGTCCCCTTGATTTCTGTGTTACTTATGCATGACTAACTTGTTCTGGATTTGGGTCATTATTTCAGTAATGAATGTCAAGTCTGTTTTCAATGCAAGTAAAGAATGTGTGTTTTGGGGGAGTGGGAGCCTTCTTGGTAACATTATGAACTGCCTAAGCAGGTTTGAATACAATATCCTTCTGACTAAGGGATAGGCTGTTTCAAGGGCTCCAAAATGGCCCAGATTCAACTCAGGCTGCTTCGAGGCCTGCCCGCCTCACTTTGCACCAAAGCCGAAGCGAGATTCAGCCCCCACAAGTGGTTCGGCCTTTGTGGGGTTCCTGGGTACCACCTGTGCAGCGAGCAACCCAGGAAAGCCCAGGGCAAGGCCTACCAGGAGCCCATTGGACTTCCAACTCCCTGCCTGCCTCCTCTTTCCCCTCCCTCTCCCCCCCGGCCAAACACTGAGTTGCAGCCAGGACTTACCTTCCCACACCCACCTGCCCACCCAGGAATGGTGCAGGGCCAGATGTGACTCCAGTGGACTCACTGGACTCACCTCACCTCCCTGTCCCTCCTGTCCCTCTCTGGTCACCTCTCCCTGCCCCTGCTGCTGCTGGGACTTACCTTCCCCTGTGTCCTCTTCCCTGAGAGCCAAGCTGTGATTTAAAGGTAAGATTGCAGATGCTCTCTTTTTTTAATAGCTCTATGGTCGTAAACTAAGGGAAATGGACCTTTATGGCTGCCATAATTTGCATACATAGAGCTATTAAAAAAGAGACACCCCCCCATGATCTTACTATTAAATTGTGGCACGACTCTCAAGAAAGAGGATGCAGGGCAAGGTAAGTTCCGCCAGTGGCGCAGCAGCACAGTGGTAGCAGGTGACCAGGGAGGGAGGTGAAGTGAGTCCAGTGAATCCATTGGGCTGCTTCCCCTGCCCACACTGACTTTCCCAGGCACGCAGGGGAATGGCCCAGTACCAATCCTAGACATCCCAAGGGTTTGGCACCAACCCACTTCTGCCTCAGGCTGCCTCGGGCCGACCCAGTGCCACTCTAGATTTGTGTCAAGGCAGGCCAAATCAGCCCAGATTCAGGGCTTCAGCCAGAGTCACTGCACAGCCCTACTTCTGACCATGCACAGGAGGTCAGTGCAGATTCCCTCAGTGTTATGAAGGGTGGCATATTGAGTACTTTCTCTTCTACTCCCTGCTTGTGCTTTTAAAATGGGGATGGAATTAAGGTAGGTCAGAAAATAGTGCAGAACCCAGGATTGTGGGAAGTGGGGGCCCCCTGACACCCTAAGCTTTGCAACTTTCCTCTTTTATTAGGATTCCTTCTTCTGCAAAGGGAGTAGAGATTTCATTAACAGACAAAATCCCTTTAGGTAAATCAACCACAACAACAAAACAATGAAGTAAATGTAGTACTGATCAGTTTTGAGTAGATCCAATGCAGCTATTGGTCTGAGTGTGGCTTAATTGAACCAGAATACCAAGAGTTTAGCTAAGCTTTGAACAGCGTTAAAAGAAATACTTCAGGAATTAACGTGACTGAACTCATCTTAAATATGGCTTCTCTGCAAGCTTTAGTGTGAGCCCTCACGGCATTAGGGAAGTAGCCATTTACTGAGGCGGAAAGATGCTAATTTCCAGCAAGGCATCATTCATTTCCTTTGTGCATGAGAGTGAATGTGTTGAATGGGTTTCTGAGAACAGTAGGATCTTCTGAAGGAATTTTGACTTCTAATACCAGAAACACACGGGGACACAAATGGTGCCCGCAACCTGGAGGAAGGCATTTATGAAGCAATGGTGGTAGTTTTCAAAGACACTCTGGGCTAATTCACATGACATGACATCCTAACATAGCTGAATTTAGCTGTGGGGGATGTTGTGTCATGCCGGGCAGCCGCAGGTGCCATTTTTGCAAGGCACCCAGCGGTACCCTGATTACTGTGGCTTGTCGTGTCATGCAAACCCAAGCAGGTGTGGCTTGTTTGGACTGGGGATCAACAAAACAACAGCCCATGGCTTATTTGAAGGTTGCTGCCCCCTCCAACAAGCCATGCCACCCGGGTTCGCATGACAAAGCAACCCGCACTGGCAAGGGGAATTAGGCAAATTCTGCTGGCACACAACTGGAATGGACAGTGAGGGAAATAAGCCACTGTGACCTATTTCCCATGCTATTTCCCATGTTTTACTATGGTTTTAATTTTTGTGAACTGCCCAGAGAGCTTCGGCTATTGGGCGGTATAAAAATGTAATAGAATGTAAGCCTATGCGGCAGGGTCTCGCTATTTACTGTTTTACTATGTAAAGCACCATGTACATTGATGGTGCTATATAAATAAATAAATAAATAATAATAATAATAAATAAATAAATAAATAAAATAAATAAATAAATGCTGAGATCTTGCAAACCTGGGCAGGATCTGCACTACTGCTTTAAAACGGTTTATAATAGTAGTGACAACTGTTGGGGCCCAGGACACACTGCATACACAGTTCTCAAAACGTTTTCAAAGTGTCATATCCTGCTTGGTATAGATCTGGCCCTGGTCTCTGAATCTCAGTGTCGTTTCTTCTGCTGCTGCTGCCTCCTCCAGTTTGAAAAATACTCTAGCCACTCCTTTTTGAATATTGTTATTCGACTAAATAGGCTGAATTTTTTAAATGCACACTGACAATATTGAGGATGTGCGTGCACGCACATACATACACACACATACACCATACTTGAGCCAGTTTAAAACTAGCCATGTGCCCACCCTGTTCCTAGGAGGAGGGAAATAGCATTAACTAGCCAAGACAAATATAAGTAAAGACAATTATTTATTTTTAAGCGCAGCACTAGTTTTAAAATTGCCAGCTCTTGAGCCAAGAACTGTTCAAGTGTAAAAGCTTTATTATAAATGGGCTTAGTTAGAACTGGCTGTCACCTGCCTGGTTGCATCCTTCCTTTTTCACCTTGGGTCCAGGGATGGTAAGGAATGTTCATGAACATTTTTATTTAATGTTCATTTTGAACACTTAAGGCCAGGTTACTAAGAGCCATGACTCTTGGCATCTTTTCTTTCTCACTGACTGACATGCTCTAACTATGCAAGCCACCAGATCTCTGCTGGATTCTGCTTTCCCTCAAATGGCTTTAGTTGTTTTATGTAATCCACAAGGACACAATAATTGCTATACTGAGGTTGGTAAATCTATCCCATCCATCCTGTCTCTGATGATGGCCAGTCTCCAGCAGTTGAAATTGTTCCAAGAAAAAGGGTCATTTTGAAGTGATATATTATCTGACATTAATTCTGAACTTCAAAACATCAGCTATTCAGAGACATTTGAAAAATTAAATTGCACTCCCAGACAATCAAAATGTTCCTATCCTCAATTAATTTGTCTAATTGCTTTGTTTGAACCCAATTATCCTATTGGCCCTGGAAACATCTCAGGGCCATGAGTTCCACAGGTTGCCCTGTTAACTACATCAATAAGTACTTTCCTCTTGTTTGTTTTCAATCTGCTGCCTGCTAAGAAAGTTGTGTGTTCCCAGTTTCTTACAATATAGAAATACTTCCTTATTTGCTTCCCCCATTTCCAATAGGATCTTATCTCCTTGTCATATTTAGCATCTGTTTCAGAGCCTCATGTAGCGCAGAGTGGTAAGCAGCAGTTACTGCAGCCGAAACTCTCCCCACAGCCTGAGTTCGATCCCAGCGGAAGCTGGTTCTCAGGCAGCTGGCTCAGGTCGACTCAGCCTTCCATCCTTCCGAGGTCGGTAAAATGAATACCCAGCTAGCTGGGGGAAAGGTAACTGCGACTGGGGAAGGCAATGGCAAACCACCCCACTACTAAGCCTGCCAAGAAAATGTCAGTGAAAGCAGGCGTCCCTCTAGGTGTCAGCAATGACTCAAGTGCTTGCACGAGACTTTCCTTTCCTTCAGTGAAATAGGTAGAATATAAGCTTTTAAAAATAAAATAAATCTAACCTGCCCCATGTCTGCTCTCTTTAAGCCCTTACACACTAGAGTTGGAACCATACTACCAGACAGAGAATGAAGACGAGAGTCCCTTCATCTGCTCTCAACCTCGAGAGAATGGAATGCGTTATTGCCGCAGTATCCCGACACGGAGGGAAGAAGGCCTGCAATGCACCCTGGACTATTATTCCTACAACGACACCACTAACACTTCTTGTGTCAACTGGAACCAGTATTACACAAATTGTTCTGCTGGGGAGCACAACCCTTTCAAAGGAGCAATCAATTTTGATAACATTGGCTATGCGTGGATTGCAATATTTCAGGTGAATAAAGCGCCAGCCTCACTCTCTTAACAGGCGTATCTTTCAGATACAGGGAGAGTTAGGTCAATGTTTATTCTTGTTTCGAAACAACTTATCATAAAATAGTAGAGTTGGAAGGGACCTATAAGGCCATCTAGTCCAACCCCCTGCTCAGTGCAGGATAAGAGGGGCATAATAATTCATTGGTGGAGAAATCACCAGTTTTTGTTGTTGTTTTCCTATAGACCAATGCTAAATATAAGGTATAACGGTACTAAACTGGTAGGAATATTTTTTTTGCCCAACCTTAATTCTTGGGTATGTGTTGATTTATTGTCATTTCTTAGACATTATATTAATATATCAAATATATGAACTAGAATGAATAACATTGATGTACCTTTTTCCAGTTAAGTACAGATGCCTATTTATTTTTTCTGACTATTACACACTTACACTGCTGATATATGCTATATAACCTACATATCCAGACTTTCGTTAGTTAATGAGCTTCTCCTAAGAATTATACTCAGTGAGTTTCTTTATTTCTTTAGTGTTGTTGTTCTTTTCGTTGTTGTTAACTTTTTTAAAACTTTAATTCATCCATCTTTTCGGGCAGTATCCTCGACAGCCCAAGGCAAGCTTACCAATGACTTTTTTTTTTCTTTTGCTTTATCACAGGTCATCACTTTGGAGGGCTGGGTAGATATCATGTACTTCGTCATGGATGCTCATTCCTTCTACAACTTCATCTATTTCATTCTCCTGATCATTGTGAGTTCTCTCTCCAGTCTTTGTGGCAACTAGAGGCATTACATTCAGGTGGCCATAGAGAACAAGGCAAGATGGGGAGTATGGAAGGAAGGGTGATTGGAGAGAGGAAGGAGGGCGAAATGGATCCTGAAAGAGGGAGCAGCCCTCTTAGCAAAGGATTAGGAATGGGCAAACAAGCAATGTCTGTGTTTCTCAAGGTCTCCCACCACCACCTCTCTGCCCCAATGCTCGGTTTGCCTCATTCTCACTCACAAATGCAACCGAATTGGTTTTTCTGAACAGGAAAACACACTTTTCCAAGTGCACACTCAAAAGCTTACCCTAACCCTATAGATCAAAGTGTAAAAGTGCACGCTTCTTCTTCTTCTTTTTAAGGGCAGCCTAAATTGCACATTTTCACAACACACTAGCAAGTTCAAGAATGTGTGAACTTTATCTGCAAATCACACTTGCATTCACACTCATGTTTGGGGTTGCATTTTTGTCGCTTTTTCGAATGTGAACGACATTCTCATACATCCTTTTACAAAGGAAGTGGTCTAAAACTGTCCATGTGTCTCTTTTGTGTGTACAAGAGTGATAATGTGGCAAATTCGCACTCCAATTACGAGGTGATGAATTTGTTCTAGTCAGAGATAAGGCGTGCCCATTTTGTTAGTGATGGCAACTTCTTCACCCTCCCTTTTCAAATCTGTCATGGGACTCATGCACTCTGTTCTATTCTTTTTTAAAAACAAGCATGAGATTGATATTGAGACAAGCATCTCTTGAAAAAGTGTCCACTACACAGTGCAACCTATGCATGGAGTTAGATGACCCTCATAGTTTGACCTACAATAACAAAGGCAACTGAAGATAGTTTGATCTCTTTCTTGCTCTTGCATCAAAGAAGCCTCTTGACAAGGGATTGTTTTGTTGTGGCCTCGGGCAGCTCCGACATCTTTCTTATAGTATGCATAGCTGAACCAGCTAAATTTCACCTCTCCTTCCCCTACCCCCAGTATAGGTGAAAGAACCGTATCTTTGTTATAAGGGCTAGAGGAGGAATTTAGGACCTGGGTTTTTGATTCTCTGTGGAGAATCTACCCCAGGGATGGGGAACCCTTGGCCTGCTGGCTTAACGTGGCCTGTGGCCTCCCCTCCATGCTCCAGCCCTGTGCAGCAATTCAAGAAGAAGAAGAAGAAGAAGAAGAAGAAGAAGAAGAAGAAGAAGAAGAAGAAGAAGAAGAAGCAGCTTCCGTTCATGGAAGCTTTTTTTTAAGCCTAATTGTTGCACAAGGGTAAGTGGAGCAGGGGTTTGTCACAGACGGAGAGAAAGAAAGGTTAACCCTCCCCTCATGTTGCAGCTTCCCTGAAGCACCCTGTCCAATGGATGGCAATTATGTGTGGAAAAAACCTCTCACTGGCTCCAAGATTGTCTAGTATGCAAGAGGAGGGATGCTTTGTGGAAATTTCAGCTGGGGAGAGAAGGGTTAATGCTCCCCTCCCAATGGGCGTAATTAGCCTTTGAAAAAGCCTCCAATGAGAGGCTTTTTTCAACCCCAGTTGTTGTGCAGGGAGTAGTAAGAATATGCATCTGTGTGTGTAAGTGTATGTGAATGAATAGTGTGTATGTGTGTGTATTATATGTAAGAATGGATGTGAGTGTGGATATGTATGAATGTGTGTCTCTGACCTTAGCTAGACCTAAGGTTTATGCTGGGATCATCCTGGGGTCATCCCTGCCTGCTCCCGGGATATCCTGTGTGTCATTTACATGAACAGGGATGACCCTGGGACAATCCTGGGATAAATCTTAGGTCTAGCTAAGGCCTCTGTATGTGTCCTTCGTGTGTGTGTGTGTGTGTGTGTGTGTGTGTGTGTGTGTGAGAGAGAGAGAGAGAGAGAGAGAGAGAGAGAGAGAGTTTGGAATGGCCTCACCCAGTTTTTGTTATAATAATAATAATAATAATAATAATAATAATAATAATAATAATAATAATTTTATTTCTTACCCGCCTCTCCATTTGGATCGAGGCGGGGAACAACAATAAGTATTAAAAACATAGTATACATTATTAAAACATCCTAAAAACATCCTAAAATTCCACTGGATAGGCCTGCTGGAATAGATTAGTCTTAATAGCTTTCTTAAATGCTAGAAGACTTTTAAGTTTTGGCCCAGGCCACCACTGGCATTTAGCTCCTAGAAAGTTAGCCATGAGGGAATGTGGCCCTACGGCTGAAAAGGGTTCCCCAGCCCTTATCTGTAGAATGAGAGGATGTTGGGAGAAGCTATTCAACACTGTCTGACTGAAGTGATAAGTATTGCTTGTGGGTAGTAAGAAGGAAGTAATGGAAGGCAACAAGGCCTATGGTGTTTGCTCATCTGGAGCATAGCATGCACTTGACATTCTGCTCTGAAAGTCATTTTGCGACATCAAACACCAGTATAAATACAGTTGATATTATCCAGCCAAATGTATGCACTTCTAACAGATTATTTCAGAGGGAAAGTTTTAAGCGCGTGCTTAATGCTTGGGTTGAAATCAACGGAACAGAACAATGCTTAACTTTAGCTGGGTAGTGCCCCAAGCAGTGATGTCAGTTTTCTGGACATTTCTGAACTGGAAAATTTTCCAATGCAAATTAAGCTAATTTGCATAGGATCATTTGCATTGGAAAATTTTCAGTTTGCATCAGAAAATCACTAGAGAGTGATCTAATTTAGCATTACTCTCTAGTGGTTTTCTGATACAACAAAGCTAAAACATTTATTTTTGCCTTGATACACCAAAAGTGTGTGTCCTGAGATATTTGAGAAGGGGATTTAAAATATCAATGTTTATTTATTTTTATTGTTGTACACTAACTTGGCAAGAGTTCTGCCCTGAAAAGTGGACAATATATATTTTAATAAAATAAAATAAATTTAATGTTATATTATATTGACATTTTTATTGGAATATTTGTAAAAATTTAAAGACAATAGCATATACTTCCTTTATTGTTTAAATATAAGAAAGAATCACAGAATAGTAGAGTTGGAAGGGGCCTATAAGGCTATCGAGTCCAACGCCCTAAGGTGCTGAAAACTGTTGACACACTCATTCAGCCTTTCCCAACCTAGGCCTCACCTACACCAAGCAAGATATTTCACTATGAAAGCAGTATGAAAGTGGTATATAAAAGGCAGGAGCCACACTACTGCTTTATAGCAGTATTGAAGTGCGCTGACAACTGTTGGGGCCCATTGATACATACCATACACCGCTTTCATACCACAATATCTGCTTGGTGTGGCTCCTGCCTTTTATATACCACTTTCATAGTGCAATATCCTGCATGGTGTAGATGAGCCACTAGTGTTCTCCAGATATGTTGGACAACTCCTAGCATCCTTCCATTAGCAGCATTTGGGGGGCACCAGGTGGGGGAAGGCTGTACCAATTAATGTTAGCAAACCAAAGAACTGTGCATGGTATACTGACAGCCACTCATCTGTTTCAACCTCTTCCATTGAGGTCGTTGGGGCACCTTCAGTTTCACTGTCACTAACTTATTATTAGTTCCTTTCACACGGAGCCATATGTGTATTGCAATGACATATTTGTCTTCTTTCACGTACTTGCTAGGGATAATCACCAGCAAAACATTAATGCCAACTTTGAAACTGCGAGACTTGCTGAATAATGACCCTGTTCAGAGGACACACTAAGCCACGGGGTTTAAGCATTTTGAGTTGAACATTATGGCTTCAGTGTCATGTGAACCATGAGTTAGCATGTTGTGTGATCCGTACCTAACCATGGTGGCTACATAACCAAGGTAAACACCCTCATTAACCATTTGCTGCAAAAGGATTAGCAGCCTAAATATGGCTTAGTGTGTCATCTGAACAGGCCCATCGTGTTTGCAATGGGCAGCCATTCACTGTTACTAATGAACTTATGAAATGGGGAAAAATTCTGCAGAAAAATAAAAGCACTGGGAAATTTTCTGCCCCACATCACTGGCCCTACGTAAACAGTTCCATCACATAGTATTACGGTTGATAGCACATAATGATAGTTTAGATGTTTCTTAACCTTGGAACAATTTCTTCCCTTCTTATCAGATATAAAGTTAATTGTTCTTGGGCATTTCAAACAAATTAGGGGATACAACTTGCCAAGATCATCCAGGATTCCTTAGGTTGATATGGATGCCTAATCATACCTAAATGGGAGCTCATATGGGCTGAAAGGTAGGGTAAAATTACCTAGTTTGGGCTGAAAGTTAAGTTAAAAATACCTAGCTGAAATATAAGGTAGCATAACATACCTAGGATGCTGGCTCAAGGTTTTCAGTTCATTGCTGATAGGGCAAGCCTTCCCAACCTAGTGCCCTCCAGATGCTGTTGGGCCTTCTTGGTGGCTGCTGCCAGGTTGTGGAACTCCCTGCTGGAGAAGCTGGGTTGGCTTCCTCTCTGCTGCCTTTCCACCAGCAGGCAAATACCATTTTACTCAAGCAAGCCTTTGTCAAGGCAGGTCAGGTGCTGAACCTCCCTGTGGAGAGCATTCCACAACTGGAGTGCCACCATTGAGAAGGCCCTCTCTCTACTGACCACTCGCTTTATCTCAGATGGCAAGAGCACCCTCCCTTGAAGATCTTAATGTACAAGCAGGTACATGTGGAGACAGATACCCTGGTTCCAAGTCATGGAGATCATTGAAGGCCAAAACCAGTATTTTGAACTGGGCCTGGGAATGGTCTGGGAGCCAGTGCCATTGCACAGCATGGGCATTATATGACCATAATACCCAGTCCCCATTACCAATTTAATAGCCACATACTGCAGTTTCCAAAAAGTCCTCAAAGGCAGCCTCGGGGATAGGGCATTACAGTAGTCTAACCTGGGCCGGATCTACACTAGTCTTATAACATTGCTAGTGTCCATTTCTAACGTGGTTCTCTGTATCGGTTCTCTGTATCACGGGGCACATTAGCGTTACTTACGTTTAGCTGTAACGTTACTGCAGGGCACATTGTTAAATTCTTTCATTGTTCTCCCTCCCTCTGAGCGTAGCAGAGTTGCTGGGTTTGCTCCGCCCGCTGCCTGCCTCATTCCTAGCCAGCAGTGCAGGGCAATAGTCATAAGCACACACACAAACCCCCTCCCAAAACATCTTAATGCAGGTCCCAGGGAATAGCTTGAGTGCATAGGAGCCAGCCACTTTGCTGAAACTAAGCAGCGTTGGGTCTGGTCAGGGTTTGGATGGGAGACCAAATTAAAAAGTTTTAGCAGCAGCCGCATTTAAGCCACGCTGGTCATGAGTTTTGGACTGGGACCAAGAGACCCTTGTTAATTTTCCTGCACAGAGCTACAGCGATCCTTTGAGCGCTCCTCAGCTCCTTTGCAAAGAGGGGGGAAATGTTAAAAAAAATCATAAAAAATCAACCGATGACCTAATTTGATTCAAATTTTAAGGCAGGATGCATGGGAGTACTTCACAATAAAAGCAGATTCTAAGGTGGAAAACTTCTGAGTCCTTTGCATGCAATTGTCAGTGATTGCACAGTGTAACACTGGTGTGATTTATCTGCTGTAGCAGATAAGATAGCAAACGGGTGAAGGAAGGAGAACAGGAAGTGGGCGGAGCAAACCCAGCAGCTCTGGGTTGTGAGAGGAAAATTACCGGTAGAACGAGGCACATGAATCTGTAGCCACGCTGGAACTAAGAAATAGAAACTGTAAGTACGACTCATTTACAACGTTGGAGACCCAGGGTCACGTGACGCTGTGCGTCACAGTAACCCATTCAAAACATTAGAATAACACCAGTGTAGATTCCCACCTGAAGGTTGCCAGAGCATGGGTAACCAAGGGATATAATTGCCTTATGTATAGCAGGGCAGCCAGGTGAGCGTGTTGGCCTTCGAATCAGAGGCCAGCCAGCTACACAATCTTCAGGAAGATAACTTACATCACTCTTGCTCATCCTGGTGCTGTCCAGATTTGCTGGACGGCAATCCCTGTCATTCCCAGCCAGCATGACCAATAGCTGGGGATGATGGTAGTTACAGTCCAACACCTCTGGAGGGTGCCAGGTTAGGGGAAGGCTGACCTACATAGCTGGGCAACTACCTGGAATCCTCACAGTTCCGGTACATGACTATAGCAGCCTCCTAAGCAGGTGGGAATGATCAGCGTCTCCCTTCCTCCCCCCCCCCCCGAATGGAACGTCATTCAGCTCCACAGCTGACTGCTCAGGGCATCCAGAAGGAAAGGGAATATAATAAAGGGAGATGAATCAGCATCTTCCTACTGCTGAGATGGCATGAATGGATAGTGTATCTGTAGGGTTAAGGTAGCCAGGAGAGAAGGACTAGTTATTGGCTGCTTTTCAAACCATTCAGACTGAATAATGATCGCCGTCTTCTAGAAACGCAGCCTAATGAAAAGCCTGTTTGAGAGTAAAATATCAAGTCTTTGGCTGCAGACAGCTGCTGTTGTTGGGTAGCAGCATTTCCACGGTTCCCGTTAACAAAGAAGACAATCTATTCACAAAGCTGCCAGGGAATTATCTGTCATGAAAAGGTTTCCAGTGATGAATACATCTGCACGCACACGCGCGCACACACACACACACACACACAAATGCCGCTTAATTGTGATAATTACAAGCACTGACTCCTACGAAGCAAAAACTAGAGGAGCCCTTTAAACTAAGTCCCCATACATCCCGGTTCTGGTTTGAGCTGGGATGTCACCCGTGGAGCTGAGGAGTGGGACTCCCAGAGGTGAGGAAGCTTGAGAGCCTTTTGACGTGGAAGAAAAGGAAAGCGGGGCAGGGAATATCCCCGCGTGAGTCGCACAGGCGGCCACTGCGCCTGAGAGGGAGATGGGTTAGGAGCTGTGTTTCGTATTCCATGAAACCAGCTTGTGCTGTGAGCCACTTCTCCTGTTGTGATTTTTAGACACAGGTGCAGTTCCTGAGTGACTCGTGGGCCTAGGGACATTGGAATGGCAGAGGCTGGAGACCTAGCAGAGGGGAAGGATTTGGCCTCGATAGAGGGGCGGCGGCAGCAGCAGCCACCTACCAAGCCTCCCCTCTCCACTTGGCTGAGCCCTGCTGCCCCTGTACTGTCACTGCCTGTTCACCTGCCCTTGTCAAGCCTGCAAAGAGGGGCAAGGGCAAGGAAGAATGCCATGATTCCAAGGCCTTCCACCGAAATGTGAGACAATAAAGAAGTCTGCCGTGCGATCCACAAAGCTTTATTCAGTAAATAGACATCTCTTCACACCTGAAGTGAGTGTGAAGGCTAGGAGCTATCCTCTAAGCTTAATTAGCCTAACCAAGCAATGCAGTTGCCTATCAACTAAATGGACAGTTTCCCGTTGTGCCCGATAGGCTTTTACCAGATCCCTTCTTCAGGGAGAGTCTTCAAGCTGTAACCTCTGGCGGGTGTCTCGTCTAGCAGAGTGCCTCCCACCTCCTCTCAACTCCGCCCACTTGACTCTGTGGTGGATTCTGAGATCTGTCCATTCCGATGCTCTCTCCCCATCCAACAAAGACTCCGTTCCCAGGGGCGGGGAGGAGGATCTCTGAGCTTGAGCCTCCTGTCCAATAAGCTCCTGGGAAGATTCCTCCTTGACTCCAGGAGAGTCTTGGAGAATTTCCTCCCATTGTTCCCATCTTAGCTGGTTTTCTTCTTCAGGCTCCGAGTCTGATTCCGGATCCACACCAGGGAGACCAGGCCTGATCCTGACACTGCCTCCACTTGCCTTGCCCTCTTCTTCTAGGTGGTGGTGTGTTCTGGGCTTAGGGCTAGCAAATGGACAATGATAACAGCAAGAAGCTGGGGGCACACTGACCACATCCTGCCCATATGGAGTTGACAGGGCCTTGGTGACCTGTTTGTGAGGTTTCTAGATGCATGTGGCTGGCTGTTGTTGGAAAGAGAATGCTGTGTGGGTGGTAGAAGCAGGTCTAAACCTCCACCTCATTCTTGTTTTCCAAAATTCTCTCCCCAACTCTGTGGCTGGGGGATAAAAAAAATGAAGAAAATAGCGTCTATTGCCACAAATAGATGGGCCTCCCTTTTTTTAGCTTCCCATGCAGGGAGGAGGGCAATTTCAGAAAACAAGCAGCTAGGAAGAAGGTTTAGATTTCACCTTCCTTTGTGTGAAGGTCCTAATCCAAATGTAGGCCCTTCACATTTACTTGTAAGTAATAAAGAAAGAAGGGATCAGCTACAAGCTACGTGACTTAACAGGTCACATTGTTTGACTCATAGACACACATGTCCCAGGACTAATGGCGTCACCTCCTCCCCTTTTAGGTGGGCTCATTCTTCATGATAAACCTCTGTCTAGTTGTCATTGCGACTCAGTTCTCAGAAACCAAGCAGCGAGAGAGCCAGCTGATGAAGGAGCAGCGAATCCGCTATCTCTCCAATGCGAGCACCCTGGCCAGCTTTTCGGAGCCGGGGAGCTGCTACGATGAACTTCTCAAATATCTCGTCTACATCCTTCGTAAGGCCAGCAAGCAAGTGGTAGAAGTCTACCGAACAACGGGGGTGAAAATGGGGTTTCTCTCCAGCCCAGGCAGTAAGAGCAGCACGGAGAGGCAGCCGTGTAAGCATCGGCCCCAGAAAAGATCATCGGTGCATCATCTCATTCACCATCACCATCACCATCACCACCACTACCACCTGGGCAATGGAAGCCTACAGGCGCCACGGGCCAGTCCTGAAATTAGTGATGTTGAAACCAGCTCCCTTCACAACGGTGCCAACAGGCTAATGCTTCCTCCAACAGCCAATCCTCATGCAGCTTGCAGCAACACTGAATCTGTTCACAGCATCTACCATGCAGACTGCCATTTTGAGCCAATTCACTGCAGATCATCTCTCCCTCAGCCTGGCCTCAGCTTACCAGCGCCAGAGGTGCTTCCCCAGACTGTGGTTGGCAGCAAGGTCTACCCTACTGTGCACCCAAGTAACTCTCATGAGTTGCTGAAGGATAAAGGCTTAGGAGAGCCCACGTTGAACCCTGGGGCTAGCACCCTGATGAACCTTAACATCCCTCCAGGACCATATAGCCCAATGCAGAAACTACTGGAGACACAGAGCACTGGTAAGTGTGAAAGTTGGATGTCAGCCATGGAATACCTTTTGGGTGGGCGGCAGAGTTGTTGATCTCCCCTATCTTGTCTTTTCAATCTGGATTGTCATTAATAAACTGTGGGGATGAAGTAAGGGGACAATTCAGCTTGTCCTCAGTTCAGAGCCATGATAGAAGTTACCCATCAATAATTTACTCATCAAAATTTACTCATCAATGAAGAGTTAAGGGAAACTCAGACAGTATTCATTTGGGGTTTCCTGTTTTGTTTTGGGTTATGAAAAAGGACAAAGAAATTAATGGTATACAAATTCATATTGGTAGCAAACAGATCATTTCATGGCCTTCTTAAGCTAGAGAATTTGAGGTGAATCAAACTGGTATGAAAAAGGCATTCGGGGCTCTGACCCAGCCATTCTAAACAGCTTTCTCTTAGCTTGCTTATGTTTGGGAGACTGGAGGTGCTGCTTTCAGATTTTGTCTATCAGTTGGAAGCATTGTGTCCAAGTTATGTCCAGGGAGAATGGGTCTGAAGCCTCAATGGTAAGTGGAGCAGAGAGTTGGTCTGAGAGTTGATGTTGCCTTAATATTTGTCAACAAGTAATGAAAGAGAGCAAAAGAAAGGAGTTTGTTCACATATCTCATTGTGAATACTCAAGGCTTTGTAGTTGAATAATATATGTTTACCTCTGCAGCTGTTATTCCCTAGTTGTATCTATCTAACATTGAAAAACATACCAATGACTGATCATTCTTCCTTGACTTCTTAGGAAGTCGACCGCTTCAGCTCCAATCCTAGGTATGCTTACTTCAGAGTGCACTGCATCCAATCACACTGAACACCATGCAACTTACTTCTGAGTAAACATGCTTAGGATCATGCTGCACATGATGGGCTAGGACAGACCAACTGAAATCAATGAAATTTAAGTTGATCATGGCTAACTTGTCCTGTTGATTTCAATGGATCTACTTTAAGCATGGCAAAGTTTGGATCCAACTTTCTATAATTTGTAAAAGGTACCCAATGTGAAAATGCAACTTTTTTCTAAGCAGCCATGATACACTGCAAGTATTTACGAATTCAGGTGTGAAATGCCTTATAGGACTTTTCCCTGTAAGGCATGGACAAGGCTGTCAGTGTAACATAATGGTCAACACTACAGAGACCTACACGGCTCCTTTGCAAAGCACTTTTCAAGATTGCTCTGTGTGTGTGTGTGTGTGTGTGTGTGTGTGTGTGTGTGTGTGTGTGTTTTAAGTGCTTTAGGCAAGAGAAAAAATTCTGAATGCAAAGCAGGGCCAGGCCAGCTAGCCAAAATATTACAATTTGTGTAATAGAGAAGTTCAGCCTAGGTGATCTGAGTTTCCCCTGCTGGCTTTACACTGAGAGAAACGTCTTAGCTGAATTCACAGTGCACTCTGGAGACAAACTCCTCATTCCATCGTAGCTAACACCAACTGGAGACTATTGTCTATGGGGAGCCGAGGGGACCATCTGTCAGCTGGGATCAGCCATTACAAGAAGTGATTTCAGAATGGTGTGTTTTGGGGGAAGCTGTGAATGTTGAAGTATCAGCAAACAGCAGGATGACAAAAGCCGCTTGCTGTCTCTAATTACAGCGCCTAATACTCCAGGTGCCTGAAGAGTTCATTGCTTTCTGATTCACCTTAATGACCAAACCTGTAATGAAACAACTGCGAACTCTTGGCAGTGGGCAGCTATCCCTTGCCCTTTTTTCCGCTGTTGATTTTCTTTGCTCGCCCTCAAATTTAAGCAACCATCTCAAGATTATAAATCTGCATACATTTTTTTAAAAAAAAAAATGAGGATCTGGGAATAAGCAACTTTGAGCTTTAGCATTTTGAGGAGACATTGCAACCCCGCTCCCTGATCCTCTGAGTGTCGAGAACTCCAGAGCTGCAAACCTTTCTCAGGGATAATTTCCTTTGCATGAGGCCACTGGAGACTGACTGGCATTTTGTATTATTTGCATTTATTTACAAATATACAGGTTGAGCATAGGTGGAGATTCACAGGTTAAACTCTTTTAGGAGACACAGCCCTGCTAGGTTTCAGAGCTCCCAAGAAATCTTAATAACTCTGACCTTTCCTCAAACTATTTCCCACCACCACCACCATGGGATGTAAGGAGCTGATTAAACGTGTTCCATCTGTGTCTTGCAAATTATCAGGCGTATTTCATTCTATCGTCCGCTTATTGACAGAATTGGATTTGTTTTTAGGGACATCCAAGAATTTTGTTCCACTTGTGGTAATGCACATTAGCACTAATTGACACTTGTGCTAGTGCACATTACCATAAGTGTAAATTCACGCTAGTGTGCATTAGTGCAAGTGTGAATTTGCCCAAATTCTCCCCAAAAGTGTTTTTAAAAAAAAAAAAAAAAAAAAAGCTGGTCTGCAAGTCTACAGAATCTGTTTGATTTGAAAAAAGCAGGTCTGTTGCAGAATCTGCAGGTTGGATTTATAGAAATCCAAATTAATTGGATTCCATTGTGAATTTCTCCAACATCGCTACCTCCGACTCAAGCTCATTGCATTTTCAGACTGAATTAGATCGTTCTTTACGTGAGGAGGAGAGGGGAATCCTAAGTCATTCCTTGGTCTACCCCAACTTGATAATCATTTGATTAATAAACACACATGGTCAGGCAAGATCTGGCCAACCAAATTCCCTAGTGAGGGGAAATCTCATTCAGTCATTTGCTTAACAGTGCATTAGCCAGTTCCAACTGGTCCAGAAGGTGTGACCAACTTTAATCCATTCAAACTTTCTGATCAGGTTTGGATGACACCCCATGGCTTGTTGTGAGTGAACTCACCATGAGCTGCAGTGCCCTCAGGCACTAATTCACATATCCAACTCCAGCTCGGGTGTTGTCATGTTGTGCGAACCCTGTGAGCATGGGTTATGTGTGGGTTAAACAACAGGGTTAAAATAGACCATGGCTTATAGCATTTTTCTGGTATAGAATTTTTAAGTTTTCCTCTGGTAAAAGCTACAACTAGATGCAGTCATTGTCAGATGGTATGGCTGCTCAAAAAAGGGAATTTTAAGTTGTCTGCTATATTAACAGGGCGGGGGGCGTGTTTGTACTTATTTCAGGTCCTTGTCAAGGCTCCTGCAAGATTTCCAGCCAGTGTGGGAAACCTGACAGTACTTGCAACCCGGATAGCTGTCCATACTGCATGAAGACCTTGGCTTCCAATCCAGAGCAAGCAGACAATGAGATGGGAGACTCCGACAGTGATGGGGTATACGAATTCACCCAGGATGCTCACTACCGTGATCAGAGGGACCCCCAGCATTGGAAAGCCCGGGGACGGAACACGTTAAAACTTCTAGCTTTCTGGAAGGTGGTTTGTGAAACATTTCGGAAGATTGTAGATAGCAAGTACTTTGGACGTGGGATCATGATAGCTATCCTGATCAATACCCTCAGCATGGGGATTGAGTATCACGAGCAGGTAAGCAGAGCCTTGTCTGTGCTTTTTTAGTAGTTATAGTTAGATTCTGCCTACAGCAGAGGAGCCCTAGATGCTGGCCTCATTAGCTCCCTCTTGGTTCTGCTCTTAGCCCCTTGAGCAGAATTTCATACCAGACAGCATTGATTAATGTTGACCCTCTGCTTTATGCCTTGCTCTGCTTAGCTATTGTTGTTCTGTCTGTTGTTATACAAAGCTGCGACATGCTCCAAGGGCAATAAAGCTGGTAGATCTTGAGGGAGCACTTCTTTATGTGCAAGTTAGTGTGGAGGTCTGTATTAGTGAATGGAGGTCAGCTATACTTATTGGTTTGGATATGATATTCCAAACTTGTTGGTTTGGAATATGGCTGTGTCATGTATGCCCCTACTGCTCCGGTATTGGGAGCAGGTGACGCAAAGAATCAATCAGAAACAGATTCTGATTCAGAAGATGCCGAGCCAGTGAGGGAGGAAGTTCACATGGAAGAGCCTCCAACGGCAAATGCGCCCCTCCCAGAGTCTGTCTCCCCAAGGCCAGATCCTATGCTCTCAGGAGACAGGGAGTCAACTTCCGGGGGTGAACATTCCAAAACATTACTGGATGCTAGGAATCGCCGGAAGTTAAAATGTTCAGCGAGATTAGCAGCAAAGAGACAGTCGGAGAGAGTGCGTGAGAAGGCGTCTACGCATCCTCCTCCACCTTGAAGCTTGGGACATTTGAAAAGCCTTTTCTTTCCTTTGAATGGTCAATTGTTTTGCTTAGTTTGCATAGCGTTGCCTAGGGGGGATTTTCCCATAAAGGTGCCTAGTTTGTGTTACAGAAGTGTTAATTGTTTGCAGTAAAGCTTTGTAGATTAGCCTAGGAACTTTCCTTGGTTTTGACTCCTTGGGGACGCTTGAGCAGCTACAGCCCACGACAGCCTGTTGGTTTGGAACATGGAAATGTGAAAGAAGATAGAGCTTATTTAACTGATGGGTTCAGTGGCTGGCAGGGCCGGCCCTATCATTAGGTAAAGTGAGGTGTCTGCCTCAAGTGGTGCATGCAGGGGTGGATGGCAGGTAGGTGGAGCATTGACCAAGCTGTAGCAAGGTGTTGGAAGGCAGAGCTGTGTGTGTGCCACATGGTGTGCCCAGCATCCCCTAAATTAGCCTGCTGTCCACAAGTGCAGTAGAAGATGCTGTCCCGATGCCAGTGTTGCCAGATGGCTTCTCTATGCGGAATATGGGGGGAGCCAGCTTGTCATTGCAAAATGTTTTGGGCTGGCCCTTGTGGCTGGATGCTCAGTACAACGTAATTGCAACCAAGATGGCAACTGAAGCAGAAGTTTCAGTAGCTGAGATTGAGAAAGTTTGTGAGTGAAGCCATGTTTACAAACTGCTGTGCTCTTTTCCATTTTCCAGTAATGGTAGCAGGTTTCCATGAATCTACCAAACGTCTCAAGACTATTTGCTTGCATTAATAAATCATTTAGATTTGATTTTGTAATAGCTACCTTGCAAACAAGATGTCATGAAATATGCAGACTCTACCATGAAATAAGTACTGTAATTGCATGCTTTGGGGTTTTTCGAAACACACACACCATTTCCCATACAGTTTGGATGACGGTGTTGTTGAAATTATTTTGCTCAAGTCAATCATATTGTGGGGAGATCTTTGCTTAGAAATGTATCTGTTATAACAGTAAATTGAGATGACCAAAATCAAGAATATCCACACTAATTGCATTCTGTAACTGCAAGTGCTACATAGTCTCTGATTTGAGATTTGAAACAAGCTCCAATTTCCATAGGTCTATATCAATGCTATTCCTAGTCAAAGGATGAATCAAAGACTTTTGCTTCCATTTCTGTCAAGCCTGACTTTTTTTTAAAAAAAAAAAAATTAAAAAAATCCTATTAAGCATGTATAATAGTAGTGGGCAACTTGTAACCCTCCAGATGTGTGCGAACATCAGATGGCCTCCAGATGGCCTATAACTCCCATGATCCCTCACAAGTGGCTATGCTAGCAAGGGCTCATGGAAGTTGTAGGCCAAAACACCTGGAGGTCCACAAATTGCATATTTTACTTCTTTTCTAGCTTCTTTCCCCTTCTTGGTATAGTCACTTGCTATTGAGTGTGGCTGCATTTGTTCCCATTTTTGTAGCTAGCTCTCCATGTCTGAATTGTAGCTGCAAACTAGATTCTGCAGGTATAATTGTAGATCCCGGTGCCATCCTGGTGTATTAATGCATCACTGGCTGTACATTAGGGGGGCGGAGGCCCAGTTAGTGTTCTAAATGTGTCCCTTCAAGCCAGCATGTTTTCTGAAATCTTAATGCAATGTGGCTGATTAACCTTTGTTTTTGTTATGCCTTAAATGGAAAGGCACTCTTCGCCCTACCAGTAGGATCCGTCACGTGCTGTTTGACCTTCATTTGATGACCTTACTCAAAATATGTCTCTGTAGCCAAAAGAAGGATTGACTGATTGCTTTTGAAATGCATCATTCTTTTAATAATAATGCCAAGTGGATCATTTCTTTGGAGCCTGAGGGAAAACTAGAAAACTTGATGCAAAGTTCACATTCTACATTTTGGATAATTTTAAGAACAAGTGGAAATGTCATTTCTGTACAAGTCAGCTATTGCTTCCTGCTGTGGGGAAGTAACCTTAACAGCTTCTCTGTCCTTCCTGCCATACCAAATGCGGTGCTATGGTCGTGCAGGAGAGGGAATCGTAATGACCTATGTACTTTCATCAGGCTGATGAGAAAATATGGTATCTTTTTCCACATGCACAGGTGGGGGTCATGGGGAGACATGGGTCTGCTAGGTACTAGCAGTGTCCGTAGGAATGTGGACTAAAGATGATTAGGTGATGGGCCCAAATTTGAAGAATTTGGGACTGAGGCAGGAAAAGGGTACTCCATGGGTTTCAGTATGCTATCTTAACAACAACAACAAAATCAGCCTAAAGAATGCAATGTCCCATTTTCCCACCAGACTCTTGGAGTGGATAGGGAATGTTGAATCCTGTTTTTATTAACTCATCTGATTAAAGTGGCAGTAGAGAATAAGAAGATGGGTTTTTTTCTCCTGTAAACTCCTGCAGCTTACAGTGTGCCATTTCATAATCTGACAGTTATGAGATAGGGAATTAGAGCTGAGAATTGATGGCTCTGGTCTTTCAGCTGAGATTATAAATGGTGAATGTGACCTTTTTTCCCTCAAACTTAGGAGCAAACAAATCAACTTCACTAAATGTATCTTTATTGGTAGATCATTTAAAAAGGAATGAAGGGTCTTAAGAGCACTTGACTTGATTAGTTTTTATATTAGGCTTTCTTGCTTCTTTAATGCAGATTTAAAGCATAGGCACTTCCACACACCCTGAACCTTGGCCTTGTAAGTTATACCACGCTGAAGGGTTTGGTATGAAAAATGTTGTTGATATGCCCACAGACTTGGAATACTTAACAGCAGAAAGGAAACAGGATAGGACCACTGACAGGTCTGAAATAAAATAAACGAAGAAATGGTTTTCCAGCTGAGATATTTGGACTCCAACCCTCTTTTAGCATTGATTCCTGCTGTGGGGAGTGGGATTTGCGTCACCTGACACAGGAGATCATGACAAGAGGCAGCTGGACAACCATCTGTCAGGTATGCTTTAGGGTGGATTCCTGCATTGAACAGGGGTTGGACTTGATGGCCTTATAGGCCCCTTCCGACTCTACTGTTCTATGATTCTATGAAGCAGCATGAGCATTAGCACCCGATGTGTCTAGCTTCTTGTAGAGTGAAATCTGAAGATGTGATGTTGCTAAGACAGTGATTGATGCTAGAGTTAACTCTTGGCATGTGACACTCAAATGGCTAGACAGGTGTCCCTTACGGATGGAAGTCCCAAGGATGGACAAACCAGACTCTTTCTGGTCCATGACATTTTTGCATGTGTTCAGTCATAGATCTGTTCCATCCTGTTTCTGAATTAATCTGCAAATGTTATGTTTTAATCTACACGGCAGTTGCATTTAAATACAAGTTTAAAATGTGTTTCCTTTCAAAACACACAGTCCTAAATGAATCTTCTCCCAAAATACGTATTTTTAAAACATTTTGTTATGTCTTTTGAGGTGAGAACTGCATCAGAACTATGAAAGATAGTGGATAATTGAGTACCAATTCGCACATTAGTCCTGGAAGAGCAGAACAGGTCAGTTCATATTACAATTCACAAATACCTAATTTTTCAAGCATCCCTCCTGTCCAAAAAACGGCCAGAGTTTTCTCTCATAGTAATGAACACCCATTGGAAAGGTGCTAAGGCCCAGTGTGGGAGTAATTATTTTAAAGTGCAAAATTATAGCTCTGAAGCTCCAAGCTTGATTTGAGAGCAGGCAGGGCTGAATCAGAGCCACATCCACAGCTATAGTGAATATTCTATAAGCAGCAATTCATCCATGGCTGGCCCAAGATATTTTGCAGCAAATAGCACCCTCACCCCTAAGGTCAAGGTGCATAGTATCCAAGGGGAGTGAAAAAACAAGCCGAAGGCAGGGGCAGAACCAAGGATAATCTTGCAAGTTGTTATTTGTATAGAAAAGGGTTTAATAAAAGCAGCCTACGCATTTCGGACGGAAAACGTCCTTCCTCAGGGTCAAAAAGGTTTATACAGTTGTCACTTCAATGAAATCATAGGGTTAGGGTTAGGGTTATACGTATAAACCTTTTTGACCCTGAGGAAGGACGTTTTCCGTCCGAGACGCGTAGACTGCTTTTATTAAATCCTTTTCTATACAAATAACAACTTGCAAGATTATCCTTGGTTCTGCCCCTGTCTTCGGCTAGTTTTTTCTCTCCCCCACAGGGTTTCCCTTCTCTTCGTGCATAGTATCCAAGGCCAATCAGATTATCTTTGCACCTGACGAGGGGCAATCCTACAAGCACGCTCCATGGCACTAAAAATACAAGAATGAAAAATTAAAAATGTGAACTGACACCCATTTACCCGGGAGTGAGTCCCATTGAACTCAATGGGCCTTACTTTTGAGTAGACATGCCTAGGATTGCACTTTAAATAAATAACAAATATGCTGCCATTTCATGACACCCAAAGCCAGTAGTTACCTGAGGCGGCCACATCGCTCTGTCTAATGGTAGGGCCGGCTGGCCCTGATACTAATCTGTATAGCCTGAATTTCCTATATATCCCACACTGCAGAAAAGAGACACACTAGTTCTCCCTTCAAACTTTCTCTCCTGAGAACAAAAAGAAGAGTGATGTAAATTTTAGAGCCCTCATTAAATGTTCATGACAACCAACCCTAATTTTTTTCATTATTGACTTAAGCACTTTGGCAAGTTTTGCCCATTATTTCAAAATGTGTGTCACTAATGAGACATTCTCATGAACATCATTCTAAAAAACAAAAAAAAATTAAAAATCTTGGCGCATTCATTTTTAGGAAGATCAGCTATTCCTTCAAAAGAAGGAGCTGTCATAATTACTTAAAGCATCATACAAGCCACCCTTAACCAGGTTTCCATAATAAGGAGAAACTGGAAGTTTTGTTATTAATAGAAATAAATGGCACATTTCACCCATGTTTTAGATTTGCCGTCTGTTCTTAAAAATGGGGATGTAACTTGCTGAGAAATTTCAAAAACCATGTTAGCAGAATATGAGACATAAATGCACTTGGATGCAGCTATATTGAACCACTGTGTCCAGGCCCACTCTGTGGAAATTAATGGTACACTTTCTCTGTATATCATCTAGTAAAGAGAATCACTAGTGCTGCTATCCCAACGCTATCACATCAGTCTACATAACGCTCAACTGCTCTGCCTCCCCCATAGATAAAGGACCTTGACCCCACCAATTATTTTGAGCAGAGGACCCCCTAACATGCTGAAAATCAATTGATCTGAAGACACAATTATCCCAGCCGGAGCTAAAATTGGCCTCCAATAGTAGCCCGGGGATTAGATGAAACATTATTGGATGCATGGCAGAGATCCCATTAGGGCAAACCACATGGTAAAGGAAAGAAACTCTAAAAGCTGCAAATAAAGCAGCCTCTTCCAATTTAATCTCAAATAACCAAGCAAAGAGATAATTAGGGTCCTGAAGGAATGGCCTGCGATGGTGGGGGGAATGATAACAAGATTGGCTTGATTGCAGGGGAAGGAACGGAGTTTTTTTTTTTTTTTTTAAAGCCACGGGAGTTGTCCCCATCAACCTCAATCAGAAAACAGAGTGAATAAACTGGTGGTTGTTTTTATTTTGTTCTTTGTTTTTTACTGGCTGCGGTTTTTGCTTTGTTTTTTAAACGTACTTGTTTTTGACCATCCAATTGAAAGGAGAAAAGCAGTCTGAAAGGCAAGCATGTGTTCTGAAGGGGAATGCTAAGAGACTTCTAAATTTCTTCTTGCTACCGTTGAAAAGAGGCATTAGCTTCTGAACACTGGTTTCCTCTAATGAACACCTGAAAACGTAATTTGCTCTCATTGAGCTCGCCACTTCTAATTCACTCTAGTCACCTCTGGGTACTGTTCCACTGGCAACACACCGTCATTCAAGGTTGGAATCTCAAAAGTGTACAAAATCAAGTTAGGTCCAGAGCCCCGGAGGCAGGAGCGCTGGAACTATGCAGCCAGATGGTTCGCTGTGTCTCAGCAAGCTTGAAAGAGGGGGAGATGAATAGGGGAAACCAAACCTGTGGAAGTTGCAGGCGTTGTGGACTGGCCCAGTGGTAAGCAATTGTTTGAAAGTCTAGAAAAGGAAGTAATTCAAAAGAGGGCATATATATAAAATCTTCAAAGAAAGAGCCTCAGAAAATGGTGGCTAATGTGCACACTCCCTTTGCAAAATACCATTGTAACCTTTCCAGGCACTTTTTAAGCTCATTTAAGAGTTTTAAAGCTTAATCCTTAGTGCATCAAACGGCAGGGGTCTTGAGCAGGTGACGGTACAAATGTTGTAAAGTTGTCACTAAGTAACATTAAAACCTAATAACTGCTGCGGCGTGAAAATATCAGCCATCTGTGCCACAGTGTGTAAGAGAGATGTGCTTGCAAAATGGATCAGAGTCAACAAGAGGATTCGAGAGAATGTTTCTTGCGGAAATGTGGGATATCCCTATAGCAGTGGCCATTTGTGGCTAAGAAGTGTTAGTTAAGGAGCGAGAGTCTTTGGTCTGTAGCAGACCAGGTATGAGTAACTTACTGGCTCATTTGATCTAGCTTTTTTCTCTGTTGGTTTACCTCCTGTGGAGAGCCAGTGTGGTGTAGTGGCTAAAGTGTTGGACTGGGAGTCAGGAGATCCGGGTTCTAGTCCCTACTCAGCCATGGAAACCCACTGGGTGGCTTTGGGCCAGTCACAGACTCTCAGCCCAACCCACCTCACAGGGTTGTTGTTGTGAGGATAAAATGGAGAGGGGGGAGGATTATGTATATGCTGTCTTGGGTTCCTTGGAGGAAAAAAGGCGGGATATAAATGCAATAATAAATAAAAAAGAAAGAAAGAAAGAAAGAAAGAAAGAAAGAAAGAAAGAAAGAAGACCTCTCCATCTTGGGAGTCATTGCATAATTTGCAGGGGAAAGCAAATTCCACTTACCCCATCCTAAGCAAGATGATTATGACTTTGTCCTAGAAGAGGAGGAGGAGGAGGTTCAACTAGTTTCATCTCCATGATGGAGACTCCAATACCCTCTCTCAAATCTTTTGTGGCAACAATGGGGACAGCTGAGTTGGGGGCACAGACAGTGAACCTTTGCTTTGCCTAGCCTGTGAAAGCACAAGCAAACACTTTACAGTTCATTTTAGGCTTATTAAATACTATTATTGCTATCATTATCCAGGAACAAATGCATCATAAGAATGTTCAGCAACATGCAATAAATGCCAGAGTTACAGTTAGGACGGGGGAACAAGCAAATGTCAAATTTATCAAGGCTCTCTGATTTCCTTCTTGAAACTTGTTCCGACTCATGTCCATACCAAATTGTGAGCTTTACTGGGGGCATGGGGGTTTCACACAAACATTTGTGCATATTTTCAAGCGTATTTTTCCAAATGTATGCATCCATCGTGTGCATTTTTTAAATGTACACATTTTCTCCCATTGGCTAAAGCATGTTTGTGCACATTTTTCAAATCTATGTATTTTTTATGCACATTTCCCAAATGTACCCATTTTTCAAACTTTTTTGTTGATGTTGCACAAATCACATTGCAAACTTGGAAATACACGAACTTCAGACTGCAGGTTGCATTTGGTTCCTGGAGGTGCAAACTGAATTTACATCTCACCTATCCCTAGTTACACTGCTCGCAGTTTTAAAAACATTTGTTTGTTTATCTTAAGAACATTTCTACCTCACTCGTCATCTCTAGGACCTCCAAGGTGTCTTACTTCAAAAAACTAAAAACAATCCTAAAGGCAACAATTCAAAACAACAATTAAAAACACTTTTACAGAAAAGCCAAGCAGACAATAATTTACAGTGTATACAAGGCCCAACGGCTGCTGAAACAAGTTTTTTTTTTTTGCTCCTTACTGAAAGACAAGAAGTAAGGGGGCTTCCTTTGTGGGGCATTTGAGAATTTAGGTGCCATGACTGAAAAGGCCCTTACTTGTCCACCTATCATACCACTGCCTACCCTACTGCACACACCCATTGCACCACTGATTGTGGGAGAACCAGCACAGGGCTAGGGATGGACAGGTCACTCTATTTCCAAACTCTGAAGAACCTTTACATTTCATGCTTTACCATCTATGCTTTTAGAGGGAAGATATCGAAAGCTCCCATACAATGAACTGACATCCCTCTGTGAAGGAGGGGAAGTGGAAACTATTGGAAATATTTCATTATATTGTTATCAAGAAATTCACTGTGCTTTTATTACACCTATTTTACCAAAAAAAAAAAAATGCCAGGCAGATCAAATGAATATTATCTTCCTGTTCGCCTCTCTGATAAGGGTTCTCAGATTACAGATAAGGTGGCCAGGTTTTGTGCAGCTGCTAGCACTTGCTGCAGACTTTTATTTATTTATTTATTTACAATATTTATATACCGCTCCCCATTCAACATTTTGGAGCGGTGGACAAAATAAAATTGGACAAAACCAGAATAAAACACATTAAAAGAATATTTTGAAAGAAACGAAGTGCAAAATAAACTGCGGCTGGTCATTCAGGTAAGGCTTCCTGGAACAATGACGTTTTCAGGAGGTGCTAGAAGGAATACAAAGTTGGCACCTGCCTGACCTCCAGAGGCAGGGAATTCCATAGGAGGGGCCCCACCACACTGAAGACTCTTCCCCTGGTGGATTCCAATCACACGATAGGTCTATGTGGAACCACCAGAAGCATGTCTTCTGATGACCTCAGTGACTGGGCAGGTTGATAGGGGAGAAGGCGCTCTCGCAGGTATCCTGGTCCCAAGTTGTTTAGTGCTTTGAACAATAGTACAAGAACCTTAAACCTGGCCCAGTAGCGAATAGGTAGCCAGTGCAGTTTCCTCAGCAAAGGAGTTACATGCTGGAAAGGGGCAGCTCCGGACAACAGCCGAGCTGCAGCTTTCTACACTAGCTGCAGCTTCCGGAGGAGCTTTAAGGGCAGCCCCACATAGAGTGCATTGCAGTAATCCAATCTGTACCATGCTGGCCAAGCTGTCCCCGTCCAGGAGAGGCCGTAGTTAGCGAACCAGCTGAAACTGGTAAAAGGCACTCCAAGCTACCGTGGCCACTTGAACCTCCAGCGACAGAGATGGATCTAAGAGTACCCCCAAACTACAAACCTGATCTTTCAGCGGGAGCACAACCCCATCCAGAACAAAATGGTACTTTCCCACCAAGCTGATACTCTGGGATCAATCTAGTTGTTGTTTGGGTTTCAGTATAATTATGTATCTCCAGCAAAGGAGATCGTTACCTTAGGCTGAGCGAAGGAAGATAGATGCTTTTGAACTGTGGTGTTGGAGGAAAATTCTGAGAGTGCCGTAGACTGCAAGAAGATCAAACCAGTCCATACTCCAGGAAATAAAGCCAGACTGCTCCCTTGAGGGAATGGTACTAAAGGCAAAACTGAAGTACTTTGGCCACATAATGAGAAGACAGGATACCCTGGAGAAGAGGCTGATGCTAGGGAAAGTGGAAGGCAAAAGGAAGAGGGGCTGACCAAGGGCAAGATGGATGGATAATATTCTGGAGGTGACAGACTTGACCTTGGGGAAGCTGGGGGTGGCGACAGCCGACAGAAAGCTCTGGCGTGGGCTGGTCCATGAAGTCACGAAGAGTCGGAAACGACTGAACGAATAAACAACAAAATAATTATGTATGTTGTATGTAAGTACTGTGCCTGTAAAGTGATCAATGATCATAATGAAATTTATCTGTCAGTCCATGTCAGTTTTGCATGTGGTAATTTTTATGTCTGTTCTGTCCCATTTCTATCTTAAGCCACAATTGTTCTTAAGATGTGCATGAAATTTTGTATTTAAATATGTATTTTTGAATGTATTTCCCCACAAAATATGCATGTCTAAATGTATTGTCTCTCAGAGTAGACATTTCTAAACATATTTTATCCTAAAATATCCATTTGTATATCCATTTTGGAACCATTTTTTTAAAGCTGAGAACTGCATTGTGCAGAATTCAGTGGAGTGAAGAATCTGAAGGATAACTGCAATCCACAGATTCACCTGAAAGGTGCAGGTCAGGTGGACTCTCTTCAGAATGCAGACCCAATCAAAATCTTCAACCATGACTAAGCAGAGAATCAACCTCAGAGGTTGATCTGGATAAGCAGGCACAGGCGGTCCTGCATATTCTCATGTACTATATAATTTCCTCTGTACCATGAATAAGCATTTTCATTTTTGTAATGCAAAGAAGAGTCTTGGCCACACATTCTCTTTTATTGATTTTCGTGTGACTTATAATAATAACTTGATGGTCATTTATATTAGTGATATTTTGTTCTTTCCCACCAAGCCAGTCATTAAAACAATGTTGGCCTAATGTGGAACTTTGCTGTCGGCTCTCTTTTCTCTTGATGCCCGTGTTCATTTGGATTTTTTGGTGTCATAGTTGAGGATTTATTTCACGTTGTTGGGGTCAAAAGGTGTGTTTGTTTGTTTTTGGTGTAAGTGACATGTTTAGTATACTTTTATATCTGCTTCTTCTGCTTGGCTTCAACTCTAGTCAATGCACTTGGTTCCAAGGTTTGCCATTAGTTCTAACGTACAATATCACCACTAAGCTCAATATGGCTCTTCGCAGTCGGTGGGTGTGCTCTCGCATCTGTTGCACACTCATGGAAATCAGGTGCAAAACAGGCAAATGTCATCTTGAGTTGTGCTAGCCAAAGCACAGTGTTTTAAGTACAAAAAAGTAAGAGTGGCACTTTCTCTACAGCTCTGGTTATACTCCATGTGGAGTACTGTTATCAGTTTTTTGCTCATCAGAACCTAGTAAGTAGGATATGGCTTAATTTGAAAGCAGTCAGTGGATAGCAGGGATAGGCAACATGGTGCAAGCAGGCGCCAGTGTGCCCCCAGACACTGTTCTTGATGCCTGCCAAGGTAGGCTGACCATATGAAAAGGAGGACAGGGCTCCTGTATCTTTAACAGTTGCATAAAAAAGGGAATTTCTGCAGGTGTCATTTGCATATATGGGGAACCTGGTGAAATTTCCTCTTCATCACACCAGTTAAAGCTGCAGGTGCCCTGCCCTCTCTTGAATCTGGTCACTTGAGTATAGCTCCTGCAGCTTTAACTGGTGTGATGAAGAAGGAATTTCACCAGGTTCTCCATATATACAAATGACACCTGCTGAAATTCCCTTTTCTATGCAACTGTTAAAGATACAGGAGCCCTGTCCTCCTTTTCATATGGTCACCCTATGCCAAGGTGCCCTACCCCTCCCACTTTTAAAAATTTATTTAACCTATTTTCCTACCAGCAGCTAGGATTGCAGTGAAATACATTTATGTTGATGCTAAAAACTGCAGGCTCAAAGGAGTTGTTTACTGTGTTGGGGCTCAGATCCTCTTCTGCCATGTACTCAGTCTTTGGGGCAGGTTACTTGTCCTTTGCCATGCCTCCCATGTCAGTCATTTTGTGGTGGTGCTCAGGACAGTTTCTCAAATTACCAGATGTGCCCATGCTCCAAAAAGTTTTCCTAGCACTGTGTAGCAAAGGTCAGCATAAATGATGCATAAACACATTGTGGACATCCTTCTCTTCTTTTACTACCCCATTGAACTCACTTGGTTCTGACGGAAATTACCATGTGGTCCTTGACCGACATTGTGGGCCTGTAAGGACCTACTTTTTGTTATTGCTAACAGTTAGGCACACTTATAAGATGCAGGTCACCTTCTCTGTGTCCAGGAATTATCACAGTTCATCAACTATTAAGGTGGAGGCTGTGCAGGAGAATTTGTGAATTGGCAATTGCAGCAGATCCTTTTGGTTCTAGGACTGTGGGACTTTCAGAATCTCCACAATCAAGTGGTTGGATTGAGTGCTTTGTCAAAACATCTTTTGAGAACATGCTCTTAGAGAAGCTTCATTTGAATCCTTTCAGAATAATTTAGTTGTTTCAGAACTCAAGTAGGAGGGAGCCATGAGCTGGTGACTGTAAGGCTGTTGGATGGACAGCTCTGTCCACCAAATGGGGAGGGGGGTTATGGACAGATCAGCTACACTAGCTAAGGAACACTCCTTACACCAATAGGGCAAAGTTGGTTTAGTGATGTACTCCTACAACTCCTATAAAAGCTTCTGGGTCAGGTTGGTTCACTGGTCTGTGAAATTGTGAGACATGCTTCTACTGGCTGCAGAGCACCTTCTCCATGCATCCTCTCTACTTTTGACTTGCCCTTTCCTCAACTTTCCTGGAGTGAGCCTAACATAACATTCAGGCTCTAAATCATGTATCCTCATTTATGGCTTGGAATGTGTCCCACTTTTCTGCATACGAATTTACTGTCATCTTTCTTGTGATGTGCCAGTATTCCTTTGGCAAGTGATCAGAAGTTTGGCATCATGTTTGTGACTTTTCCCTGTCTTTCTGTCTGCTTTCTCTACCCATCATGGAGCTTGTGTGAATTATCAATTAAAAATCCTCAGCAAAACCATCTGAATAGATTATGTTGATGAGGGTGGTGGCGGGGTAAAGTGCCTTTGCAACATTTAATTGCTTGTTGTTTAAACAGGGATTATTCTTATTAAAGCTATGTTGTTGGAGCCTTTTGGAATGAAATCAATATTAATGGTATCTGTTGGAACTGTTACCCATGATGATGGTTGACTTTCAGAAAGCAACTTCTTGTTTTTTATTGAGAGTAATTAGTGTAATGAATAAGTATCTAATGAGGGCATGTCAACACACATAGCCAAAATCAGCAGATAATTGGTTCTGTCAATCAATGGAATTTGAAACCTAAGAGATGTAAAGGCAAAGAATTACAGTGAAAGATGAACCAGTTTCAAATTTGTTTTGATGAGGGGCCTTCTCAATCAAGGAACTCTTGGAATTTGTACTTTTGCAAAAAGTTTTCAAATTCTCAACAAAGAATTTGCTATATCCTCACAAAACTACTATTCTCAGCATTCTTGGGAGCATGACTGTTAACATAACATGGCTGTTAAGCCGTTTTCAAAGCTTTTTTGGGGGGGGTGTTGTATGATGAATGATCTATTTTCATCTGAACCATTGGAAATGGCCCCAAATGGAAAAGTGAATCTGACAGGGTAGGTAGCTTTGGCTGCAATTCTATGCACATGTTCCTGTGAGTAAGTCTGATTGAATACCATGGGACTTACTTTGGAGTAGACATTCCTCAGATTGTACTGTTGTTAAAATGTTCCAGAAAACATAGACTCAAAAGCATGGGACAAGGGAGTGAAAGAATCTTGTTTGCGCACTCATCCTCTGAATTTTGGCACAGCGTGGCCCATTTGGGGAGGGTACATGAACAGAGATGCCTTCCTGCATTAGTGACACATCTCCATTTGGTAAGAGGCAAGGAGCTTAGAATTCTGCAGCAAGAGTGCAACTAGACTGGTGTTTTTGTGATCTGGTACAGATCAGTGCACAAGGAAGAGATGTAGTGTGCACCATAGCTGTGACTTTCCTGTGCTTAGTGTTTCATTATAAGTATTTGTACCTCATTAAGAGAGTGCAAAGGCTGAGGGGAAAACAGTGAAGCAGGGCTGTTGCCTTCCTGCCCTGCTTCTGGGTTTTCCCAAACACATGTTTTGCCCCAGCTGAACTATGGGCCTTCAGTCTGATCCAGCAGAGCTCCTCTTATTCTGCCTAGGATGTTGCCAGCGGGCACATGATGCAGGAACCTTGTTGAAGCTAAGCAGGTCTGAGCAGCACCATGTACATTGATGGTGCTATATAAATAAATAATAATAATAATAAGTGTGGTCAGTGCCTGGGTGGGTGACAGCTTGATAACCCCATTGAATGCTGATGTGAGCACCATGGAAGAAAAGTGGGATATGTATGTAATCAATCAATCAAGAAGTGTGTTCTGAGACACAGTCCTAACCTTATCAGGCTGTAGCTGCAATGTGACCTGTTCTCACACTGGGGAGTAAGTTCCACTGATTTCACTGGGGTTTATCTCTGTTTAAAGGCCGCATTTGCATGGAATGGTAAGCCAGGATTTTCAGGAACGTGCTGCTGGTGCCTTCAGCCCATTCACTCCTGCTTGCAACCACTAAGCAAAGCAGGAACAGTTTGTTTAGTGTGTCGTCAGAATCATGGGTCCTGGCTTGTTGCTCCCATCCCTTCACAAGCCAGAATCACAACCAAGGGGGTGTTATGATATATGGCTTATGCTGTAGTTGTTCACCATAAGCCAGCCTCCCTTTCCTTTTCTCTGCCTGAACTTGGCAATGCTGTTGCTGTCTCTCAGAGACAGATGATGCAGCTGAGATCCTGGCTTCGTGTGATCCTCCCTTGCAAGTACTCTGCGCTGTCATCTCTTCCCCCATTCCCTTTCACCCCCACAATTCCCACCTTGTTCAACAGTGCTGCATAGGCAGCATGCCACCACAATCCCATTGATCCCTTCCAAAGAGAAAGAGCCTCACGGAAAAGAACTTTAAAAGCACCGTCTCTCCGTGTCTCGCACACACACATGGCAGCCTCATTGCTATTATAGTTGTTTCCTGCTGACTGTAGGCATTTCTTATGTAGAAATTAGTCAGCATTCAGGGTAACTTTACCTGTATAAGAAGCCCGGTTTCAGCAGAGCTCATCAGCAGCTGCAGAGAGAGGATGCGAGGGAGGGAAGGAGGGAGAGAATATCTGATTTCTTCTCAAGGTATATTTTCAAGTAGTAATGGGGAGATAAGTCTAATATAGTTTAGATTAACCAGACATCAATGGCATTAAAGCTCAAGTACTTACAAGGTGTGACCAAGTGGAAATGTACCTTTTTGTTGAGCTTAAGTTCTTTCCATTTCTAGGGATGGAGATGAGCTGGTAGGCAGTTTTTGTATATTGCTAGGATAATATTCTCCCAGAAGTCTCAGGGGAAGATAAAGAATCGAGCCTCAAATCTCTGCTACTCCTGTCAAGAGCTGCTACAATGCAGGAAGGCGCCAGCCCTGGAGAAACTGGGACTGGATTGCTGCCAAAATATTTAAAGGGACACGCCGCCATGTGTGCAGGGCTAATTGTGTGGCTCCTTAAGATGCAGTCATTGCCTGGGTAGGATTCGGAGCAATCGGAGGTGTGACAACAGGCACAAATAGACTCAGCCACACGGCGGCCAGCCTTTGAACGTTGCATCACCTCTATGGGATGAAGCTCATGGACAAGGAGCTGCCAAACTGCTGCTGTGATGTCTAAAGGGCACCTGAATCCAGGCATAATCACAGGCTGGTCCTCCTAGATTAGGAATGGGTAGCCAAACCAGCCAAATTTGACATGCAAACACATCCACCTCATGGTGTCTCTAGAAAGGGCCCAACTCAAAGCCTCATACCCTCAGATGGGAGAGGGGGTTGGAGCTCAAGGCCACAGCTCTTGCCACTTCGCTCTCCCCCTCCCCTTCCCCAACCAGAGAAAGGGAGGGAGAGTGAAGGCCGCTTGGGACTCAGCCATGGCTTTGAGGAGTGCACCTTGGGGCCATGGCTGAGTCCATTTTGCTCCTCCCAGTTAGGGAACATGCAGTAGGAGCAAAGATGGCATAGAATTCAGCGTAGATGGCCTGGAACTGAAGCTGGCATGCGAGTCAGCCAATGCCTTGAATAGCCACTGCATGAGGGAAAGCTGGGAAGGTGTGGTTTCTACTCCAGAATATGTTGATTTGCCTGCAAAGAGAAAAAAAATAAGCATATCTTTAAAATAGGTTCAGATGGTTGATGACAGCCAGACATTCTTTGTCAACACCAGATCCTCTTCCTAACACGGAGCTGACATTGAGCTATATGAGCTGAACAACTTAATTCCCTTCTCTCCATTCCCATCTGCTAGGGGAGAAACGCATTGGCCCACTTTCAATGCGACCATCCTCTGAAGAGCTTGGTAGAAGAGGTCCAGGGCTGAAGCTGGAAAGCTTTTATTTCACACAGAACAGACTGTTCTGAAAACACATGCTATCCATTTAGGGAGTGGTGTGTTCTTAACAGGATGGATGAAAAGTGAAAGATCTCAGAAGAGGTCACCATTCAAAGAAAGAAAGGGGGGAGAGAAGGAAAGCAAAACACCAATGAACATCATGTTTTTTTCTGTGTGTGAATTATTATTTTTCAAATGTCATTTTAACTGGTTCTGTAAAAAAAAAGAAACGAAAAAAAGAGAGGCAATTGGGAAGATTATGAATGCAATAAGATGGGATAGAGCTGTCAATAGGCACGTCCATCACAATAGTCAAAATCCACTTCCTCAAAGAGAGGAAGCTCTGAGACAGTGAATGCCATATCTGCGGATTTGGTTTCTATTAATAATACAGAAAGATGCGTCTTGTAGCTCCTGCAGAGAGCTATGTACCGAAGAAAAGAGACGCTTCTCTGCATAGGGCCATTGCTCTGCAGTGCTTTGCCTGAACCCTCTCTGAGGATAGACAATAAGAACCCTGCAGAGGTGCTATAAGCTGCCCTCCCAATCCTTCCAAAGAAGCCTCAGAACTCTGCAGAGACCCAAAAGGCACATCAGAAATAATGAAGCACATGGGTGTGACAAGGAGAAAAGACGAGAGGATATTTAGAAGACATGCCATTGCTTGACTGGAGCACAGTAGCTAAACCAAAGGAAAGCTTGACATCTTAAGTAAAAGGGGAAAACAACAACAATTCTTCTTTTTTAAAAAAAAAAAAAACTTGGAGCATTTGATACATGTTTCACTGAATGCTTATTTACTAAGAAATAAAGTAACGGGCATGTTCAGCTTCTTGGTTTTTCCCAATTCTGGAGCAGGGGGGAAACAAAGTGAAAACTAAGTTGCAAAAACCCTGTTGGAGGCAGAATCTTGAAAGATGGAGAGTGAAATGACAGGTCTCCCCTCCCCCGGCCATGTTTGGATGAGTATCCCCCCCCCCCAAGCATAGAAACCGTTCCAACCAGCTGTGGCCTGGTCTGACATCTAAGGAGCTGCAGGATTGCTTCCCTCCAACTTAGTGGCTGGAAATGGCTTTCCATCACATAGTCCTGATTGAATTGGAGGGGGATGGCTGATTAAATTAATGCCAGCAACCAAATAAGATGCAACAGTAGCAAGGAATTAGCTTTAAGAAGGTCCTGGCGACTAAGCCCCCGTCTCTCCATCAGGATGATTTAATGAGTTTAGAGGAGAATGGGCTAGAGGGTTACAGCACCCCTGTGTAAGTTTGCAATCAGGTGGGAACATTAAGCAAGCTTAGTGCTGTCAGAAGACGCCAGATGGGCAGCTGTGTAGATTGAGGTCTGTTCTTTTTAACCTCAGAACACATTTAGCTTGTACAGCTGTAATAGAAGTTTGCATGGTACTTCCCTGCCAAATTGCTATGGCCACAAATGTTGATATTTGCATCCTTTCTGGTCTTCTCCAGTAGTGAATCCTACTAAATCCCCATTCCTTAGCCATGATCCTGCAAAGAAGCTGGACCACAGTTTCTGTAGGATCTGGACTTGTTTGTCCCATTTTGATATGAAGCTAGCTATTTATTCCTCAAAGAAAATAACAACAAAACCCTTATGACAACTGCTTTCCCGGGGAAGAAGGTGGGTGGGAATAACCCATCTAGAATACTAGAACCACTGCTCTTTATGTGGGTGGAAAGTCTTTTCATGAATACATGAACTATTCTTGGCAGGGAGAGGAGCATTTTTCTTCTTCACTACTTTTAGCTAAAATTAAACCTAGAGGCTCCATAAGAACATAAGAAGTGCCCTGATGCTGGATCTGACCAAGGGTCCATCTAGTCCAGCACTCTGTTCACACGGTGGCTAACCAGCCATCAACCAGGGATGGACAAGCAGGAATGGTGCAACAGCACCCTCCCGCCCATGTTCCCCAGCAACTGGTGCACACAGGCTTATTGCCTCGAATACTGGAGATAGCACACAACCATCAGGGCTAGTAGCCATTGATAGCCTTAGCCTCCAGGAATTTAGCCAACCCCTTTTTAAAGCCATCCAGATCGGTGGCCATCATTACATCTTGTGGTGTAGTGATGGCCACCATACATGTTCTGTTGTGCTAAGTAATTATTTCTATGGCTCTTGGCCCACAGAACCCTGCAGAAATTCTCATTGCTTGGTGTCGGTAAATCCATACATTTTGTGTTGATTTCTGAACAGTTTATTAGGAGTATTCTTATGGATCCACATCTGCCCTTGTAGCAGGAAAAGAAATCTTGTATTCCTTTTCTTTTTGGTGCTGTTAACTGTTTTTTTAAAAATCAAATATCTTTATATGATGAGTCAGTAAAACATTGTTTGGTGGCTCCTAAGGAATAGCTGAAGTCGCCTCCCCTCTTTCTTCTTTTGTATTTTTTCCTTCAGAATCCTTTGTTACCATGGTAATGGTTTCAGACCGTATTTGTGTTTCAGTGGGTTGGGTTTGTTTTTTTAAAAAAAAACACTGGGAAGTTCTGGGTGCCGAGCGGGCAGAATCATTTGGGTCACCAGGGGCTTTCTGTCTGATCATCCCTGTTCATCTCTTGCCTTGCAGAGGGGCCAATTATGTTAATATTAAAGGGATAAGCATGAAATCCTCTTTTGGACTTTCTGTTATTTGTTGAAGCATGTTGCGAGGAAGGGAAGAGGTAGAGCTACATGATAGAGACAGCTTAGCCTGTCTGATTCCAGTCATTCTCATCAAGGTGCTCTATCAAATGGGGAATTAAACTTAGATTTCTAAATCTACAAAGTAACAGAACAACATTGGGGAACTTAGAAACCCCAAGACACAGATGCAACCTATTTTAAAACTTCAAGAAGTGAAGTTTTGTTAAAATAGCACAAACCTTAACAAAGAAGCAACTGTGGCTCTCCAGATGTTTTGGCCTACAACTGCCTCTCCATTGACTATGCTGGCTAGGGATGATGGGAGTTGTAGTCTAAAACATCCAAAGAACCACAAGTTGCCCACCCCTGTCATATATGAATCAAGCCATGCAGGTTTATCCTGTAATATGGCTATGCAAACACTTTACTTTATGACCAAATATTAAGTTCATATATTTGCACCAATGTAGCTGACTTTGAGGGATATGGAAATTTTTTAGAATGTGGTGTACATGATGCAGCCCATAGCATGTCTCCAACATGCCCCATCTGTATCCAGTAGCAGGTTATATACCTATGTTGTTCAATGCTAGGATGTAGTGTTTGCGGCTGTTCTCAGTGTAACAGTGCTGACCCATATCCCAAATCTGTTTATGATGCTACTGCAAACCAAAGTTATGATATTACATCATTGCAATAGTAGCTAGAGCTGAACAAATGTCATTTTGCTTTCTACCACATTCAGTTTAAAAACAAAACAAAAACAAAACAAAAAAACCTCAAGTTCTTTCCATCCCAAATATGAAGACATTTGTGAATTTGGGTAAATTATTTTTTAAAACTGGACTGACATGGAATTCTCAGCATTTGCAATGGCCAAATTCAAGAGGTCCAGCTATTCCCGGCATGAGGAGGACCACATTGTCCCTGTCTGCCCTACAGCTGTTAAAGATGAGGAGCCTGTTAGAAGAAAGAGGTTGCCATCCTAATTCAGTACCACAAACGTAGCTTAATACACAAGGATTCAAACCAGATTTTTAAGAACTAAGCACTCAAAGCCTTGGACTGGATCTGTCAGTTTCAGTTGCTCTCATACTCATTTTTTAAAAAAATCAAACTCTTAAAATCTCAACTATGAATAAATTTGCGAATTTTGGTATATTCTTATCAAAAAGAAACTGAAACAAAATTCTCACCTATCCTGCAGCCCACACAGATCCTTTTTCGTCTCTGGGTGTATGTAGGTGTTGCTAGTGCAATAATGCATGCAATGGGGCTTTACATTTTAAAATTACATACTGGTGATGTGTACAACCTGTAATTTAGGGATGTTGTGGGCGCTTGACTGAGTCCGGGAGTCCAGCGAACTCCCCCATGTCTTCCCCCCTGGACCCAGCCGGGCACCCACAGCACATTCACAGACTCATGCTCCGAGTGCCTGCAAGGCCTGACAAGCACTTGGCAGCCGTCTGCCCTCACTCCAGAAATTACTCATTTCCCCCATTGCATAAATGGAGGCTGTAAAGGCCCCATTTATGCAATGGGGGAATGAGTAATTTCTGGAGCGAGGGCAGACAGCTGCTGAGCGCTTTCGGGCCTCACTGGGCCTCAAAAGAAGCTCGTGCATCCCAATGAGCAAGGGCAGATGGCGACAGGGTGTGTATCTACGTATTGGACAGATCGCCCATCCCTACGATTTGGTTACTGTGGAGTTTTCTGCTTGCCCATGTTATTAGATATCTCTTGAAAGTCTGCAATGTGGTTTTACATATGCAGAGTCGCACGCATGCACACACACACACAAACAGGCCATAGCTAGTCAGGGCGATATCCCGGGGCGATCCCCGGGATCATCCCTGTGTGTCCATATGACGCACAGGAGATCCCGGGAGCAGGGAGGGATGATCCCTCCCTTTCCCCAGGATCTCGCCCTACCCTTTGAGCCCGCTTTTTCCGGAACGTGTGTGCGGGCGTCACGGTTTGTCATGGCTCCTCGCAGTTACTCACGAGGCGCTGGGATCCATGCACGGGGCGCAGAGCTCCATCAGGGTGGGGTTGGGGGAGCAGGAAAACTATTTAAAATTTAAAAATGTACCTTTTGTGCACAAGCGTTATTGTGCTCTTCTTCTTTAACAAAAAAACCCACAAAATGGCGTGCACGATGTCCTCTCCCTCCGAGGTCGGAGTGCGCCACATGTAAACAGAGGGGGAGATCTCACAATAAAAATATCGCAAGACCTTCACTCCTCTGTCACGCTAGACCGGGTAGGTCTAACTGAGGCCAGACACACACACACACACACTAGGGTGACCATATGAAAAGGAGGACAGGGCTCCTGTATCTTTAACAGTAATCTAGAAAAGCGGATTTCAGCAGGTGTCAATTGAAGAGGGTGAAATTCCCTCTTCATCACAACAGTTAAAGCTGCAGAAGTCCTGCCCTCTTTTGTATCTGGCCACTCTACTATAGCTAGTGTAGCTTTAACTGTTGTGATGAAGAGGGAATTTCAATTGACACCTGCTGAAATTCCCTTTTCTACATTTCTGTTAAAGATACAGGAGCCCTGTCCTCCTTTTCATATGGTCACCCTAACACACACACAGAGAAGTCAGTTGCTGAAACTGATGCACATTATAGCTCTGGGCTGGTTGCTAGTTGCATTGGCTGTGGATAACAATTTGCATTCCATTGAGAGTAATTGAGATGCTGATGGGCATCTGCACTAGAATGTGAATTCTGACACCCATTCATCCTCTGCTCCATCGGCTATCCCCTCTATCTTGCAGAAGAGTTTGTGCACATCACTGCCAATTTCTTATTTTCCCTGGACAGAAAGTAAATTGGATAGAACTGGATATAAGAAAGACTTTGGATAATTGTTTGCATTAGCAGAAGAACAATAACTGCATCAGAAATCCAAGCTTGTTGGATTGTTGCAACATTTTGACCATGTGTACTGCTAATACATATAGCAGACTTCCTCTATGAGTGTGGAATGTATCTCAGCTGTAAGGAAGGCACATATTTTAGAATTGGTAGATCCTCAGCTTTTATTTTTTAAAAGCATGTGAATCAAATGTAGGAATTCTTTAAGACATCTGTGCTTGAATTTGCTGAGAGCCAAAAGCAACAGCTTTACAGACGAGCTGTGCCATTAGTTTCAATTGGGGCTAATCTATCAAAACAATTGCTTGTTAAAAATTCTATACTCACAACTGCATCCTCTGAAAGTGATACTGTGCTGCCAACATTTGGTAGCAATTCGGTGGCAGTGCTGACTTGGGGATAGTTGACCTATAGTATGTGGGCGGAAGATATCTGGGGACTCCCCTAGTTGCTATAGTTGGGCTCACGTGATGATTCCAGGGTACCACATTGAACAGGGGTTCTCAGTGAAGCTCAAGCCCACATTAGAAATAGTGGGGAGACAAATGGCTGCCTCCAGTCAAAGATTGCAGTTGCCACAGTGTAGAGTGGGGAAGTTACTAGATGTCCCTTTTCTTTCCCACTGCTTTTCTGTCTGCACCACTCCCCACTCCACCCACTCCTGAACCAACTTTGATTTTTTAAAAAAATATATGTCAGGAGACTCTTTCAGGTGTTAGCATGAAATGTGTAGTTAGCCCCTAAGTCAGGGATGGGCAACTTATGGCCCATGGACTATATGTAGCCCCTCCAGCCTTTCTTGCAGCCCATACCATCCCCAGGTCACTACTGCCACCAAATTGCTACCAAATCTTGGCAGCACAGTATCAGCCCCGAAAAAGCCACATTTTCACTTTAAGACACATGGGGAGCACACTCCTTGTTTTAATGGAAATTGCAGTCTCCCAGGTTAAAAAACAAACTGGGGTGGGAACCAAAAGCCCATCATACAAGGGACCCTTTTTTGCCACTGCTGACTCATTGCCAAATTGCACTGACTCATCGCCGCTCACTCATCACATTTTGGTGGCTGTGATTTCTTCAGTGGAGGGTATGTGGCCTACAGTGGTTTCTGGGGTTAGGGAATGGGAGCCCAGACCCTCTGAAGTTGCCCACCCCCAAGTGATTCAACATGGACTGGAAATGCAAAATAGGGAATGGATGGTAAAACAGTTGCATAAAGGTTGAATTTTAGCTATACAAGGAGTTGTATTTTGAATAGGTGAGAAAGTTCTCCCCTCTTCCCTTGGATAGGCTAGGAAACTAACTGAGTTATCCCTCAGTCCCCAGCCCACCACTGCCAAACACACATGCACAATTGGAAATAACTTGCATTGTTTTCCGAGCCAATCTATGGATCTAAAAAGCAGGAAAGTAACACATGCTTTTCTCTGTTGCTTTGCTAGGATACTGCTTTGAAGAGATGACCTCAAGAGAACAGGAGGTAGAAGCTAAGGGCTTGTCCATTAAGGACCCCTTTTGTGGAAGGCTTTTTGGCTTCCACCCCAGTTTTCCTGGGGGAATTTCTTCTAAGCAGCCCCTACCAAACCAAGAGAGAAATGTCTCTGTTGCTTTGAGGAATGGAGGGATGCCTGGAAATCTTCTTCATTTTGGAACCTCATCTAAGCTGGAGAAGAATTCAGGGGCTCCTCCTCCTTTCCTCTCCTTTGGGGTGAGCATTTCTGAGTGCCCTATAGCTTGTTTTTGGGCCTGAACCTGGAGATATTCACCAGCTTGTCTATCTTTTAATGTCAACGTACCATTCATTATTTTCAAAGGGACTAACAGAGTAGCTGCACCTGTTCCAAATGATTATTGTTGTTACTGTTGCTGTATGATCTTAGTTTTTCTTGTTATAAGCTGCACCGAACAATGCAAAGCCCAGCGCATGCAAGAGCTCTCATTATCTTCTATGAAGGACTTATTGACCCTGTTCAGACAACGTGCTAAGCCACGGCGGTTAAGTATTTTGAGCTAAACATTATGGCTTATTCCATTCCATTCCATTCCTCTTCCCAAATGGTTTTCCAGTTTACCCCAGCAGACACTCAGCACTATGCTCAGTCCTCAGTGGGCTGATTTGGGGGTGTTTTTTCCACTTATGAGCCTCGTGTGGTGCAGAGCGGTAAAGCAGCAGTTTCTGCAGCTGAAACTCTCCCCACAGCCTGAGTTCGATCCCAGCAGAAACCAGCGGAAGCTGGTTTCAGGCAGCTGGCTCGGGTCGACTCAGCCTTCCATGCTCCCGAGGTCGGTAAAATGAGTACCCAGTTAGCTGGGGGAAAGGTGATAATGGCCGGGGAAGGCAACAGCAAACCACCCCGCTAAAAGGCCTGCCAAGAAAACGTCAGCGAAAGCTGGCGTCCCTCCAAGAGTCAGTAATGACTCAGTGCTTGCACGAGAGGTTCCTTTCCTTTCCTTTCCACTTACAGGGTGTTTTTTTTTTTCAAATATTTTTTTTGTACTTCTGCCAACCTTGGGTTTCCCCCAAGCCTCCCTCTCATGTGTGGATGGTGCAGCTTTGGCTACAGAAAGAGCCCTACTTGGAGAATGAGTTTGCTATTAATACATATAATGATGCTTGGAATGAAATGGCATGCAGACAAGAAGATTATTAGCATGGAAACATTTTCTGTGGGTAGTTTATCCTTGTTTACACAAGTATCTCAGCTCTGACTATGTCTCGATAATAAGCTATTTACAGAAAGAGAATCTTGAAGTCAAGAGTTCAGAGTGGTGTTGATAGGAAGCTGCATTCCTCTATGTTACGTGGATGAGATTTATCTCACAAATGCACAGAATATTGCAGTGTTTCATTTCTATGCTCTAGCAGTGTTCACATTTCCCCAAGCTTCTTTGGGGAAAATACACACAAACCCAACTCCTCATCTTGCAGTAATTCAGCTTTAGTTGTCCTATTCCGGCATGATTTAAACCATTTATGTCAACATGCTAGGGGTGGGGGCTGTGCTGCATAGACCTCCCCCCAATGTCATACACGTCATGTTGCCTCCTAGGCATTCATGCATGCAGCATGAATGTTTGGAGGAGAAGGCTTTACACATGAACCCCTGGGGGTGACATCACATGCATGACATCAGGGACAAGGCTACATGTGTAGCCCTTCACTCATGGTTTGAGGTAAGCAGTTTAAATAATGCCCAAACAGGAGTAGTATCTTACCTTCATTCTGAATATGTGTCAGCACCACTAGCTAAGCAGCTGACTTTCTTGGAACTCCCCCCTCTTCTAGATTTTCATCTGACCCTTATCATAAACTTTACACGCTCATATAAAAATTGATCACATATCTGGTCTAAGTCATTTCAGTGGCAAAAAGCCAAAGGCTCAATTCAAACATGTTGCCAAACATGGTTAAGGGAGCTTGGCTATAGTTTAGTGTGATGTCTGAATTGGCAAACCATAATAATGATGATGATGATGATGATGATGATGATGATGATGATGATGATGATAATAATATTTCTTACTCGCCTCTCCGTTTGGATCGAGGTGGGGAATAACATACAAAAAATACTGATTAAAAACAGAGTATACATTGTTAAACCATTGTTTGAAATCAGCTGGCAAACCAGGATCTGAAACTGTAGTCTGAAATAGGATTGAAAAGCATGATTTGTGCTATCTGTTCTTGATATGACGTCTGAACAGGCAAGCCATAGTTACAGGGATGAAGATAGCTCAGTGGCAGAGTTCATGCTTTGCATGTAGATAGTCCTAGGTTCAATCCCTGCCATCTCTGGTTGAAGGATTAGTTCGCAGATGGTGGTAAAGACCCCTGCCTAGGACCTTGGAGAGCCACTGATGGCTAGAGTAGATGATGCTGGGCTCAATGGACAAATAGTCTGACCTAGTGTAAGGCAGCTTCCTGTGTTCCAGCCATTGCCCACATCCAGAGGAAACAGCACATAGGTCTTGGGGTGCTGAGCAAGCAGAAAATGAATGCAGGCAAGAAGCTATAATCCATGTTCTGCTAATATGTTTGGAAGTTAAAATTTAGGCTCAGATGAAAGGCACTCCCCCTAGGCTTGCCACCCCATTCACACTGTGTGAGGTGGGACATTTCAAGCAATTTGGGGAGTGTTACGAACAGGGATGCTCCCTGTTGCTGTTATGCAGTATTTCATTCCGAGATCCTTCAGTTCCTCTTTCTATCCAGCAATGCTTCCTGTCTTCTGTCCCCACTTTGAAGGTGTCACCCTGAAGCCAAACCAGACTGAGGGCAGGAGAAGAAAGTAAGGTTTCCTGCCCTCACTCTGGTGTATTCATAGGAAGCTTCTCCTCCTATCATAACTGCGTGGGAGCTGCTTCCCCTTCACTTTTCCCCATGCCACAGAACATCTAGGTGGAGAAATTTCATATGGATAGGATGAAGTGGTTCCTTTCCAAGGGAACATTGCCTATGCTTGGTGATGTTCAAAAGGGAAGGAACCAAGCCAATCCAATGTGACTGTTTGTGTGTGGATGTTTGTTTGTTTGTTTGTTTGTTTTGATGTTACCAGAGCCTTCTGGAAGGCCGCAATGGGGAAAGTAGTTCTCCTGCTGCTGTAATATATGACTCAGTGCTCAGTCATGCCCTCCCTCTTCCTCTGCTACAAACTCAGGACAGCAGCATGGAAATGCCTTTGGTTAATTTTCCCTATTGTTTGGTGGACGTTTAATGCAAAGAGAATGTGCACAAGATGGCTCTAAGACTTGGCTCTATTTATGAACAGAATGGAGTTTCTCAGGACGCTATTCCAGACATCTCTATTTTGCACCAGTCAGGCCTCATTTGGTGTACCTTGTCCAGTTTTGGGTGCCACAGTATAAGAAGGGCACTAACTGAAGCATGTCCAGAGGAGGGTGATTGCAATGGCAACAGATCTGGATACTGAGTCCTATGAGGAATGTATGAAAGAGCTGGGTATGTTCAGCCTAGAGAAAAGACTATTAAACAGAGACATGTTAGCTTTCTTCAAATACCTGAATGGCTGTCATGCAGCAGATGGAGGAGGCTTTTTCTCTGTTGCTGCAGAGGGCAGGACTAGAACGAATGGGTTGAAATTGAAGGGAAGCAAATTTCAACTAAACATTAGAAGAAACGTCCTAATAGTATGAACTGTTTGACAGTGGAATAGATTGCCTTGAGAACTGTTTGGCTCTCTTTCACAGGAGGTATTTAAGCAGAGGATGGACAGCTGTAGTTGCAGCCTGCATTGCAGGTCCTGCATTGAACAGTGGGCTGGACCAGATCCTCTCCAAGGTCCCTTCCAACTCTGAGATTCTATGAACGTAGTCATCAGAATCACTTCACATACAATGTTTTAATATTTTTGTCCGAATCCGAGCTCCCTATATTTCTCAGAGAACTGGCTTTCTTTGGGACTGCTTCAAGGTTTCAAGAAAATGTAAATAAATCTGAAGCTATAATACAAAATCTTTCTGCTGACACTCTTCAATCTCTCCAAGAATATTTCTCTGTTGAAGTTGATTTCCTGACCCTAGGGATATCTTGGTATTCAAATCACTAAAACTTGGCCTGATTTGTGTAGCAATAACTTTATGCCATTATTACATTTTGTTAATAACGATCTAGAGGTTATTGGTTAATAACGATCTAGAGGTTATGTCATGGGTTGCCCAAAGAGCAGCAGTTAACATGGTTTTACAGACCTTTTTATTATTATTTCTAGCTATCCCAGTTTACCTAGATTTGTCAAAGCTGAAAGAACGGCCAGCCCTTCTACATGGATTATAACAAAAGGGGTTAAGATTTAAAATGCTGTTCTCTATAGACCCATCAATAACATGAGAGTAACCATGTGTGCATTTCTAGTATGCTTTATTATTTCACTAAATTTGTCCAGAAGCACTAAATAGAACAGGAGGAGGTCTTAGATGGTTGAGATTCATGTCTCAATTTATTCTGAATATCTTTAAGATTGCACATTAAACATTTCAAACCTGTTCACTGCAACTACATTAAGAGTTTAGAAACTGTAGTGCAAGGTTCTTCTTACTGAGTTTTCATCCATTACCTCATTTTGGACTTATAAGCTGGTTTGTGGACGAACACCTGCCCATGCTTCCTTTGCACTTTGCAGAAAGTTGGACCACCAACTTAATTTCAGACCCTTCAGATTAATTTTAAACCCTTCAGATGCTTAATACAAAGGCACCAGAACACAGAGAGCCATGGCTTGATTCAGGAAACCATAATTAAGATTAACCAAAGTTTAGGATTCAGACATAAGGCTAAACTGTGGTTAATCAAAATTACAAGTGAAAACCTCTAATATTCCTGTGGCTGAACCAAAGGAGGAGAGGGAAGAGAGAGATGCTGGCTGGGGATGAGGACTGTTGAATTCCAATACACCTGAAGGGTACCAGGAAGGGGGCGGGGAAGCAAAGCTGTTTTTGAAGTTTAATTCCTGCAAAATAATTCTTAAGACCTCTTCAGGTCAATAAAATATATTGGCTGTATTTGAACATTATGAGGAACTATGGTTCATCATGATGGGAACTAGCCTAGCATTCCTCCAAGCTCATGTGCTCCCTCTTCCCTCTACTCAGGTTCAGCCACAGAAGACCAAAAGTTTTCACTTCTTATTTCGATTAACCACAGTTTGGCGTTAAATAAATTCTGAAGTGCAAGTGCTCAGCATGACAAACCCCATAGCCATGTCCACAAGGAGAGTCCAAATATTTGAGCAATGTTGTTGATCCATATCAACAAACCAGTTCTGCCAGTTTTATCTTTGCCAGGAGCAGGACTTTTGTAAAGCTAATGGGTCATAATTGCTGATTTGAGACCAAAACACCGAAATACTTCACATTACAACAGGGAAAAATACATTGTGATTGAGAAAATATGTTTAATTCCCCACATCCACATACTGTGAGGACTGCAACTAAGCTCAGAAGAAACAAAGAATTTTCAGTGGGGTGGCGGATAGCGTTAGTATCCCTCCTAATAATTATTTATTTATTATTTATTTATTACATTTATATCCCGCCAAGGCGGCATACATAATCCTCCTCCTATCCATGTTATCCCCACAAAAACAACCCTGTGAGGTAGGTTGGGCTGAGAGTATGTGACTGGCCCAAAGTCACCCAGTGAGTTTTCATGGCCAAGTGGGGACTAGAACCCGGATCTCCCATCTCCCAGTACAACACCTTATCCACTACACTACACTACACTGGCCCTGCTTCCACTGGACCACTTATTTTCTGTTGACTCTTCAACCACACTCTCAGAGCAGCTGACAACCATTAAAGCAACAAAGTTTTGAAAAATCAAGCTTTTGGCTCAGCCAGCACTGCTTTGAAGGTAAAAACTGTAGTCAGAAATGGATCAGTTGTTTCAAGACTGATGAAATGTGTTCCATATGACTGGTCCCAGGGGATGGCCATTTATGCATCACCAAAACAAAAAGAGGACAAAAAAGGGAGACAAATTTGCATAAAATGTGCAACTGCTAATTTATATTCAATTTTAGAAGTAATTACTATAATTTAAATCAAAATACAATGCATACACCATAGTGGGGAAGACTTTGATCAGGTAAAACCTGTGTGTCTGCTCATTCAACTGTTGTCCACCGGCCTATCTACACTACTTTGCCCACTACTTTACTGAAGCTTCTAGTCCTAGATTCTTTGCAGGATTAAGATCGGCTTCTTTGCAGGTGTTTTCCCCAGGGTTCCCCCCTCCCTTTCCTATGTTCCATTACACGTGCACTAATTGGTATAGTGGAATTAAATAATTATAATGTTTTTAAGTGTTTTAATCTTATGTAAACCACTCAGAGCTTCAGCTTTGGGGCAGTATACAAATGCAATAAATAATAATAATAATTACACTAGGCTTTATCCCACCATTCACAAATATTACCAGACTTTCCTCATCACAAAACAAACCCTGCTAAAATGGTTGCAAAGTACGGGAGAGGCCCCGAAAAGGACCCGTAAACTGTTATGAGTGCACAATAACTGTCTCATGTAGAAAGGCTCCAGGTGCTAACTGTTGATGGACAACTCTAAGGCCCCTGTGTTTCCTCCCTCCTTTTGGTTCTTTATCTTTAAACCAAACTTGGACAAGATAGGTGTTCAAATAAAGTACACCTTCAAATACAAAACTGCCCTTGTAAAGTAGGACACATGGCAATGGCCTCAGTCAGTAACCTAACTGCAGTATTCTGTACCAATTGAAGTTTTGGGGTATTCTTCAAAGTCATCCCCGCATACAACACATTACAGTAGTTGAAATGAGATATTACCAACTTTTTGCCTGCTAAACAGAGTTTGTATCTAAGTGTTAGAGCTAACTCTTTTGGAGAGAGGAGTGTCGTGGATTTCCTTATTCTATTGGCAAAAACCACCCAAATGACACAGGTTACATTCTCAAGCATCAAAGCGCTTTTAATTGCAAGTCAGAAAACACATCGCGATGGAGTCGCCAACCATGCTAGGAAGGAGACTACCCCTCTGCCTCGAAAGGCTCTGTATTTATAGTACCGTACAAACAGCTTGCTATTCCCCCCACGACCCCCTTTTATTTCTGTCTTTTAAGGTATATTCTAGTGGTTTAAGTTTCTAGAGAGAGAAACTCCTGACTCTCTTATCAGCCATAAATTCATTGTGTCCTTCATTGCCACGGTTCTGCACACTCTTCTAGCTTGTAGCAAGGGGCCCCTTTCTGTGCCACATTCCAGAGATTCTAACTACAAATCCCATCTTAGGAATTCTACTACAATTGTTAGTAACAGACACCTTAACACTTTAACACAGTAGATTAAAATCCATTAAACATATTAAAATCCTTTACAGGAGGGTGCTATTAAAGGCACATGCTGACATAATGCGTTGGTGGGACCGGCCCTTAGCTTTTGCATGTTGGAATATGATTCTGAATATTATAAATCAAATTGCAGGTTACTAGTTAATCCAGCTCATATTCTTTTACATTATGATGACAGTGACTGTATTACACATATTCTAGAAATCTTATCTGCTTCCTGCTGGCAGCTGCTAAATTGTCACTGGCTAGGAAATGGCAGGCTGTACACATTGATTTCTCCTAACAGAGCAAAATAGCAGCTTTGATAGTGGTGGACAATTTCCATCAGAAAAACGTTGCTGGTCAAACCCCACCTCCAGCGCTACAGTTCTGTTCAGAATTCTTCCCCACATGCCTTGTTGCCTTCCCCACTGCTGCTATAGATACAGTTTAAAGAGATAGATTATCTAGTCATGGATGTCCATTAGCTCTACTGAGAAGTTCATCCTCAACCAGATCTACACTACTGCTTTAAAGCGCTTTATAAACGGCTTGGGGCCAGGCTATCTGAAGGAACGCCTCCTCCAGTATGTACCTGCCCGGACCCTAAGGTCATCCTCAGGGGTCCTTCTCCGCGAGCCCCTGCCAAAGGAAGTGAGGCAGGTGGTTACCAGGAGGAGGGCCATCTCTGCTGTGGCATGAGGAATGAGCTCCCTAAGGAGGTTCGCTTGGCACCTACATTATATGTTTTTAGACGCCAAGTGAAGACCTTTTTATTCTCCCAGCATTTTAACAGTCTATAAATAAATTTTAACTTGGTGTTTTAAATTTGTAATTTTGCATTGCTGCTGTTTTTATCTGGTTGAGCTTTTATATTGTATTTTATATTATGGTTTTATATTGTTGTTTTATACTTTGTTCTTAATTTTTGTGAACCGCCCAGAGAGCTCCGGCTATTGGGCGGTATAAAAATGTAATTACCGTATTTCTTCAATTCTAAGACACACTTTTCCCCCCATATAAACATCTTTAAAAACAGGTGCATCTTAGAATCGCAGGTGTGTCTTAGGGTTTTTTTTCTGTTGGTGATACTGAAATTAGTGTGCGTCTTACAATCGATGGCGTCTTACAATTGAAGAAATACGTAATAAAATAAATAAAATATAACAGTTTTGACAACTGTATATGGAGTGTGTCCTGGGCCCCAACAGTTGTCACTACTGTTATAAAGCTCTTTAAAGCGCTTTAAAGCAGTAGTGCAGATCCTGCCCATATTTGAATCACATGAGGCGAGAGGAAAGCTAAGCCATTTGGCCCTGCCCCCTTCCTTGCTTCTTTGTGACCTCTCTCCACAGACCCCCTGTGCTGGAAGGGTGGCTTCGGCAACAAGGATCCTTCTCTTCTTGTGCATGATTTAGAGCCCTGATTTTCCAGAGTTTGTGTGCAGGGTAAACTACTCAATAATTAGTCCCTCAAGAGTTGCAGCTAGTAAACTAAAACCCTATCATGTTTGGGTAACCTGGAACTGCTTCATTGACAAGCAATTAAAAGGACTCACTTCTCAACTGTAAAATATAAAACTATTTTTATCTATTAATACTTTTAGCAATTTGTGCCAGCATTGCATAAATATTTCTGTATACTGTTGAGCCTATGGGAATCTTTTCTTTATTTCAGTAGGATCTTCTCTCACCCGCCCCCTAAATTTCATGTCCTTGCAGCAAATGGCAAAGTGTATTCCTTTTGTTTTCCTTAGTTTGTTGCTGTTGTTTATAACCTGTTCATTTTAATCAAAGAATGTGTGTGTGTGTTTAAGTATAAAACTTAAAATTCCCTTTGGGATAACTTGGTGGATAGATTTTGCTGGCAATCAAAATCTAATTTATCACCATATTTTAGAACAGGGAGGATGTTTTCCTGAGGATAGATAGGAATTGTCCCTACCTTCTTTTGCAGTTTGCCATTGGCTTGTTGCATGAGTCATCTCAAGCTGTCCTGCCACATAAACATCTTCCTGGAGTTCTCCTGTTCTTTGTTTATTGCTTATCCCATTGAAATTCACAATGCATAGGGTCATCTGTCACATACTGGAGGATGGAGAGGTTTGCCTCATAATCACTTTTGTTGCCATGCCTGTCTGAGGTTCCACGTAAACGTACGTAATTTTCAATTCCTGTTCTTAGCTCAGGTTTACAGTTTAATTCATTCCAGGTTTAGGTTTGGGGTTGGGGTTGGTGAGGCGTGTCAGGAAAACTGATAGAGGACTGTGCCAAAAATTTCTCCCACATTTTCTTTAAAAAAATCTCATTTAGTTTGATAGAAAAGAAATTGCTTTCAAAAGGAAATTCAGTGATGAAGAAAGTTTCAGAGAAATTCTCAAAGGTTGGGTTTGGGTTTCTTGTTAGGGCTGTGCATCGCCTTGGGCTGAGGCCCCGAATCTGAGCCAAGGCGGGCTGATTCGGCCTGCCCTGCCTCGGTTCTGGCTCAGCCCAAGTCAGCCCGAAGCCGATTGGCTCTGAAGCTTCGGGGTGCCTTGGGCCGCTTTGGAGCAGCACTGGGCCTTACCTGCTGCCATCGCTGCCTCCCCGCTCCTGCTAGCTTCCGCTGCTGCGAACTATGGCAAACTACGGTGGCCATAGAGGTACTAATCACTCAGAGCCCCCATGATATCTTAAAATTGCTCGCGGCCTGGTTCTTCTCACATGCAGCAGTGGTGGCGGAAGCCGACAGGAGTGAGGAGGAGGTGGTGATGGCAGCGGCAGCAGGTAAATGAGGAGAGTGGGGAAAGGGAGGCTTTTCTGGGTTCCAGCTACACAGCCGGTACCCAGGGACTTCTCAAGCAGCCGACACCTAGAAAATGACAAGTTGCCTCAAAGGGCCCAAATCTTGCCTCGGCTTCAGCACCGAGGTGAGGCGGACAACCCCGAAGCACCCCAAGGTGAATCGGGGCTGCTTCAGGGGCTCCGAACCAGCCTCCAAGGTGAATCGGGGGGTCCCTGCATAGCCCTAGTTCTTGTGCTTACCTTATTCAGGAGATGGCCAAGGAGCGTGTGCGAATGTCCTGCCTTTCATTGTACAATCATCTCTCCAGCAGCTTGTAGCCTCTTTGGCTTCCAACACCTCAATTAAAGCCCAGGGGAAGATACCACGAGGTCTTTTACAGATCAGGAAATGCAGGCAGCCAGAGAGCAATGGAGAAGTATGTAATAGAAAGAAAACACACACGCAGCAAGCTCAGCCAGCTTGCAGAGATTAGGTAAGCTCAAAAACATTGCAAAAAATAAATGAACGAACACCCTGAGAATAAGGCAGAACAATGAAGGCCTCTTAAATGTGGGAAGAAAATTTTCAGGAAATTGGAGAACAGATTTTGGCACAGCACAAGCTCCACCTCTTCCCTGGACCCTGCCCCATCACACCAACATTGTGGTGAATGCAAAATGGGCTTGTGGGCTTTTCTGCCTCAGATGCCCGCAAAAATTGATCAGGCATGGATACTATGCACCTTGAAGGAGGTGGGGAGAACACCATTTGTTATTCCTCCTCAGGCAGCAAAATGTCTTTGGGCCAGCCCTGGACTGCAGCTATGAGGATGTGCTTTGTTGATTGATGTGTGTTACTGGACTTTGGAGCTTTGAGCTACTGCTGTACTAAAAGGCATGTCTTTAATGAAGGAAATTAGAGCAACAGGGCAGAACATTTTGGTTGCAAAGGCTGGACCATTGCTGGGGATCTATGTGTCACATACTGCAAAAGTTTCTGTTCTTGAGCTTTCTTGGGTGCCGCTGGCTGATGCTCACGCCTCCTGAATGCATGTCATGCTAGCAGCAGGGGAGATGACACCTTTTTGAACTGGTTTGGAATGGAGTGAGGAAGGGAGATCTACAAAAAGGCTACAAAACACTTTGCTTCGCCTTGCTTTGCATGTGTAAGATTTTTTCCCTCCCCCTGTCCTTAATTATAGTGGCCTGAGTGGATTGCACAGGAGGGGAATTAGGGCAGGGTTTATTCCTGTGATCAAAATGAGGGATAAAAATATCTGCTATTGAAATGAGACTCCTGCAGTGGATGTAGAGCATGCAGTCTGTACAGTCCTTCCATCCTACACTTGGAATATGCTTGAGTTTTATAGTGACCCAATGAATAATGCAGCTGCAGGGTCAAATTCTGTAATGTGGAGGTGTAGTTTATTTCAAAATATCTTTATGACAAATGATTTTTTTTTTCTGTCAGAAGCTGGCCATACTCTTGAACCTGCGAGTATCAACTCTGACAGAAAAGTGTCAGAATACCAACCTAGAGCACTAGCACCAATTACATTTTCCAGTTACCTCAAAATGTTGTTACCTCAGATGGTTTTTATAGTGGCATCTGGAAGGTAAAGCCCTTCTGAGGTGAGGGTGGAGGAGGGGTGGTGTAGTGTAATTATTCACAGTGCTTTCCGGCACTTCAGGCAACAATAAAGAGGAACTGGATGATTATTTCTACAGACAAAAAGTTCCCTGTTGTTATCTGTGGTTACAGGGGCTGGTATATGAGCAAAGAAAGTAACGGTGTCCATGACATGTTGGGATTAGAGCGACACAGCCTAGAGAAGGCATCCCTGCTGGCTTTTAAAAATGTATTTATGTCCTGTTGTCACATAAATGAATTGAGCACAAAAATACATATAGCCCCAGTACAAAAGTGATTGCTCACCTGTGGATGTTGGAAACATGTTGGAATTATTATATTACATATTTGAAAACTGTTACATGCCTTCTTTCTCCAGACAGTCCCACTGTCCACACACCCAGGCAATGTTAACCAGGGCTGTGCAGGGACACCCAGATCTGCTTCAGAGGCCGATTCGGGGCTTCTGAAACAGCCCCGATCTGCTTCGGTTCCAATCTAATCCACTTTGGTTTCAAATCTGAAGGGATTCTCCGGACAGCTGAAGCAGGTCGGATGTTGTGGGTTCCCAGGTGCAAGGCCGAACAGGAGTCCATTGAACTCCCCATTCACCCCACTCCCCACTTGCCTCCCCAGCTCCCCACTTGCTCCTGAACCTGGCAAGCCACAGTCCCCACCCACCTGCAGGACTTACCTGACTCTTCCAGCAGCCACCCATCCTCCACAAGAGCTGCCATTTTAAGGAAGATGACAGGTCTGACATTTCCTAGATCTAATGTTCAAACTATGGCAGCTATAAAGGGCCATTTTGAAAAAGAAAGAGTTGGGAATTAGATGACTGACAACCCAATTCTAGCTATGCTTACTCAGGCCATACTGGCTGTTGGGGAACCTATCCATAAGATTAAACTTTTCTTCAGGAAAGTGTGCAATGGTTTGGAACTGGAATTAAGAACCTGATCTGAAAGAAGCTGAAAAATGAACTCTTAACAAATGGAATACTAACAATTCCCAGAATACCTACACTGTTCAGTAACCTAACTGCAGTCTAGGCGTACCATAATTTATTTTACTGGGGCAAATGTGGAGGTAGGATGTGAGCTAAGGGATTATGAACAGTAGTTGCTGTGGCATAATTACATGTGTAAGCAGAAATGGTCATTCCAGACTTTTACAAACATTTTATTCTCTTTAATTATTATATTATTATTTTCTCCCCAAATTTAAACCAAAACTATTCTTATTTGTCCTATTCTATGGTTGTATTTACTTAGGTTAATGGAGGTTACATTCACCTTTTTCCACTTAGTGAATATTAGTGTTTATGTATGAAATCTATACCAGTTTCCAAGCAGGAAGAATAAGATTAAAGGTTTCCTAGCTGATTACAGGTAAATATGCAATAGAGTTCTCCTGGTCATGCCCATGTGACCCTGTGTTCTTTGCATCAAGGGAGAAATCTGAATTTGCTGAGGTGGTATCTGCATTTAGTGGGCACTATGAGGGCCATTTCCTAGGAAATCCTGTTGACAAGTTTACATACGTATGCTTTGTTTTTGTTTATTCGTTCAGTCACTTCCGACTCTTCGTGACTTCATGGATCAACCCACGCCAGAGCTTTCTGTCAGCCGTTGCCACCCCTAGCTCCCCCAAGGTCAAGTCTGTCACCTCCAGAATATCATCCATCCATCTTGCCCTTGGTCGGCCCCTCTTCCTTTTGCCTTCCACTTTCCCTAGCATCAGCATCTTCTCCAGGGTGTCCTGTCTTCTCATTATGTGACCAAAGTACTTCAGTTTTGCCTTTAATACCATTCCCTCAAGTGAGCAGTCTGGCTTTATTTCCTGGAGTATGGACTGGTTTGATCTTCTTGCAGTCCAAGGCACTCTCAGAATTTTCCTCCAACACCTCAGTTCAAAAGCATCTATCTTCCTTCGCTCAGCTTTCCTTATGGTCCAACTCTCGCAGCCATAGGTTACTATGAGGAATACCATTGCTTTAACTATGCGGACCTTTGTTGTCAGTGTGGTGTCTCTGCTCTTAACTATTTTATCAAGATTTGTCATTGCTCTCCTCCCAAGAGGCAAACGTCTTCTGATTTCCTGGCTGCAGTCAGCATCTGCAGTAATCTTTGCTAAAATGCAATCTTATACTGTCTACTCTGAAGTAAACCCCATTTAGTTCTAGGCAAGTATAGGATAGTAGCTTCTGTCTTACATGAGGGGCAGAAATGTATACAGGCAACGATCTTGGAAAGTCTATACATTGCAACTGAGCAAAGAATGACTCTTCATTAAGTACATTAATATAAATCAGCTCAAATGTGATCAGGACAAGCTGTAGCATAGGGTGATGTGTGCTCTAGTATCAAGGCCAGGTACTTTGCTCATTTATACAGAGACAAAGTTGTTGAGCACTGTCATATAACATTTATTTGAGATGAGCCAAGCTGTGAACATGGAGTAATTGAGGTCAGAAGTTAGCTTGTAAAGTTCAAGTTACTATAGATGATTTTTGAAAGGAAGGTTTGTCTGCCATATTCCAGATGCATGCCCTGAGAGCTAGAAATAACCTCTCAAGTCATTTTACTTTCAGATTGAGGGAAAGCAATGTTTCCATTTCTTGAGTTTAATACATGGTCATAAGCAAACAATATTTTTTGAGTAAACTTGTGGTGCTTTTAGTTGAAGCTTATATTGAGTAATTGCCCTGCTTCATTCACAGAATTTTACAGGGGGTCCAGACCACGATGTCTACTGTCTGCAACCCTCCTATATTTTCCCACAGAGGCTGGATCTACCCCAATCAGGGTATTGCACTATGAAAGTGATATGAAAGCAATATATAAAAGGCAGGAGCCACACTACTGCTTCATAGAGGTCATCAGTGGGGGAGGAAGCAGCAGCCAGGTACCTCTCCATCATGCCTGGGTCCAGGTCCAGCTGAGGGCCCCCTCCCTCCTGCAACTAACTGTCACTGCTGAACTTTACAACTAAGAATCTAGTGCCTGAATTTGCTTTTCTTTTTTCCCTCGCCTCCTTCCCAATCTCCTTTCCTTTTGTGTCATCTTTTTTAGATTGTAAGCCTGTGGGTAGGGACTGTCTTAAGAAATGTTTTTGTAACCTGTCTTGGGAGCCTTTTTGGCTAAAGGGAGGGATAAAATGCTAAATTAAATAAATAGCGGTACTGAAGTGCACAGACAACTGTTGGGCCCATTGACACATGCCACATACTGCTTTCATACTGTTATATCCTGTTTGTTGCGGCTCCTGCCTCTTATATACAGATTCATAGTGCTATATCCTGCTTGGTATAGATCTGGCTTGTTTCTTCCATCTTTTTTCTTAACACGGACAATTTGTTAAGGAGGGAAAGATAGAATAGCTGTTCACACAACACACTAACCCACACTCAGTAGTTGTGTGTGGGTTGCTTTAAACCATGGGTTGTTTGTTGAACCATGGGTTAGTATGTTGTCTGAACGCAGCATGTTTTCTGCAGGGTGGGTTATCGTGTTGTCTGAACATACCCAGCCTGACTTGTTAAATATGCAGTGTGGCTTGTTAATCACCCTGCACAACCCAAAAACAAAACATGGGTTCTCAAGGTGACTTATTCGAGAAAATAAGACACACTGCATGGTTAACAAGCCACCCTGGCTGCATTCAGACAACACGACAAATTAAATAAAAAAATAAGTAAAAGCAGATACATTGCCCCAGTTTATCCCCATGATGGGGGCCTTGATTACACTTTTGGATGCATGTCATTATAACTTAGTTGGCACAAGGAAATATGTAAGTCACAGTCATTCTACAGGTGCTTCCAGAAAGATGGCTTCTAGCAATACCAGTGAAAATTCATTGTGCATCTATTCCATCTTTTTCTCCTTAATGGATTTTCTGCAATAAATAAAAAGATGGAAGAAGTGGTGGGGAAATGGAGGGTTACAGATTAAAGACGATGTCATCTGCTGAAGATCTTATTGCTCTTGCTACATTTAAACATATCTCCTACAGATGCCAATTTTGTGTGGATTATTATTTAGTTATATGATCTGCTTATATTAATGAATATATTTGAAATGGAAATGTGAAATACTTCTCCACCCCACCCCCTCTCTTTTTTTTCCTTCCACCACATTTTATCCCCTGTTTCTGTTGCTGTTATTGTTGTGGTGTTTGCAAATTATATATAAAAAAGAAAAAGGCAATGCCGTCTGGATCCCTGTAGAATTCCATGAACAATGCAGGGCAATTGCACAATAAAAGCTTCATTTAAAAGCACCCTATTGTTGCAGTAAAGTATTCCATTCCAGCTAGGACGGGCAGTTGTGACTCTGATGCAGGTTTGATTTTCAGGCAACATAGCTGCATGCTGTCCTTCAACTAAGTCTTCTGTTGTTCCCTCTATTATGTACCTTTAATTCTCAGCCATCAGTTTCAAAGTATTATTGCTGTGAAAACTGGATAATGAAGCATACTCAAAAGAAGAAACAGTACCTATCAAAACATTTTGGCAATTAAAAAAAGAAAAGAATGACTCCTGAAATTCTTCTTAATATGTCTGGTTAGCGAGCCAGTGTTTAAAATCTCTTAATAGCATTGCTATTAGTTTACATGATATCAACAAAATCTGTTCTATTAAAGTGACTCTCTTACTGAAAACAACAACGGTAATGCAACATTTGGGGCACTGAGTTTTCTTACAAAGTTTGCTGTTACTGTAAACAGGAGTCTTCTACTGAAGCCACATAGAATTAAAGTCAGGGGCGTAATGGATGCGGAAACCATATCATCATTAGAATCAATGTAAACATTGAGCCACAGTGCCTTTAAAAAGACGGTAATGAAGAAACGAGTTTCTTTCACAGACTTGAATTAAGCTTGGACAGTTGTGATGCATAATTTCCCTATAGGAATACAAAGAGTGGTGAGCGCTGGACTGAGTGACATTTCAAGAAGAAACTGAATAAGAAATTAGTGGGATAATAGATTAAAGGGAAGATTAGTATTTCTACTGCGAGCGTCATCGGTATTTGCTTCTGGAGTAGTGTGGCCTCCAGGATGAAAATGAATGCATGCCAACTCCCATGGTGCTGCTGAGATTGTAAATAAGATATTTTCCCCATTCAAAGCACATGTTTTAATAAGGCCATTTGAAATTGCTTTATAGTGCAGCTTCCCTGCCATATGAGTTCACATACATATTGTATACATCGAGTGGATTAATGGAAAGGTTTATTGATGTTAGATGAAAAATGTGTTTGATATTAAACATGTTTTATTAAAGATGTGCAAGAAAAAGTAAATATATGTACTAATGAGGGCCACCTTGCCTCACTCTCTACCCTCAGTGGACCATAGCAAGGAATTGCACAGTGAGATGGTTAGGATCTCTTTCTAAACTACACAGTCTGCGTTTCTGCAAGAAAGCCATACAAGTTAAAAAGTCTGGTTTGGTGTTCTGTTTTGTTATTTCCTGAGCTGTCTTCAATTTTAAAAGATGTATGTGTGGAGCATCCACCATAGCATCTGTGAAAGGAACAGGACATGTGTATATCCCTGTCCATGTTAATGGAGGACAGTGGATTTCCCAGAGGCTAAGGAGCAAGGCAGAAGGTGCCCACCGTGGAGGAAAACCAGCGCAACTCCCTACGACTGGGGTTCTGTACTCTCCAAGAGATGTGAAAGTAGAGCTTTTCGAGAACTTACCAGACAGGCAGTGCTCTCTGCCCTGCCCCCTGATCCTTAAAACACCACCGGAAAGGTCCCAAAACCAAACAGGCAAGGGACAGATCATGGAGTTTTACAAAACAAAATAAAATATAATTTAGCAGAGCAGCCAAAGGCAGCTGGCCCATTAAATGCTTTCAGAGTCTACAACCTGCCTACCCTTTCCAGGAATATTTGAAAGGGCACTGAAATTGAAGATTCCCAAAGGAATTTAAGATGCTGTCTGGCAACCCTAGTGTTGGGCATTTGACCAAAACCCCTATTGGAGTAGCCCTCTGCAAGTGTCCAAATCTCTAATAAAGGGCCAGCCTCCAGAATGTTACCAATATAGCAGCTGCTCTTGTCTCAGCCGCAGGGGGGGGGGGGATATCTGCATAAACGCCCCCCCCATTTTTATTACATATTCGTGCAAATGTAATCCCTGCTTTGAGGCACAACAAGATGGGGTGCAGCATCACAGGACATCCTAGCCAACGGTACCATTATGTACATATAAGATCGCTTTTGGTGCAAGCTCTCCTCCCACTTTGAAGCAAGAGAATACATGTGCCACCACCTTCCATTGTCACAGCCCCTTCCCCTCACTTGTATCTGTCTCCCTCCCCCTCTCCCCACCACATCTATCTTCATTTCCTGTTTGCCCATGTGCTGTGTCTCCCTCCCTCCCCCTGCTTGCTAATCGTCCCCGTCCCCCATCCACACCCTTGTTTGTCTGACTCTCCCCTTCCTCCCCCACTGCTGCTGCTACCACCTGCTCTGAAAAGCTGCATCAGTTGGAAAAGCAGCTCTTCTCAAAGCCATGGCCAGGCCCAAATGCCTGGCTCTGAGGAGTCCTTCCTTAGAGCCAAGCATTGTAAGCAGAGGATGTCCTTGAAGAGGATCCAGAGCATGGGTGGCAGCAACAGTGGAGGAAGGGAGACATGGTGGCAGCAGAGGAGGAGGAGGAACGGCACCTGGGCAGGCAGCAGGACCTCCTGACGGGAGGGAGCACACAATCCACTGCTTCTCCCAACCTGTTGCCTGAGGTGGGGGATTTACCCTGCCTCATTAGAGGGCCAGCCCTGTACAGATGATGCCAGAAGATAAATGACTCTGGAAGATAAACATTTCCTGAGAGCTAGGCTGAAATCCTGCATTCAGTTTGGCAGCATAAATCCCATCGATTTCAATAGGATTTTACCAACCTGTTTGGGTGGAGGACTGCAACCCTAGTTTGTTATATTGACTGAGCACTTCTGCCATATGGTTCGCTCTGCCCCACTTTCCTAACATACATTGTTGGATTAGCTGCTGTGCCGCAAGACTCTGTGTTGCAGGAGCTGAAGTGATACTATTAGATCAGGCTCCCAGAATATGCCAGTGCCGTAGAGTTTAAGAGGTCCTGAAGTTAGTCTGATGTGACCCTTTCCTCTGCAACCAGATTTTCTATTTCCCGTTGTTCCCAGGAGGACAAATGTACATGAAAGAAATACTCAGACTCACTCTCCAGATTATCAACATCTAAAGAGCACTGCACCATAGTAAATCAAACTCGGATGGCAGAAGCATGTGAATTATACCCCACACCATGGCAATCTAAACTAGTTCAAAGTAGCCAAGTTGCAGAAGATGCATCAAGTTGCAGAAGAGCATCATCTGTTATGTGCACATTGGTTCCGAGGATGTTCTTTTGATGCAGCCTTTCCCCCCTTTATGGGGGCTTAGAGGCTTTGTTACAGCAGCCTCTAACAAGCATCAGCTCAGTTCGCTCTGCATTATATTCCAGTGTCAGGATGATGGTAACATAATTTGGCTGGCTCCAGCTCTGCAGGGTAAAGTGTTGGACTGGATGGTGGAAGGCAAAGACTCTGTGAGCACGTAGGAAGACTTTAAAAACCAAGAAAGACAATTAAATGCACTCAGAAAGTGTTCCAAAGAAATCAGCCAGCCTTGTCTATCTGATATTTCCTATTACTAAAGCTCTCAGCCACTGCGGTAACTTGGAGTGTTGAGACATGGTCAATACTAGCGACCCAATTCTGTGTTCAGCCTTATGACAGATGCCCAACTCCAATTTAATTCAATAAGACTCAAGCACATCTTAATGTATGTATGTGTGGTTTTTTAATATGCTCTGCTGATTAGAGCCGTTTAGACTATTGAAGCTGCAAAATTTAAACCATTTCACTTACAGTACACGGGTTGGGACTAAGCTAGCTAGAACAAAGACTTTGTCTTCTTAACTAGGGAGATGTGACACCCCATGGAGAAATTTCATCACACAATCCATTTTCCCAGCCCAGAGCATTGCATCTCTATAGGAAATGTATTTGTGATTGGGGATTTTGACTACTCTTGTTTGTGGTGTCAGCCTCATCATAGATTGTACTATTATACCAATCTCAATTTTCCAAGTGCCAGTCCTCATGTAACCAAAATGGCACCATCCAGGTATCAGCAGGCTTGGGAAAACCCTAAGATTTGTAGAAGCACACAAAATATTGGAGAAGAAAAAAACTCAAAAGCAGAGGGGGGGGGAATAAACTAATAACAGCTCAGTAAGGACTGAGCATCCTCTTTGGGCATGGAATGGTGACAAGTTTATTGGGGGTGGAGGAATGATAGAAAACCAGGAATGAGAGGGAAATTGAATAAAGTATGCTAAAGCAGGCAGGTGGCATGGCTGTAACCCTGAAAAATACTTCCATACTGCAATATTTTGTTGCAGATTCCACTTGTACTTCCATGTTAGCACTTTCTCACTGCAGTTACAAGCATTGTACGTTTTTCCACAGGCATATATCCCTAACAGTTATACTAGTGATCTTTGATCTGACCCTGCACAGCTCTTCTTTTGCCCTTCTCTCGATTCCCTCCTTGTTAGAGTGAAGAAGATGACAAACTTTTTCTTTGCAGGGCCCCATCTCTGGAACATGCTTCCGAGGCAATGGGCTCACTTTGTTTGCTTTTAGGCACCAGGCAAACTCCTTTTTATTCTCCCAAGCTTTTAAATTTTAGGGTTTTAAAAAATATTGCTGATCGTTCTGTTTTATCTACTTGTTTGTTTGTTTTTATGATGTCATTTTATTGTTTTTTGATACTTAAAGCTGCCTTGGAACCAATTTCAGTGAAGGATGATATATACATTCTTTGGGACCATGTCTCAAACTGCATGCTCAAAAATGAGAAGGTGCACTGAAAATCACTAGTCATTATTCACCAGTATTGTATTTCTTTATTTACAATCAACAGACCAATATAAAACAAGAAGATACACCATTATATAAAACAGTACAAAGTAAGGATAAAAAAGAGGGAGTGTTCAAACTATTAATTTCTTATTGCAATTAATTTTCTGAAGCCTCTTAACTAGTGAGTGTACATGAAGATAAACCTCTGAGTTGCTTACAATACTTTCTTCGTGGGACAGGGATAGCAACCCCTTTTAATAATAATTGTCTTGCTGTACTTAACATGGACTAATTGCTTGCAAAATTTATAATGTTACAGTGACTAATTTAAATTCTTGTGTTGGTAATTTAATACTGCAGACTTGTCACTAGCTGGCAGGGAGGTCTGATTTAAATACCAAATTCCCCTTTGTATTTGCTGTTCATAGTGTCTTAGGATCAGTTTCTGGAGATACAAAAAAGGAGTTTGGGAACTGCAGAAAAATGACTTGTACGCCAGAGATTCTCTAGTTTTGTCTTCCTGACTTTTATGAGTACATTATTTACCGACTTGTTGCCATTCACATGACTTTGGCGTTCTCTGATCTATCAAAGCACATATTAATTAATCCTTGCATTATTATTTTTTGTCCTTTCTGTTCTTCATTTTTGCAGCCTGAAGAGCTCACTAATGCACTGGAAATCAGCAATATTGTCTTCACTAGTCTCTTTGCTCTAGAAATGCTTCTGAAGCTCCTTGTGTATGGCCCTTTTGGCTACATCAAAAATCCATACAATATCTTTGATGGGATCATCGTGGTGATCAGGTACTTGACACAGAGTTGTCTTTATATAACATCGTTGTGATTCCTCCCAAGTGGGCTTTGGAAGAAAGCTGCAGGAAAATAGTAAAGGGCTTTGAAAACTTTACAACATGCCAGATCTACACCAAGCAGAATAAAACACTTTGGAAAAGGTTTGAAAACAGTATATGGAGTGTGTCCTGGGGCCCAACAGTTGTCACTACTGTTATAAAGCATTTTAAAGCGGTAATGTAGATCCTGCCCATGTTGCCTCTTGGCTCTCATGATTTCATACAACCACGCCATTTTGCTGCCTCATGATTACATACAGCCATGCCATTTTGCTGCCTCATGATTACATACAACCACGCCATTTTGCTGCCTTATGATTACATACAACCACGCCATTTTGCTGCCTCATGATTACATACAACCACGCCATTTTGCTGCCTCATGATTACATAAACCACGCCATTTTGCTGCCTCATGATTACATACAACCACGCCATTTTGCTGCCTCATGATTACATACAACCACGCCATTTTGCTGCCTTCTTCAGGGAGACTTCAAGTGTTATATTCTCCTGCATAGGGGAGTTATTGAATGCTCTCTCCTCGTTCCTTGTAGCATTCACATCCAAGAAGTGGGAATTGCTACCACACATATACCTATTTACTTTAACATATAGGGTGGCTACTTACACATCACCAAAAAAGAGGAAAGGCCTCACAGAAAAAGGGGGTGGAAGTAGGCACAAGACTTTCATAAGATTTGTATCTGCTAATTTTATAAGTATGGGTGTAAATTTAGGAATAATTATTATAATTATTTCAAAATATAATACATCTCATTGTAGTAGGGAAGACTGTGTCCAGGGGGCCTGAGTGCCTCTCCAGCCCTTCCCATCTTAAGGTTCTTTATCTTTAAAGCAGACTTGGCCCTTTCAGTAGAGGACTGGCCTCCATAAAGCAGGGCACATGGATACCCTATTAACACATATTCCTTTAAGAAAGTGTATGTAAAGCTACAAGGTATTTTTACCTACTGAGCTGAAGAAATCAGATAACATTAACTCCTCCACCATGGGGTATTTATCCTAAAAATGTTCCTGTACCTATCTGGCTACTTATCTTCACTTTTAGGACATATTAAAAAAATCTATTCAAGTGTACACAGGCATTATTTTTTTAAACTGAGAATGCATGTTTCTAGCTAGACATGTCAAATTTTTCAGAAATCCTAAAACCATGGGGAAAATGGAAATATATGCAATGGAAATATATGCAATACATGCAATTGTATATATTATACAATTTAAAAGAACCCAAAATGCATTTATGAAGAACTTTAGCTGCAGCAGATAAAATAGCATTTTATACATATATGAAATAAAAAGTATAACTTCCTTAGTTTTTATTCAGATCATAACTACTAATATAAAGATGGATCAATATTGTAGTAAACAAAGAGGAAAGTTATATTATTTGCATTTGATAATAGTGTACATACCAACATTATTATGCAGAAACAGAAGGAATTAATGTTTTGAAAGAAAAAGTTCAGAACGTCACAATTCCTGTAAGTAATGAGCCTGGGACTAAGGATCATTGAGCACAACAGGATTTATTTCAGAGTAAATATACATTGAATTGCAGTGTAAATTCCACTGATCATTCTGAAATAAAAATATTCATTAGAGGGGTTTCCTTGCAGTTTATAACAACATTTCTAATGTTTCCAATGGGCCTAACTTTGAATCTGGAAAATAATAAAAAGGAAATGTTTGCTCCCCCATCTTCCCTGTTTGAGCTCCCATAACTCTATGCCAATTGTATGGTGGTCTGAAGACCTTGGAATAGAAAGTATCCTGTGAGCATCCCTATTTCATATCTACATTGTAGTCTACTAGGGATGTCAGATAAATCCACAACGGATTCAAAAGGTTTATGATTTCTGTGGATCCAACCTGCAGATTCTGCAATGGATCGCCTTTTTCTAAATCGCACAGATTCTGTGGACTTGCGGACCGGTTTTTCAGTTTGATGGGGGATTTGTGCTAATTCACATTAACTAATGCTTTTTAGAGGAAATTAATGAGCATTAGTTAATGTGAATGTGCATTAAAGGACAATAGCACTTCCGCATTAACTAATGCTCATTTGTGCAAGTGCATAAATGTATATTACCGCTAATGCAGATTAGCACTTGTGAATTAAGGCTAAGGCAAATTTGCGCAAGTAGAACAAAACTCTGGTTTTAATAAATTTAGTTCAATCAATGAGCAGACAATGGAACAAAAGATGCCTGACAATGCACAAAACATAAATGGAATAGATTTAACAAAATCCGAACATCCCTGAAGCTTGAACTTTGAGCCTTCCCTACTATATGCATGTAGGTTGTGTTTCTTGACATGAATCAATTTATCATTATTCTTTCACTTTTTAGTGTCTGGGAGATAGTGGGACAACAAGGTGGAGGCCTGTCCGTTCTACGAACCTTCCGTCTTATGCGAGTCCTGAAGCTGGTCCGTTTCATGCCCGCTCTCCAACGCCAACTGGTAGTTCTCATGAAAACAATGGACAATGTGGCCACCTTCTGCATGTTACTGATGCTTTTCATCTTTATCTTCAGGTGAATACTTAATAAAAGCCTTTATTTCTTGCAACCTGTTGTTTTCTATGCTTTAAGGTGAAATCTGCCGGGACTCATTTATTTGGTAAGGCAAATATTTGCCAAGAAAGAGGGAAATTTAAGGTATCGTGCTGCAGCTCTGCATATTTTGAAAACCTGTACTTATTACTTTTCCCACCTGAGTTACCTTAGAAATGGTCTGAATCTGAACTGAATTACGTTTTGGTTTGGAAGCATTCCAACCCATAAGATTCAAATCCACTAGTCTTCCTAATTGGAAAAATCCAAAACCCATTGATCTAGTTTTAGGGGGGATCTACACTACTGCTTTAAAGTGCTTTATAACAGTTTTGACAACAGTTGGGGCCCAGGACACACTGCATATACAGTTTTCAAAGCGCTTTAAAGCACTTTAAAGCGCTTTAAAAGCAGTAGTGTAGATCCCCCCTTAGTTTCCCCACAAATGACTCTTATCATGTAAGAGCCTTCAACTGCTAGTTGCCAGAATATATGACGTCAGAGCAGGTAGTAAATAGATTATTGAACTTGTGTTTCTTTTCCGCTTGCAATGGGTTGGGGGAGAGGAGGAATAAGGAACTTTGCTCCAAATACTCTTTGATAATATGGCGGAGTCTCTCTTTCTTGTTCCACACTGTCACGATCTTCTAAACCTTTAATCTGAAATGTCACCCGTTTTCCCCTTGCATTTAGTATCCTTGGGATGCATCTCTTTGGCTGTAAGTTTGCTTCAGAGAGAGATGGAGACACTCTCCCTGACAGGAAGAACTTTGATTCCTTGCTCTGGGCCATCGTTACTGTTTTCCAGGTAAATACTTCAGTCATGGTTGGCCATTCATAACAAACCAACACCTGTGCCTTAAAGAGATTTCAGTCTGGGATTATTCAAAGTGTCATACAGAATGTTAAACGAACAACTAAGGATTTGGGGGATGGATGTGGACAGAAAAGAGTTCCAGAAGCCTGACCATAATATAGAGTACCTAGATTAGGTTAGGTTTGCTAGATTAATATTTTGGAAATCGGGATCTCTGCAGAAATCAGGATCATAAGCAGAGCTTATATGTTTGTTCTGTGAAATGCTGTTGTTCTAGAATTGATGTCAATCTTTAAAATAAAGTGCTGGTTATGACCTATAAAACCATATACAACTTAAGTCCAGGCTGTCTGAAAAATCCCATTCTCCCTGTCTAAGCTTGCTTGGATTTTAAGGTCTCCTGGGGAGATCCATCCCTCACTCCCACTGTCTGAGAGGCACATCTGGTGAGGACGCAAGAGAAGGCGTGTCTCGGTGGCTGCTCCCAGGCTGTGGAACACTCTACCAAGAAAGATTAGGTGTTCCCCTCTCAGTTGCCTTCTGCCAGCAGAAAAATACATTTTTATCAGGCCTTTTGCATGTAAGCAGGCCTGTTGCTGAAGGGCTTTTTTTAATTGGTTGGGTGCTGTTTATTTTATTGTTGTGTTCTTAATTGTGTTTTTAATTTATTTGTTTTTATAATTGTTTTAATTAAGTTTTTTATTTTAATCTTGGTCATTTTTAGGCACACTGAGTGCCATTTTTTGTTGGAAAGGCTGGATACAAATCAAATAAAGAATAAAATAAAGAATGTCCATTAAAAGAAAGGATATCTGACAGCACTAATGGAGATATCTATTCATTCCACCTCAGAAAGTCAAACTGTCTTTAACAAAGACAATTTAACATTGTCCTCAGAATTTTAGAAGATTGAGGTTTGCACAAAGATTTGGTATTGTTGGGAGAAAGAAATGAACATTACGATCACAACAGGGGAAATATTTTAAGATAAAAATGAGCCCTTTCTAAGTTTTTGTTTTTATTTTAATATTGCTACTGGTACCAAATATGCTTTTGGACAGGGAGCTGGGGTTAGTTAGTGATCCTTTAGGAGAAAATATAACACAGTGGTTAGGGAGTGGGAATTATGATCAAAACTGTCATGCTGCACTTTTTATCATTTTACTGATTTGCTGCTGAACTAAGTTCAACCCAATTACTCTGAGTTTTAAATGAGGGGCTAATCTTGGTTATTTTGTGGGCTAAGACAGGAAGAGAAGGATTCAAAAATTCAGGTTGTGACTGATGGAGCCCAAAGGTAGGCGTAGCCAGCATCTAGCTAGGACAATATTATGGTCATCCAGACACCTCTGACAAGAAGAAGTTGTGAGTCTTATGTAGTGGCCAGACCATCAGTCAGGAGGAGGTGAGCATGCTTTTTTTTTAGCCAATAATGAATGAGAATTGTCATCTACAGGGGAAGGGCAGTGTATGCACAGTTATGACACTAAATCTCACAGGCTATGCCTGTAAAGACCTGGATGCTTCTAATATAGTGAGATCTTGTAGGGGGTGGGGGGATGGAAAGTATGTTGTGCGGCATAGTAAGTGCTATACATATAATAAAACCAGTAATTTAAACTGCCTATGCTCAAGATGCTTATCCTTGGGGAATAAAGATTCCCCCAGCTCGAGCACATGTTCGTAGACCGGTAAATGCTGCTCCAGGCTAATGAAGAATAATGATCTGTGCTGCTGTCTCACTTCATGTGGTCCCTTTTTTCATTCCAGATACTTACTCAAGAAGACTGGAACAAAGTCCTGTACAATGGCATGGCTTCTACCTCTTCCTGGGCTGCCCTCTACTTCATTGCCCTCATGACATTTGGGAATTACGTTCTCTTTAATTTGTTGGTTGCCATCTTGGTAGAAGGTTTTCAGACAGAGGTAAAGCCTTGAATAACTTCTTTGTCTTGTGTTTGATAATAGGTAGAATGGAAGATTTAGAACCCACATTTCTAGTGTAATTAGAACTGGCAAAATAAATTTTAAAAGGAAGGTGGAAGAGGTAATAATACTGTTTTCCTTTCCCTAGCAAATGCTTCAGAATAAACCAATGAAGTCTTTAGTTTTATATCAAAGACCAAGCTTAAAGCATGATTAGCATTAACACAGATGCAGAAACTCTGCAATGAGCAATGGGTGGAACAAATGTAATGGCAGTGACCCTGTTCAGATGACATGCTAAACCATGGTGGTCAAACATTTTGAGCTAAACATTATGATTTAGCATGTCATGTGAACCATAACATAACCATGGTTTAAACACACTTACTAACCATTTGCTGCAAAAGGGTTAGCGGCCTAACCATCGCTTAGCATGCTGTACGAACAGCCCCAATGTCATTGAACCAAGATTTGTTGCATTTAGGAACCAGATTAAAAGTGGCTCCGTAAATAATTGTACACACTTAAGAGATGAATGATGGCGTTGTTGTTGTTGTTGTTTGCTACTGCATGCCTGAGTGGATGTTTTCCTACTTCTGCAGGAGCAACACATTGGTGTCTCTTTTATCAATACAATTTTATCCAGGTCTCTATGGACAAATGTTCCAGAGGCTGGATTTTTCATGAGCAAGAGTCCATATCTGCCACCGTCATCTGGCAGTTGGAAAGCAAATCTTTGAATTGAATTCAAAGTCCTCCACGTGATACTAGCAAGCTGGTTTACAATATGAGTCTTCTGAAAACGAGCCATCAAGTAGTTCTGCCTGCAACTCAGGCTAGCAGACAAAAAGCTAGTCTTAAAACAATGAAATGTCAATGTGATGAAGGTCTAAAGGTGGTATTGTTCTGCCCGAAGCCCTGGGCATGCCTATGATAGCAGGCATTATTCTGAGACTTCTAACAGTATGATTTTCTAAATTAAAGTTATTTTGATAAGAGAGGTGTGACAAGAGAATAATAACCATTTGGGTTTGTCACCTCTCTTGCCAACACATTCATTCAAACTATCACACTATAAAACCCCAATTAGCAAACCTCTTGGGCTTTTTATGTATATCTTTCAGTGCAGTTTAAAGAGAAGATTTATTGAGGTCTCTTAGAGCGAGGCAATCGGGGTCACTTTGTCTATTTAATACTATCTTCTCCCGGTCGTTGTATTTCATTTATGTTGTTTCTGCTTGGTATCTTCCCCATGTCTTTATGTAATAGTCTTTTTGTCTTAGATAATGGGGGAACGGCCATTGTGGCAATCCTCTGAGCAGTCAAAGGTTTCTTTTCAAGAACCAGGTGATGCTTCAGGCAGCAGAGGCAAAAATCACTTGCTGGTTTTTGCCGAACAATTAGATGATTTCCTTCTGCAGGGTTGAGTGTGTTGATCCTAGCATCTACCATCCTGGCTGGAATATCTCTTGCTGCCACTTATTGGTTATTAGCATCCTGAAATTTATTTATTTATTTATTACATTTCTATACCACCCAATAGCCGAAGCTCTCTGGTTCACAAACATTAAAATCATAGTAAGACAACCAACAGGTTAAAAGCACAAATACACAATACAATATAAAAAGCACAACCAGAATAAAAACCACGCAGCAAAATTGATAAAATTAAAATACAGAGTTAAAACAGTAAAATTTAAATTTAAGTTAAAATTAAGTGTTAAAATACTGGGAGAATAAAAAGGTCTTCAGCTGGCGACGAAAGGAGTACAGTGTAGGCGCCAGGCGGACCTCTCTGGGGAGCTCATTCCACAACCGGGGTGCCACAGCGGAGAAAGCCCTCCTCCTAGTGAATGAATAGGGTACCTATTCACTAGCCCTCCTAGTGAAATGAATAGGGTACCCCTATATTTAAAGCAGCTATTTAGAGCCAATGGTCAGGGTTGATGGGAGTTGTAGTCCAACACCATGTGGAGGACCAGAGGTTCTCCACCCCGACATATGACATCAATGTACACAGATTTAGGATGGTTTCCTTTTCCTTAATCTTGATTCAAAAATCAAATAGCATTCAAATTGTGTGGGAGTTATTCTGTCCTTACAGTACGTAATGCACACAAATAATTATCTTTACAAAAAAAAGTAGTGAGGCACACTTATGCCTATCACACAAGTCTTTTTTTTTTTTTTAACTCAAAGGCATTTTTGTTCCTTGAGCTCCTCCTTTACTTTTCCTACTTTGGAAACTCCTCTCAGTGCTGCTGATAGTTTTACCTCAGCAATCGTCAAATGCCTTTCTTCAACTCTGGAAACACTTTGTTAATTTTAGCACCAGACTATGCAGGACCTTTTTGTTGCTAAGCAGCAGACATACATAAAAAGTAATGAGGTTGCTCTTACACACACACACAACTTTTTAAATATGTGAGATGTACACGTTGCATGTTTCTTGAGAGTTGGGTTTTGATTTCATTGTGCAGTCTGATAATTATTCTTGTTCCAAATGTTGTGTCTGAACTTGCAGCAGTTATAATGTGTGCAAGAAGAGGAGTGTGAGGACTTGATTTGCTAGAGCTGGTAACGTAAATTTATTGACTGAGTGAGCTGTCAGGTCTCTACCCTGGGGGATTTATCAAAGAAACAAACATTGGCTTCTGGTGAGAGCATTCTGTCAGCGATAAAGCTTCTCTCCTGAGGGACTTCATGATAATATTATCTGTGAAGCACATTCTTTCATTGGTAATCCTTTCATGTACCTTACAATTTCTGTGCTTGTCTCTGACAGTCCTTAGTGGCTGGCTCATCTCTTATCCCACTTTTGTGTTGGGTTCTTCTAACTTCTCCTCTTCAACTGTAAAGCAACTTGTGAGTAAGGATGGAAGGAGCTGACAACACTTCCTAGAGCTGTGTGTAAATAGTAAATGTTCAGAGTGCTTGTCAGGCTGTGCCTCAACAGTATGTGACAACAGGGTTCTAACTCCAAGACAGAGGCAGGAAAATTATTATTTATTTCACTTATCAGTTAGTGATATTTTTGGAATGATCTTGATCATGTCTTGTGCTTAGAACACACTCATTTCACATAAGTATCCTTAAGAAATTTAATGGTGGACATGTTAGTTTTTCCTGGCTTATTCACATGTTTCTACAAGTCAGTTTGATAAGCTACCTAATATGATTGCATTCATATAATAATACCTTGCTTTAATGAGCCAAGATATGAATGAACTTTTTGCCTGCACATACAACCCCTTTTCTCCTCCCTTTGAGCAAGTCGAAAACCAATCTCAGAAGTCTTCAATTAACTATAATTTTCCATTTCATCCAAACTGGGAAACTATGGACAATAGATTCAGAACAAGCCAGGATATTAAGCCAACATCACAATGTGGTTTAATATGTTGGCTTATCCCAGAGCTGTAAACAATAGTTTCCCTGTGTGGACAAAATGGGAAACTTGCTAACAGAAGACTTCCTGGTTTGCTTGCTGGCTCACAAGAAGAGAGGAGCAAAGAGGCTGCATACACAGGCAAACAAAGGCTTCATATCTTAGCATATTAAGTTGAGATATGATTTTCTGAACTCTCCCAGTATCTTTCAAGAGGCATTACTCTTTTGCTTAGGTCCACATTTTAACCAGGGATCCTTTCAAATGGTTCTAAGTTATTGACAGTTTTACCGTAGAAATTAACCTCACAGTTACATCCACCACTAACCATGCCAGGCAAGAGCAAGTTAAGTGTTTGCGTGACACACTGAAAATAATATGAACACTTTGTACAACAGCAACATGTGGCTGAATTAACAAACAGTGTTACCAGCTTTGGTGTTCCAAAACGCTTTTTGCCCTCATTTTACGGATGGAAACTTGAAGTACAGCCAAGGTAATGAAATGCCTTAAATCAGAAGCGGGGATCAAAATTTGATTCTCAAGTTCCAAAATAGTAGACAAACGGTCCTGATATAATTTGCATACATAAACCCAGCATGTATTCTGCTAGAAACTATAGATATTCTGCCCATAAAATATTTTATTTAAAAAACGATTGTCAAATGGAACAACAACATTTAGATTCCCTCTTGCCCTGCACCAAGTATATCACACACCACTAAATAGAATGAGTTTCTACTAATGAGTTAGCCTAATATATCAGGAATATGCTGTAAAACTGACCCAAACCTGTAATAATTTCTCATATTTTAGCCCAAAGAGCTTGCCCCAAAGTAAACTGAAGTTAACTGGGTGTTATGGCCTGCTGTGGTTTGTGATGCTGTGGCTTTCAGTGAAAGGCATAATTTAAAGATTAATCTTTCCAAGACCAGATCTACATCTCGGCCCTTTCTACACCTAAGGGTTATCCCAGGAAAACGGAGGAATCATCCCTGCCTGCTCATGGGATCCTCTGTGTGGCATTATGATGCACAGGAATGATCCTGGGATATAGGGCTAGTGTAGACATGCCCCTCGTGTCATATCAATACGAGCCCATCATTTTGATGCTATATCCCTCTTGAGCATTTATACCCCGTAGTACACACAATGGCATCTGTTGCGGTACTCTGGATAATATGGAACAAAAAGTGGAAATAACACTAGAAAAGTTAGGGTGACCAACTGTCAGGATTTCCCCGGATTTGTCCTGGTTTTTGTTCTTTCCATGGTGTCAGGGGGGATTTTCTATAATTTTCAATAATGTCCTGGAATGACACACCTTCCCCTTTAAGGCTGCCATTAGCATGGCAGGAGGGAATGACATCCTTTCTTGAGGCACGTCATTCCCCCACCCCGAGCTCCAATTGAGGTCTTAAAGGGGAAAGTGGGTCATTCGTGGACATTATAGAAAAGGCCCCAATTGGAGTGGATGGTGGTGGTGCAGAATGAAATCCTTTCCCCTCCTCCACTCCAATCGGGTTCTTTAAGGTGGCGGGGGAATAACGTACTTTCTGCAGGACTCAGAAAGCCGCTTCCCCACACACACACTAGGTGTCCTCTTTTTTGGTTTCCCAAATATGGTCACCCTAGAAAAGTGGTATATGGAATGTGTCCCAGCGGTTACCAGTGCACTTCAATACCAATAAAAAGTGCTAGTGTAGATCTAGCCCCTGTTAGCAACAGAACAACTGTTCATTTGAATGGCCAGTATGGAGGTGCTTATGAAGCTCCATCTGCACGCCCAGGTGCATTGGAAAGTCACTGTATAACCCTGAAGGAATTCTCTCTCCCTTTGTGTCATATTCCTGTCATCATTAAAGTTACAGAGAAGCTGGGCACAAACTGAACCACCTTATAACACTAGTTCTCACTTGTCCAGATTTGAGAGCAGTTAGGTGGGAAGGGAGGGCCTTTCCTGCAGTGGCCCAACAAGTTTGGAATGAGTTGCTATCAGGGGTCTGCAAGGCCCCATCACTGCAGGCTTTTGGGAAGGCCCTGAAAACTTACTTGTGTACTTCCGCCTTCTCATGATTATGTTTTATCGGACTGCATTGTAGTTGCAATTATGTGCGGTAGGTTTTCTCTTACGCTGGTGTTTTGTTGTTCTTTAGAATGTTTGCTGTTTTTATTACTGCTTCAGTTTTTATGATGTGCATTTTACTGCAGAACACTGCCATGGGAGAGCTCCTGCCCTGAAAGGCAGCCAAGAAATATTTTAAATAAATAAATAAATAAAATGTTATTTGAATGCTTCACATACCATTGACTCCATGTGAAATGGAACAGATAGGGCATTTACCTTATCCTTGTTGGAAATGTAAGCTGTGAAGGCATCTTAACGTTGGAGCTAACATTGCAGATCAGGGGTGGGGAATGTGTGGCCATCTAGATGTTACTGGACTACAGTTCCCATCAGCCCTATCCAGCATAGTCAATGGTGATGGGGGATGGGAATTGCATTCCAACTACATCTGGAGGCCACACATTTCCTATCCCTGTTGCAGATGTTTGGCTTTAAGCCTGCTTTATTTGGTCTTTACTCAAATGTTGATACTGTATACTAATCCAGTACTATTGAAATCTGAGCATTCTTGCTTGTTTTATTTGGGAGCTACATATTTTGTCATGGCATCTTTAACAAAAGAAATGAAAATGACCAACATCCAATGAACTGGTTTAGACATGTTACGCCCAGCAGAATTTTTGACTTCCTTTTCCTTCAGACATACACACACACCATGCCATATCACAAACTGCTTGTGAAAGCCCCCTCAGTTTTAAAAGGGGTTTTCCATGTGATATGGGGATGCAAGGTGAGTAAGTATCCAAGATGAACAAACAAAGAGGATAAATGTCTCAGGATGTTGTAGACAATTTTATTGTGAAAAAGCCCAATGCATTTTAGCCTCTTGCTTCCTGTTAGCCCTTCTTCAGGGGGATTGTAACAATGTCTGCAGAAATTATTTACAACAGGTTGTCTCGTGTCTAAACACTGTCGACATGTTAACAAAATAATTTTGTTAACATGTTAGCAATAAATAAACATCTTTCTTCAGAGTTCTTAATTTAAAGGTAAGGATGACTCACCCATAAGGGGATGTTCAACAGCTTGAACTACCATTTATTTGTAAAGGACTGATACAGAAGCGTCAAATGATTCAAGTGTAGAGTAACGTTCCACTGCTTCTCCATGATATGAAATTGACCCCAATGGGTGCCTTCCTCTTCCCTCACCTTTCCCTTTTTGTTTTCATCCTTTTATATCAATATCTTTTTCCCCTTTGATCCATTCTCTCAAATTTGATGTTGAAATTTGTAAAACCTGAAACCCGTCCTTCCTTCCTTCCTTCCTTCCTTCCCTGCCCCTTTCCCCACCCTCCTTCCTCATTTTTACTTCAGGAAATCACCAAACGGGAAGCAGCGAGTAGGCAGTTAAGCTGTATTCAGCTGCCTGTCGACTCGTCGGTGGTACGTAAGACCTTGGCATGAACACCCCAAGCATTGTCTGATAGTTGTCTCTTCCTCTTCCTCTCTCTGTGGTGAACAATCACATCATAGCCGTTGTTCTCATCATGGTAGCTGTTTGGTTTTGAATTTGTTGTCGTCAAGTTGGCCTTGATTTTAAGTCTCTTCCTTCTTTGAGGGATTTAACAGAGCCTCCCTAATAACTGAGAACCTGCTCTGGATTGCTACCTGCTAAGATTCATCTTTATGGACATCTGTCCCCACCCCCCGGACCAAAAGGGAAAGGCCATTTCATGTGATTTGGGGTGGGGGGGGTGTACGTGGCAGTCCAGTTGCATGCCTGGCCCAGTGCTCCCCATCTCATAGCTAGGCATAAGCACCATGCTGCCTATGATTTCCTTATGGCTCGGAGATTTGACTGAGCCACGATTACTGGAGATTGCTTGCATTTACCACATTAATGTGAATGTGGTAAATGCCTGTAGATTTATGCTTCTGATTTGTGGAGAAAGCAAATTATTGTCTCAACTTGCTCAATTATATTGTCGCCAGTGTCAGAAGAGTACTAGCTTAGACCCAGATCCCATTCAAGTTACTGAAAAATTGCCCATTGACCTAAACAAAATTCTAAGAGACTATGGCCCATATTCTTGATCGTGTGCATGGCTTACAAACAGTCCCTTAACTTTATTGCACACCAAGCCTAGTTCCTTTTTAAAAAGAGAGATTGAGATGAGACAAACCCATCAAAGACAGACGGGACCTAAAATCAAGCATGCTTTGTGGATGCTCATGTGTGAGAGCACTCTGTCCTGGAAAAGACAATAATGGTGAGGCGGCTGCAATTAATGCTCATGTCTTTAAAAGAAACGCATCTGCAGGTCCATTCAGAGGACCTGGACATGCCACCACAATCCTTGGGTGAAATTCTCTAGCCTGGTATATGTAGGAGAGGTCGGAACAAAAGTTAATACTTCCTGCCCCCACCCACCCCAGCTCACTCCTTTGTAGGTTTATGAAATGTCGGTAGACCTAAATGCTAACAAGATTCTGTCGCCTTTAACGTTAAAAAAAAAAAGCCAAAACAAATAATGATACAAAAATGAATATGTCAAATGCTAATATCATGCAACTCTACACCCTGCTTTATATCTTTGAAATCAAGCACATTGTTTGCCTCGTTTTCCACCACCTATTCCTTCCTACCATGCGTCTACCCTTTCCCATTTTTCTCTATTTCCATTCAGTATTGGAAGCAGTGGCTTTAATTATTATTGTTATTATTGTTGTTGTTATTATTACTATTTATTGCATTTGTATAACGCCCCATAGCCGAAGCTCTCTGGGCGGTTCACAACATATTCAGTTGTGACCATATGCCACCTTCCCTACATGCTGGTATATCTCCAGTGTCTTTTGGCCCACCTCAAAGTAATCATGGTTCTACAAAAAAATAAAAATAAATGTACATTTGCTCATATAATGCCTTTTTTATCCAGAAAGGCAAACTAGGAATTCGAAAACAGGTAATCATTTCTGTTGGAGCCCCGGTGGGTGACGCTTGCCTGCAGCTAAAAATTAGTGCTTACTATATTGAAGAGGGTGCTGGTGTGGTCTATGGCAGGGATGCTTTATTTTCAGGAAAAGATGGGGTTTGGTGCTGTAAAGCTGGAGGTTAGATATAACCACTCCCCTGCTCACACTGGTTGCTTCTGCATACTTAAGATTATTTGTAAATATTGGATATACCAGCCAAAGTACTTCCTAAAACTTAAAACACTTTTTAGAAACCCAAAATAAACCATGAAACCGCACCTAATTCCAGTTCTTGGAGACTGCAATGTCATTTCGAGGTTTTTAATCCAGTCTCATTCTTTATTTTGAATGAATAGTTCATTTAATTAACCTCTCATACTGATGGTTTTTCACATACTTAGCACTTTCACTTCAAACATTTGTACTGACACCATTGCATGCCATGAACACATAGCATCATTTTATGTGTTATCTACAGCATTGGCATGTTCAACAAGCCTATAAAGACTCAGATCTGCCCAGTAATTTTTCTCACTTTGATAGGGTGCTTTAGTGCCTATTGGAATTTCAGGAAAAGTTGGCTCAAAAAAAAAATGGTTACCTACCAAGAAGACTGTCAAACTACACAAGCCACCCATTCCATCACTTTAGTCAAACCTGAGTTTCCCATTCTTAAGTCCAACTCATCATACTCTGGCCACATTGATTTTGACGCACAGAAACATAGATGGTCTTTGAGAGATAATTAATTAAGTTAGCAATTTATCTACACTAAATAAGAGAACATGTTATTAATGGAGAAATAGTCTTGAATGCATTGTCTGAATGAAGAGAGATATGCAGCTTTTTTTTTTTTTTTTTTTTAACAGCAATGCTATTAGTTCTGGGCATCATTTCACAAGGGACAGTTTAATTAAGATACCACACAGTAAATCTTAAGAGATACAAAACAGATAAAGGTGATATCTTACTTTGGACAAAATTATTTTGGTGTAAGGCATTTGTTGATTATGAAAGAATGAATTGCTTCTACATTTAAATTAATAGGCATTTTGTCCAGTAAGAAACATTACTTTATCTTTGCCTACTTTATGCCTCTTATTTTCTGGAAAAAAACATGGACCTGTACAAACTACTAATGAATCAATCCACTAATTGCGGAGATTAATGGAATACTCTTCTACTCCTGCTTAATCATTCTCTTAACAGGAAGCAGGTAATTTCTAGCATGCCTGTGGGCAAACTTTCCAAAGGAGAGAAATCAGCTTGATGCTTTGTCACAACAACGCCTCATCAGTTCAGGTCCATCTTAACTGAATAGTCCCTCTAGAGACATGTTCCTTTACAATCATCCACCATGAAGCCAGCTGATTGAATGTCTCTAAGCAGACCTGAGGCCCTGCAGAACTGGTGTAGATGTAAAGGCACAGGATTTCATATTTACGAATTCTCTGATGAAGATGCATCTTTGGGGAAAAAACAACTCCACAGCTTGATTGGAGAGAAATACAATTATGTAGATATTCTAATCTACATAGGTAAACAAACACACACTTAATTGGAGAAAATAAAGGTCATTTATGTTGATGAAATGGCCCTGTACTCTCTAATCACTCAAAAACTCCCAATTATTTTCAAAAGTTTGCTATTTAAAATCATCCCCCCCAGCTAGTGCCTGTTCTGCTTTTCATGTTTTGCCCAAGCACCAAATGTCATCAGGGTGAGCTGACGCTTCTTAGCACAGCAGCGTAGACTTCGTTTGGAATTTGCTGGAGTTGCCTTGCTTTCCTAATTTTCTAGCTGAAATAAAGTTTTGCTCGGTTTCTCTGTTATCACTGCATTAACTTCCTCCATTGACTAGATCAAATTTAGTGGAGGCTATTCTTTGCCAGAATTTTGGTTTCTTCAGGAAATCAGATTGGAATCATTTTGGAAATACTCCATTCCTGGTTGATGTATTTGGTTATATCATAGAATCTTAATACCCTCCTACCAAACACCACATGTGGCAATGAATTAGATCAAAGGGCCAAAGGGGAAGGTACTGAGGGTCCCTTTGCTAATGATGTCTGTTCTAAGAAAACTGTCAGTGAAGGAAATGGCAGAGGCTAATGAGCAAGTGAATTATTTAATGTAGAATTAAAGATGCTCTAGGCCAACTTCCTAATAGGGAAAGCTTTTATCAGTTACTAACATCCTAATTTATTAGGAAGGCCTTGCCAGTGTGGTAAAACCCCATTATCTACAGCCAAGTGATCCAAATAATGTGAGTTCAGAGTCAGAAGTTCTATAACAATGCTATAGGTTGGGGAACTCCCATTTATTCAAATCTGAGATCAACTAGAATATCCTTCGAGACATTCAGATAAATGAATTTGTTCTAAATATAAATTAATTATACCAGCTTAAAAAAAAGTGGATTCAGCAGTCTGATTCAAGTCTGTCCAATTGGCTGGAGTGTCTGTTCTTATATTCCTGTTATCCAATACCCTCCCTCATATTTCCATTATTCAATATAATCACCAAGATACGATCTGAGGTTCCAGATTAAAATTTGGGCTATTTGATCTACATGTCAACAGAAATAACAGTGGGTATCTGGGAGTATAGCTGTGTTAGGAGCTCCTCTGAATAGCTAGGAAAGTAAGTTAGGAGGAGAGTCTGTCTGTTTTATGTCAGGTACAGGATTTAGCTGTGCTTCAGCCTGAGATTCCAGCAGAATGGGGGTCCACCATTTTGTTTCTGCCTCACTCAGGACTTCTGTTCCTTTTGATTCATATGAAGCTTCTCTGCCCTTTGTGAAGGGCTACTGCAGCCTTCTCCAACCTGGCCTCCTGCCAGAGGTGTTGGACTACAATTCCCATCATGCTGGCTGGGCATGATGGGAGTTGCAGCCTAACACATCTGGAGGGTACCAGGCCGGGCTACTGCCTAGTTGAAACAGTTGTGGTATAAATATATGCATGCATCATTTTGTGGAAGGTGGTGTCCCATTGTGGTAACAATTTCAGTGGAACAGTGGATATCTTGTTTGCGGGGAAAAGGAACACTTTCATTTCGAAGGGAAATTCTGAACTAACTTTGACTCTTCCACTCTGCTTGCTAAGGTGCTTTGTTTTGCTCTAGGGTGATGCTACAAAGTCTGATTCTGAGGGGGAACTTTTCCCCCGTAGTCTGGAAGAAGACTGTGGACTTAAGAAAAACTTTTCAAATTCAGCTCGTAAGTAACAATGTTGTTTTGCTGCTCCCTCTTTTACTTTAGTATGAATAGCGGGTCTTGTTTCTCTTGAGCGTCTAGCTCCAGAGTAGTCTCATTTATAGTAAAGTTATTTGATTCAAGAGAATGAGAGAGAATGATGGAAGAAAATACCTTGAGAAGAAATGTCCTTATTGGAGCAACTCTGCCCCAATAATGCCTTTAAGGTGATGCTTCAAATTGCAAAAGATTATAAATAAGACTTATGGACCATCAGCTGATGGCTATATGGTATATGGGTCAGTCACCTCCCAAATTCGAGGGGCAAGAGAAAAGACTAATTCCACTGTTCATGATTGTGCTCCATCTCCTAGCCACATTTTTTTATTATTTTTAAGAGTGCCATTAGAGGGCATGGGCTGAGATTGTCCTGGCTAGTATCTCTGAATGGGAGAAGCAGAGTGCTGCTATTTGTAATTCATGAGTAGATAGGAAAAGTGCCTGGAATTAAATCTGAGCAAATTGACATTTGCGGAGAGTCATATTAGAAGAGTGGAAGGGACAAGGAGAAGAAATTCTTGGAAATTCTTAGAAACTCGGGGCAAAGATGGCAGCAGTTCCGGCCACATGAGTTCAGGTGTGTCTGCCTAGAGGGTATGACCTAAATGCACCTTGTTTTTCTCAGTGATGGCTCTTTGTGACCACCCAGAGCTCAAGAAGAGCTTGACCCCTCCGCTCATCATTCACACCGCCGCTACACCTATGCCCATGCCAAAAAGTGCCATCTATGGAGAAGCGGCTCAGGGCTACGATTCCCGAAGAGCTAGCAGCATCTCCATGGATCCTAATACCTATGATCTGAAATCCCCGGTATGTACATTGTCTTTCCTCACATGCTCTGCATTTCTTGTCGTCGTCATTGTTTGTTTCTCGGTATGGGACAGACCTACCCGCCTACCTCCTGCTTTTCGAGCTGATGCCCTCCATTTGATGTCTTGAGGCCTTGCTGAGTCCAGGCCCAAGATGGCGATTGTTTATGACCCCTGAGTTGATTTTCTTCCTGTTCTTGCCTGCTTCACCTCAGGTGAGCATCCGGAGCTCTCCACACAGTCCTTGGAGTGCAGGAAGCAGCTGGAACAGCCGCAGGTCGAGCTGGAACAGCATCGGGCGGGCTCCCAGCTTGAAACGCCGCAACCAAAGTGGAGAGCGCAAGTCGCTTCTGTCAGGGGATGGGAAGCAGAGTTCAGAAGAAGGGGAAAGCTCTGAGGAGGAGCAGTCTAGCCGGACTGGGAGCATCAATGGCTCTCTACCTCACCGCATGGAGTCACTGGAAACCAAAGGCTCCTTTGACTTGCAAGATACCCTGCAGGTGCCTTCTCTTTACCGGACCAGCAGCATACACAGTAGCCACAGCTCTGCATCAGAGCGCCAAGACTGTAATGGTAAAACGGCCTCCAGAGTCCTTATACAACAACTTCATTTGGAAGATCCACTTCCTGAATGTGATGATATGGACGATGAGGGCAACTTGGTAAGTGAGAGCAAGTAGCACACCTAGACCCTTTGTTTGAGTTGTATTTATTTATATTTTTAGGAGAGAAAAGGGAGTTTTGAGTCTTGTATATTTAAAGAAGCATAAAATGTCACTGCTGTACAGGTGAGCCAAGTAATCACCCACTGGGTGCCACAACTCCTTCCGTCATCGGAATCCAAAGCATCTCATGAAGAGAAGCTGCAGTGGCCCTAGTAGCCCAGTATAAGATATGCCTTGGAATTGAAATTGGTTATGTACAGTACTAGGGCAGAGTTGACTCAAGTCCTTAAGCCTAAATACTAAACTATCAAAGATCATGTGGCCAAAAGCCAGAAGCATATGGTACCACCTCCCATCTCTTTTCCTTCACTGTAGTTCTCCACCAAGTATCATAGTCTTTGCTGATGCCAGCATGACTCAGTCCTGTATGAACAAAGCTCTCCCATGACCCCCACTTCTCTATCCTCCCCACAGCTTGGGATGAGATCTCCAAAGAACTCCTACATTGAGCTCCATTGATTTGAGGCTGGTGATCCCTCTGTCTCCTCTCTGGAATGCTCAATCTCATCCTGTGCTAAAGAGAAGGGGGAAGGGTTTGGCAAAGCCCTTACACAGCACATGTGCAAACATATCTATCTGCTGTTTCCCCCATGGTTGATTCCCAGGTCTCCTTGGTAAAGACTGAATGTGTGCATCATGTGACTCATACAGATCATATGGGTAATTCCCATGCCAGCATCAGCAGCTCCCATGGAATTGAGGGGATGGGAACTAGCCAGAGAATTATCCATGTGATCAATATAGTCCATGTGATATGGAACTTCAAACATTGCTGTTATGGAAGGGGAATGTTTCAGTATGTACCATCTTTTGACTGAATATCTGTGAGAATTTCTTCTTAGATCAACTGGTCTATTTAAAGCTTGTGCTATGACTTCTACAGGAAAAGCCCCCCTACCTTGATATATATACATACAGTCTCTGTCTCTGTCTCTGTCTCTGTCTATCTATCTATCTATCTATCTATCTATCTATCTATCTATCTCTATTCCTTCTACCTCCTCCTGCCTTGTTTCTGCTCCAAGAGGAAGGTGCAGGGAAAGAGGAATAGTGCTTCTATTCCAGGTAGATGCTGGGAGGGATGGGGGTGGCAGAGGGGCTGGCCCAAGATATTTTGGTGCCTGAGGTGAAGAACAAGATAGTACCTCCCCACCCCCATCCCAAATACAGAAGTTAACTCGTAACTGGGACACTGGTAGTTGAGTTTAATTTTACTTCAACAGAGACATTGGGGCAGCATCCTCCCCCACACCTGAGCAGGCTGGCTTAGGAGACACAAGATATGCCTTATGGTACACATAGCTCTGGCTTCCAACACCTCACCACTGTTCCATGCTCCCTAGTATCTGCCACCTGAGGCAGCTGCCCCACTCTGTCTAATAGTAGGGCCAGCCCTGCTGTTATCCACCACAACCCCGTCCCTACCTATTATTGAGTATGGGGACATGGAAGGAGGCCGGCCAACTCCTGTCTGTTAGCTGTGTGCAGCCTCCCTTTCCTCGCCTTCCTGTTCTTCTGGCCAAAAAAATCAGGAGAGAGGGAAACAGACACAGGCAATAACACAGTTTCAATGTGGGCCAAGAGCAACATCACAGAACACAGTCAGAACTCTGTCAGTCTACATGGGTAAATAGCCAGAGACTCTGGCAAACACAATAGTAGCAACTGGATTGCCTTCAGCTATTCAGCATGCACCATTCGCAAACACACACACACACGCACAGAGAGAGAGAGAGAGAGAGAGATGGGTGTTCCTTTCTACAAAGATGGGACTATATACTGTCGTCAGTTTCAAGTGGATGATTTCTGCTTCTATAAACCCATTACAGATTTGTAACCTAGGGCAGAAATTGGCCTATAAGTCTCATGGTGCAGTCCTAGTCTTTGTATTAATTTTAGTGTAAAGAGGCAGTACTTTAATTCATTTTGCTCTTTCCTAGGCCAGGGAAGATCCATTTAGAAAATGTTAGTTAAAAGCACGGGTAAAGCCAGTGAAAAATCAGCAGCCCTTTGGAGCTGTTTAGATAGGTGAGGCTACATTCTCCCTGTGTTTCTACCTGCCAATAAGATACCTGCAATTTGCGCTGGGACATGACAGCCAGACTTATGCAAATTCCAGTGCAGCTCAAGAGCACAGAACAACACACACAGCGGATTGCAAAGAAATGAACTGCAAGCTGACAGGCCTCTCCAGCTTCAACTCCATCATGGGCAGTTAGAGAGATTGCACAGGGCATCCATTAGGAAGGAACAAGGCCCCTGGGTACCCGGGAGATGCAGAAGGTGACTAATCAAATAAAAACCTGTAGACAGCCTTCCTTGTATAGCCTGGCTCCTGGAGGGGCATAGCAGGACTCTTGGGACCATTTCTCCTTTCTACATTGCAGGTAGAAAACATGACATTAACATCTGCACCTATTAGAAACAAATTCTAGAAGAGGATCTGTGTTAGTATGTAGCTGATAAATTACAAGCCTTGTGCAAATTGATTGTGGCGTGTGCTTTTTGTTGACAAGAGCCTACTTTAAGTTGCATGAAGTAGGCAGTGAATGTGGGTGTATGTGGGTGTGTTTAGGTAGCTAGATGATTGATAGGCACACAACATGCACACACGGTTCTGGTGAATGGGAGGGAGTGTTTTGCAAGGTGAGATTATAGCATGAATGCACATATACGGAAAGCAAAGATGCCACGCATGAGTCAATCAACAGACTTAAATAAAATTCAATCACAACAGATCAACAAGTCCACAAATGGATCCAACCAATGCAGGTTGGAGCTCAATTTGAATGACACCACATGTGAGACAATTACTGTTTCTAGTTAATTCACCAACCTAAGTAACAACTAAGGCTTGATAAAATTGTGTCAGGCCCGTCAATGAACTCCAATTCAGCAGTCCCACATTTCAAACACTTCCCACCCACCACCACCTTTGAGAACCTAGACATTACTTTAATTGTGTGAATGCAATTAACGTGCATGTTTTTTGTTATACAAGTAAGGACTGAAAAGAAGCCTGACCAGTCATTGGGATCATGGGGTGGGGTGGAGGGGTTTAATTAATTCTTGGTCCCCATGGTCCCAAAGCAGTTCATGCTTCCCCTCAGTTCCTATTTACGTAACAATAACGTGCACATGAATTGCTTCCATACAATTAACATCGCACTTAGTTTGGCCCTGAAATGTTCAGCCAGAGGGTTGTCTGTGTTGCCATTTCTAAAAACTGCTCTGTGTCCAGTTCATTCTCTTAGCAGAGAGTGTTCTGTTCAACCCACTTAAGGATTTTATTATATTTAGTGGTATATAAATATCACAAATAAATAAAATATTTGTGATATATGTGGCCATGTATCATTTTGGAGCATGTTCAGGTCTAGTTGCTTCAATTGCTGGGGAACATGAATGAGAGGGTGCTGTTGCACTCATGTCCTCCTTGTCGGCTTCTTGTGGGCAGCTGGTTAGCGACTGTGAAACAGAATGCTGGACTAGATAGACCCTTGGTCGAAACCAGCATGGCTCTTCTTATGTTCTTCTGATATTGATAGTGTAGCTGGTATTGTTCAGACCTATAATGATGCCGTCCATGTAGGAAAGGAAACAGGGTCTGATTCACATGCTGGAGGACTACAGACAAGTTGCATTCCAGTTCTTATTTTGGATTTTTTTGAGATTCCCCCTTGCAAACAAAATCTTTGAATGGTCATACAATGGGTAGCAGGAGCAGCAGCAGCAGTGGTAGAAGCAGCAGGGGGGAGGTATTAAAGGTGAAACAAGGGGAATATGCTCTTAAACATTTGGAGATTTTTTTTGCTGGCGCCTTTTCAGTTTGGGAACCTGGGCCAGTTCAGTTACAATGCGATTCAGCAGGGATTTAAGCTTTGTTTCTGCAACCCGTTAAAATTAGTGAGGATTCAGGCATTAAGTTCTTGAATTCAAGGTTATACAAAATAATAATAATATTTCTTCTTCTTCTTCTTCTTCTTCTTCTTCTTCTTCTTCTTCTTCTTCTTCTTCTTCTTCTTCTTCTTCTTCTTCTCCTCCTCCTCCTCCTCCTCCTCCTCCTCCTCCTCCTCCTCCTCCTCCTCCTCCTCCTTGTTTTAAACTTTCAGTTTTGCACATCACTGCGACTTGTATTAGAGCTTCAATTTTAACCTTGGATTAGGGTAATCTTAGTTAAAATAATGGCAAGCATTTTTTTCTGTGAACTCTCCCTTGCAAACTCTCCCCTGTGAACTCTCCGTTTTATACCTTCGTCTCCGTAGCTCAAAGGGCTGCATGTCCATTTTTTGTGCCAGTGCTTTTTTCATGGGACTTAAATGTACATGAATAACACTGGAAGTTCTGAACCAAGTAATATCAATACTATGGAATCCCCAAAGAGCTTTTAGGAGGGAAAACCCACTGTAATTTGTAAGTAAAACACCAGTTGATATGCAAGGGAATGAAACACATGTTTCATCCATCAAATGTTGCCCTTGGGTACATATATTCACATTTGGATCTCCAGGGACTTTGCTTGAATTTGAATATTGCAGATTCTCCTCATACTGTTTACTACTTGCTATAGTGTTTTCTTCTTCTACATCTTTATTCATACCAACCAGGTGTGTCTTCTGAAGTAGATGTGGTTTGAATAACATAATTGAGCCATCACTTTGAACATAATGTGAACTCTAGAAGCAATCAAGCTGATTGTAAGCAAGCTTGCATTTCTGTCCTTTACTGAGAAAGAATCTCATGAGTTGCATCAGAAGGACTCTTAAAAAAAACCACTGCAGAATCTGGAATCTGAATGTGTACCAGCTTCCTCTGGGCCAGCCTAGCACTCTCCCATTTTTAAAGTACTATACTTAAGTGTTAATTCTGGTGTCTCAGGTCACACTCAATAATTTTCATAGAATCATAGAATCATAGAATAGCAGAGTTGGAAGGGGCCCACAAGGCCATCGAGTCCAACCCCCTACTCAATGCAGGAATCCACCCTAAAGCATCCCCGACAGATGGTTGTCCAGCTGCCTCTTGAATGCCTCTAGTGTGGGAGAGCCTACAACCTCCCTAGGTAACTGATTCCATTGTCGTACTACTCTAACAGTCAGAAAGTTTTTCCTGATGTCCAGCTGGAATCTGGCTTCCTTTAACTTGGGCCCGTTATTCCATGTCCTGCACTCTGGGAGGATCGAGAAGAGATCCTGGCCCTCCTCTGTGTGACAGCCTTTTAAGTATTTGAAGAGTGCTATCATGTCTCCCCTCAATCTTCTCTTCTCTAGGCTAAACATGCCCAGTTCTTTCAGTCTCTCTTCATAGGGCTTTGTTTCCAGACCCCTGATCATCCTGGTTGCCCTCCTCTGAACACGCTCCAGCTTGTCTGCGTCCTTCTTGAATTGTGGAGCCCAGAACTGGACGCAATACTCTAGATGAGGCCTAACCAGGGCCGAATAGAGAGGAACCAGTACCTCACGTGATTTGGAAGCTATACTTCTATTAATGCAGCCCAAAATACCATTTGCCTTTCTTGCAGCCATATCGTACTGTTGGCTCATATTCAGCTTGTAGTCTACAACAATTCCAAGATCCTTCTCGTTTGTAGTATTGCTGAGCCAAGTATTCCCCATCTTGTAACTGTGCCTTTGGTTTCTATTTCCTAAATGTAGAACTTGGCATTTAACCCTATTAAATTTCATCCTGTTGTTTTCAGCCCAGCACTCCAGCCTATCAAGATCACTTTGAAGTTTGTTTCTGTCTTCCAGGGTATTAGCTATCCCACCCAATTTTGTGTCATCTGCAAATTTGATAAGCGTTCCCTGCACCTCATCCAAATCATTAATAAAAATGTTGAAGAGCACTGGACCCAGGACTGAGCCCTGCGGTACCCCACTCATTGCCTCTCCCCAGTTTGAGAAGGTTCCATTGATAAGTACTCTTTGAGTCCGATTCTGTAGCCAACTGTGAATCCACCTAATAGTTGTTCCATCTAGCCCACTTTTAGCTAGTTTGTTAATCAGAATATCATGGGGCACTTTATCAAAAGCTTTGCTGAAGTCAAGATATATGACATCCACAGCATTCCCACGGTCCATAAGGGAGGTTACCTTATCAAAAAATGAGATCAAATTTGTCTGACAGGACTTGTTCTTGACAAATTTTGTTTGTGAGCATAATTTTGTTTGTCTGTGCAACTTTTAATATCCTAAATTCTCTAAGTGGTTCACAATACATACATAACATAGTATAAAAACAATATAAAAATGTAAAAATAGTAGAAATGAATAAACAGATAATGTAAAAGACCACAGCAGAGACCATGATAAACAGTGTTATAGTCCATTACAAGTCATGGAAATCCTGTGTAAACAAATATGTTTTCAAGAGGTATTTAAAGCTAACCACGGTTTTAGCATCGCAAACAGTACATGGGAGGGGGGGTACCACAAGAAGGCCCGCTTATCTCCTGTTACCTGACAACACTCTATTGGTCATAGAATGACCAATAAGGCCCCCTCGGAAGATCTCAAGGGTCAACTGAATGTATATAGAGCCTCTTTCAGAATACGCAGAATGGTAAATGGGAGATGGAAAATGGGATCACCCTTGCCTTTTTGGTTATCTCATTTAGTCTTTGAATTATTTGCTTGAAACAGTTATACAAACCCAAAATTTCTCTGGTATTAAAACTCGAAAAAAGGCATATAAAGGGCCATTTTGGGCTGCTGACACATTTTGATTTAACTACAAAGCCTGAAGATAAATGCCATGCAATACATTGAATAATAGGTGTCATTGGAACCTATCCAGATTACAAAATTATCTGGACCAAGCTACAGCTATTACTAGATGTCCTGAGGGAGGCCTTCTAGCTAGGACTTCAAGTGGATATAACATCTTTAAATAACTCTGCCTAATTAAGCCAGTTTGACTAGTATTTGGGAGCCAGGTGCTCCACAGAGGTAGGCCATCAGTTCATATTTAGGAGGTGGGGGGACAGTAGAACAATTCTCTGTGGTGAAAATTAGCTTGTTCACTAAACAAAATATAAATTTCACTGTGAGGCAAAGAAGGATCAAGAGTAAGGATCAAGAATAAATTTGTCCTTGTAACCCAAACTGTTCTTAACTTGCTTGACAGGTAGTTTTTTCGCTCCACAGTTCAGTTTATCGCCATGCATTTTCATTACAATGGACATTCTTCCACCAATTACCAGGGGCTAATGAGATATCTAGCTGAGATCGGAGCAAAGCAGAATATATTTTTTCACCTATTCCATTCAATTAGATGGACAGATCTAGTTTTTACTGTCCAAATGACCAAAAATAAACACAACTTTGCTTATCTTTAAGAAGTGCTGAGACTCTGTTGTTTTATGCTGTTTGAAGCATGTTTGAAACTCCAGAGGAGTTTGTAAAAATCAGTATTTGTAAAATACTAATACTGTTTTTACAGAAACCATTTGTAAAAATACAAATTACACCCTGATCCTAAATGTTGAATTGAGCCCCACCATTGTTAATTTCACTGGTTGACTACTGCGTAAATGGAATGCTGGCCTGGATGGGTGTTCTTAGATTCTTAGGTTCTTACGTTCTTTTTTGCCAGAATGGAAAGGAATTTCTCCTCCGGCCCCCCTCCCAGTATTTTTTCAGTGATTGCACTCAGGATTCATTGCTCTCCCACTAGGAGGAAAGACTTAGTGGACTGTGAAGCTTGCAATGGGCCATAGGTTTACTCTCTCTTGTGTATGTCTCAAAATATTTAAGGCTTTACAGGATAAAAACCACACCTTGAATTGCGAACAGAATGTTAAAAGGTAGAGGTATACAACCAAGTGCCCTCTATATCTTTTGGACCACAACACTCATAGGCCCCAGCCAGCATGGCCAATTGTCAGGGATTATGGGTGTTATAGTCCAAAATATTTGGAAGGTACCAGGTTGCCTATACCTGCTACAAGGAACCATTTCCTTGAATTATGATCAAGAGGGCTAAAAAAAAATTAAAAAAAAGCAAGGGATGATGCTGTCTCACCAATAGAGTTGATAAAAATAATTTCTGTCTGCCACTGCAGCCTGTGTATCTAGGGATTTCTCAAGGGTAGTATCCATCTGAAGAGGATGCGAGTAGATGGGAGGAAACACAGAGCTTCTTTAACCTCATACCCTAACTCTATGTTCAAAGCTGTTCCTTCTCCCAAGATATAATCAGTTTTGTTTGGGGTTTGTCTCTGTCAGTACTTGTGCACATGTCTTAACCTCACAGTATATGGTTGCTGTACTCTGAGGACTAGAGCCATGGCTACACCAGGTGATATCCCAGTGATCGCCCTGGGATCATCCCTGTGCGTCCACATGACGCACAGGGCATCCCGGGAGCAGGGAGGGATGATCCCTCTCTTAGCCCAGGATATCGGCATAGCCTTTTAACCCGCTTTTTCCGCCATCTCGGGATAATCCCGAGACTGCGGAATGTGTGGGCAGGCATAGCGGATTGTCCCGGCTCCTCGCAAGGAACCACGAGGAGCTGGGAAGCGGGCATGGGGCACAGAGCTCCTCAGGAGCTCTGTGCCCATCAAGAGTGGGGGGAGGGGAGGGGGGTTTTTTTAATGCACTCCTTTACCTTTAAAAAAAATCCAAAATGGCGGCCGCAATGTCACGCACCGCGTGTAGACGAGAGCAATGATCTCGCAATCATAAAATCATGAGATCATCGCCCTCCAACCCCCTCATCTAGCCATGGCCTAGAAGAATGCAAATGCAAATGACTCTGTCGTTTGCCTTCGCTGATGCCTTCCATGCTCCCTTTAGCTGTTGTCCTTTCAGCCCTCTGTTTGTGACAGGCGGCCAAAGACTTCAGACTTCAGATGGGATTGGTCTCCTTTTCCCTGTTTCAGAATTCACTTGGGGAGGAACATTTAAAGGAAATCCTGAACTGAAGAATGGGGTGGGGGACACAAAGTGATTTGCACCATTTCAGAGGGCAGGGGAGATCATTTACAGTGGAGGTGGTACAGCAACACCAGAAGAGCTCTGGTCACCACCATCTCTCCTTCCCAGAGGCAATCTGCTAGAGAATTATTATTATTATTATTATTATTATTATTATTATTATTATTATTATTATTATTATCTGTACCCTGCCACGCATTGCTGTGGCTCAGTCTGGTTAAATTGAAAAGAAAGAAAAGACAAAGCGGATGTTTCTACTATGTTTAATTTCACAATGCTTGTGGATATACAATATTTTTAGTCGTTCCATTGTCTGTGTAGATATAGAGATTGTCTGGTTTGCCCACTCTAGAACACGCAACATATAATTGTCCATGTGAGAAGCAATCTGTGTCTAGATCTAAACCGCACAATTCTAAAGATTGGCCCTGAGCTTTGTTGATGGTGATTGCAAACGCCAATCGAATTGGGAATTGCAATCTCTTAAATTGAAATGGCATATCTGTTGGAATCATAGGAACGCGAGGAATGAGGACATCTTCACCTTTGAAAGGTCCTGTCAAGATTGTTGCTTCTATGACCTATAAGAGCAAATAGGAGAGAACATGCAAATAGGAGAGGAGGCAGAGGCAGTGGATTGGCCTACTGTTTGGTTTTTAAAAAAGGATGTTTTTACGGTGAGGAGGTTAGTGGAAACTCCTGGCAGTTACCTTTCTTCAGAACGTGCAACTGTCACAGGTGTGACATCTATATTCACTCAGCCAATTGTGAGAGAATATGCAAATAGGAGAGGAGGCAGAGGCAGTGGATTGGCCTACTGGTTGGCAATATCACAATGACTTATAAGAGCAAATAGGAGAGAACATGCAAATAGGAGACAACTGGGA